>NW_026712173.1:1427677-1691378 GCF_030504385.1 Musca domestica
AACTGCTACTATTTATTTATTTTGCTCACTATTCTCGCTCTCACGCTCATTTGCTCTATTTCTCTTTTTGGGGGATATGAGTATTGTAATGTTACACCTTGCGGTTGTAATTGATGTTGTTTGTGTAATTCCCCACCTTTATGTTTACTTGTTGTTGTTGTACAAGGTGGGGTACATTTCTCATAGACACACATGTGCACATACCTACATACTTGTACACATTCATCTACTCTACCTCCAACAAAGCTTAATTGACAATTAAGAGACAGCGAAAACCAACGGCCGGTAAATCGACAGACAAAACGAACACAGCAATGTTATGATCGCTACGATGATGACAGCAATCATTGTCGCCGACAGCAACAACAACAACAAAGCAGCAACACAAATTTGTGTTTTTTCCTTTGCATTACAAAGGCAAAAGTGTGATTGCACCTTTAACAACAGTAGTGTTAAATTGAGTTTAGAAGAGAGAACATCAGCCGAGAGCGCGGACATTGTAAATAGTTCAAGAAATGTGGTTTTTAAAGGGAATTTTGAACAGAATTTCATAAAAATGAATTTGAAATTATCATTGGGACACAATTTGGTAAATATTCAAACACCAGAAAATGTGCAAATTGAATGAAAAAGAATTTTGCAAACAACTTTGGGAGAGGGCATTATGACTCTCTCTCACATAATGCCCAGTAGGAAATTTGCAAGTGGAAATAGGTGCCTAATTGAATTGAATACGTTTACGCACCATGGGTTATCTCAATGGATTTTTGACTTAGAAAATAGCAGAACTGATAACATAAATATTTTTTTGCACATACATATTTCTCAATTTAAAAGCCAATGACCGCTTAATTAATGAAATTCTTTTTTCTCTCCCCCTTTCGTTACAGAGTTGCAAAATATGCCACAAAGCTTTTGCCAATGTCTATCGCCTGCAACGTCACATGATTAGCCACGATGAGTCGGCTTTATTGCGCAAATTCAAGTGTAATCAATGTGATAAGGCCTTCAAGTTTAAGCATCACCTCAAGGAACATGTGCGCATACATTCCGGCGAAAAGCCATTTGGTTGTGATAACTGTGGCAAACGTTTCTCGCATTCCGGCTCCTTCTCATCGCACATGACCTCCAAGAAATGTATTAGCATGGGTCTGAAGCTCAATAACAGTCGTAATCATTTAAAATCCGCCAACGCATCACCGAACAGTCTTAAAATATCCTCGCCAAATGGTAAAAGTGATGCAGCCAATAACATTGTCAACAACTTAACCAATCCCATGAACTATTTTGCTGGGGATTCAAGTACTGCTGCCGCCGGCACCCCTCCAACCAATCCATTCTATTCAAATTTGCTACCCAAATATGGTGATTATAATAGTGCCATGAATGCTGCCCTACTAGCATCATTCCCCAATCCATTCTATAGCATGGCATTGGATCCGCGTATACACCCATATAGTATACAACGTTTATTGGAATTGACTGCTGCTGGACAGCAGCAACAGCATAACAATCAGGAGTCCGAACAACAGTCTCAAACACTAACACCACCACCACAATTCGGCCATCAAAATGATGAGGCTGAGGAAGAAGAGGAAAATAGCAAAGATTTGAAAATTTCCAACAGCAGTAATGCCGATGAAGAAGAAGACATACACTCAGAAACTTTGGACCTAAATGAAGAAGATAATCTGGACGAACCAAAATTGGTAATGGATTTGGAGGCCAGCGAAGGGGATAACAAGGAAACCGAACAGAACACCTCAATCAACAGTCAAGAAAATGAAATGAAGTTAAAGAATCTCACCAAGAAACACAAGAAAACGAGGAATTTGAGGCATCACAAAAATCAGAACTCAATACCAAATCCATTAAACAGGAACAAACTGAAAGTCGTGATGCCCCGGAATCTCCGGTAATATTACCACACAAATTAAACAGGAAAACCTGGAAGAATCTGAAGAGCAATTAGAAATCGCTGAAAAGGAAGAGGAATCGGTAGAAGTGGAAAAGCCCTCCGAAGATCAGAATAACAGCTCAATTGCCGAACTACGTTGCAGCCGTTGTGATAAGAAATTTAATCATCCCACAGAATTGGTACAACACGAAAAGGTATTATGTGGCTTTATTAAACAGGAATTGGAGCAACAATATCAGCAGCAGCAGCAACAAGTTTTGGACCAATCCCAAAACTCCAGCTCCTTTATGGCTGCTAGTGATGTTGAAGATGAGCAGGATGAACGTGATTCAATTTCACGTAATGATTGTTCCAGTGGCGGGGAAAGTAATGCCGAACGTAAGGTCCGTGTTCGCACTGCCATTACCGAGGAACAGCAGCAACATCTCAAGCAACATTATGCCATCAATTCCCGACCGAGTCGTGAAGAATTCCGTTTGATTGCCTCTCGTTTGCAACTTGATGCTCGCGTTGTACAGGTGTGGTTCCAAAATAATCGCTCGCGTGAACGTAAAATGCAATATAACAACATTAACAATAATAACAATAACCTGAAAGCTGCATTCCCCTTGCCCCCGTTGCCACCAATGGCTGGCACAGGACAAACGCAAAATTTCGAAGAAGCTCCTTTAAGCAAACCTGTTACAAATTCCGAAGAGTTGCCATTGGATTTATCGGTGAAGCCTCAACGAAATTCCAGTAATGGTCAACAGCAACATTCTCCGTTATATGGTATTGCTCCACTGCAGACAGCAAATGCCAATGTGGCTGGAGATTTGGCCGAAGCCATTAATCTAAGCCGCAAAATGTCACCGCCCACCTCATTATCGCCCAACTCTGCTGCCTCCGTGCCAGCAGTTTTCAAGCAACAAGCTCAAGCTGCAGCTGCTGCCGCGGCTCTCTATTTTGCAGCACCCTCGCAGGCAAATGGTGCACCCAACTTACCTCACAATATGCGCCAGACGCCCTCACCCATTGAAGCTCCGCTCTTGGGTCCCCAACAGACTTCTACGCCACGTGGTGCTGCTGCATTCCCTTCATTCTCTCAATTACCTCCATACATGATGCCCGCTGCCATGGCAGCTGCCCAACGCAGTCTTATGCCCATGGAAGCTCTATTTCAAATGACGCCCGGCTCAGCAGACTATGCCCGTCAACATCCGCTAATGAACAGTATTAAAATGGGTCCCACTCTCGACTTCAGAGGCAACAGTCTAAGTCCTAACTCCGAGAAACGTTCATGGCGTGATGATGATTCACGGATATCACATGAAGATGAATACGCCCACGCTCAGGCCCAAGCAGCGGCCGCCCTTATGCCACCCAAACCCAAGCGGGCCAAGGCCGAGACCCATGGCCATGCCGGTGATCCTGATTTGCCTTTCATTTGTGATCAATGTGATAAAGCATTTGCTAAACAAAGCTCGCTGGCGAGACATAAGTATGAGCATTCCGGCCAACGTCCCTATCAGTGCATGGACTGTCCCAAGGCTTTCAAGCACAAGCATCATTTGACGGAACACAAACGTTTGCATAGCGGCGAAAAGCCCTTCCAATGTTCCAAGTGCCTAAAACGTTTCTCACATTCCGGCTCCTATTCACAGCACATGAACCACCGTTACTCCTACTGCAAACCATACAGGGAATAGGTAAGCGACAATGGACAATCGAATGCCTGCGCCACAAATAATACTAATGTCACCACTTCGTTGGGGTCGTCAATGACTACTTCTGCGAGTGGGATGGGTAAATCTACAACAACGTCCACAAGACGCAATTCAGCTAACCATCATGGTATGTTGAATATGCATGAGTTTCGTAAAAAATTCAATATGGCTAATGCGTTGCGTCAACAACAACAACAACATCACATACATCATTTACCTTCAATGGCTGTGTTTCAGCAACAGCAAGCAGCCGTAAGACCACCGCCACACCTAATGAATAACTGGAATCTGTTGAGTCCTTCAAACTTTACCAATCCCAGGTCAGTGGGTCCACCTCAGTTACCAGGTCCTGCGTTATTGCATGGCAATGTTGGTGTTCATACCATGACATCGTCAATGAATAGAAATCCTGGCTTCTTTGCAACTGGATTTCCTCGCTTCAATGGTCCCTCGCCATCAAACGTGCATACAAACTTACCGTCCTCCCAGCAACAACATCAACAACAGCAGCAGCAACATCATTTTAACGCATCCACGGCATCATCAACAAATACCACGGCACAGTTCGATTTTTATAACCCAAAAATCTTAATGAATTAAAAGAGCAAAAGAATAGACGGGAAGAAGAACCCCCCATTTCGAAATATTTAAACGATTTTCTTTTTTAATTTCAAATTTCTTCAAATTTTTGCGGATCTAAAGAAAAACCCAAATGCTAACTCCAAATCGCACTTAAAAGCGTACTTAATATTATAACAGACCAACTAAGAATTTTTTGTATTTTCTTAAAACTGAAATGCTGAAAACCAAACGATATTCATATATATATTTTTTTAATTTTAAATGATTTTCGATTTTTGTGCAGGCACATAAGTTTTTTCCATATTTTCTGTTCATGTTCATAGTTAAAATGTCTTACATTTTCAAATATTTTTTTTTTTTTGATTTTCAAAAGTTGCTGAATTTAAAAACTATTTCTAAAAAAAACCTTTCATCTCGAATTTATTTTTTTTTTTTAAATTTTATTAGTTTTATGTACTATAATAATTATAGTTTTTTTTTTTGTAATTTTTAAGTTTGTATATTTGTTGTTTCTTTGTTTTTGTATTTGGAAAGAAACATTATTCACTAGAGCTTCCTTTTGTTTAATATGTTTACATATAATTTTTGTATTAATTTAAGCGAAGAGAAGTAAAGGCCAGTACCTTTATCGAAATACTCATTGAAAAGTATAGGTTATTGTTTTTTTTGAATCTATATAGTTATATATAGGTAGGCGACTTTATTTTTGTAGGTATTAAAGTATTGATTTTTTTAAGTTATTTTTTTCATGATTATTTTATATGTTCAATATTATTTGCAATAAATTACAATGTTTTATATTTTACAAAACAATTTTAAATATGCAATATTTTTCTTATAAGCATAACATATACGGCTGGGTTTCGAAGCAATTAATTTTTATATTTTAAATGATGTATTTTCAAAACATGATCTGAATGAGCAATATTATACCATATGCGATTGTGAATAACATCTTTGCAAATCTGATTAAAATTCAGTTGAATGTTTTATTGAAGTCATTGTTTAAATATTTTGTCCACAACAACAGGCTGGGTTTAAAGCAATTTTTGATTTCAAAATTTCTCTCAATACAATAAGAATTTTTTCTATTATACAAATTAAGTGCGCAATTTGAAAGTTACACCAATATTTTTTTATTTTCAAATAAAAACTGAAATCAGTTAACAATAATAACAAAAAAAAAACACCCACCGCTCAAAGAAACCAATAAAAAAAATAATAATCAACAACATTTTTGGTGTAATAAAAATATATATTGAAAAATTGGCTTTTAGATTAAAAATTATTTTCAAAATTTTCTTAGTTGAAACAAATACCTATACCAAATCATTCCATTAAGAACTTTCATTACAACACACAAGGGGTTTTTTCGATTGCATAAATACCAAACAAAAAATTGAAACCAAAACCAATGAAAGTTTCTTGTTTTAGTTTTTTTTCTTTATAAGATAGATTTGTATGAAAATGAAATTAATTAAAACTAAGCTTAAAACAGTTAAAAAATAACTTAAACTTATTCATTTGGCCTTATATATTAAAAAAATATTTAATTAACTTAAAAAAAGGAAAGCTAGTTTTAAATAAAATTAAATACAAAGAAAAACTTAATTATATGATACACAAAATAGAGATTTTTTCCTAATGATATTAAACCAATTTAAAAGAAAACAAAAACATTTTCTTAAAATAAAAGGAGTTGTGTTGTAATTTAAACAAAAAAATAAATTTATGTACATGAGTAAAAAATAAATATAGCAAAATACTAAAAATATTTCAAAGGACAATAAGAAAAATATACCATACAAAAAAAAACTACACAAATTTATAACTAAACTGAAAAAGAAAAAAGAAGAAACTAAAATAAAAACACAAATAATTTTCAATAATTTGCTTTTTAAATAATTTGTGGATACATAAAACTAACAACGAATTACTAAACAATAGGAGTCGCCAGGAACCCAACTTAATTTAAAAAAATCCTTGTGTTTCAAACTCATTTAAGCTTTACATTTAGTTTGTCCACCCTCCAAAAAAATATCCACCAAAAACAAACAAGGTTTCCAAAACAACGAAAAAAAAAGAAAAACAATTAATTACCACACCAATCACCACCTCCATGAAAAGGTCAATACTCTATACATAAATATATTTACATATATGTTTTGTAATAAAAAACTGCATTTATTTATTATTTTTAAATAACAACTTGTTTAAATTTACAACATAAACTTAATAAATTTAAGTTCGGTTAAGTTGAAAACATTTTTTTAATATACCAAATAAAAAACCAAAATTGTATTTTGTTTATAAATATGAAAAAACTACACACAAAGCTAGAAAATCCAAAGACACTCTTGTACTATAAACAACAAATACACTTTAACTTATGCTCAAAATTGAAATTAATAACAAATAAACTTAAAATTAAAAAAAAAAAAAACATACAATTATGAATTTAGATGTAAACCGAAAACCTTTACTCTTAAACAAAAAATTAGCATAATTTAACGCTTTAAAATCCTTAAAACACACTGTTATTATTTTTAAGACCAAACCTTAATTAAACACTTCTCTTAAACACACACACACAAAAACAAACAGAAACGTTTTGTTTTTTCCTTAAGGCCTTATTACACAAAATAACTTTAACTATACCATTTAAAAACGTAATAAATATTATTGTTAATAAAACTGCTTCACCACCAATCATTGATCTTTCCTCCCATTATTTTGTTACTATTTTTTATTTAATAAAAAAACAACTTTGTACATAACCATTTCTTCCACCCACACACACACAAATAAACAACAATAATGTATTATTTTTTTATTATTACAGTTTATACACAATTTTTATAATCAGTTTTTTATATATAAATTTTTTTTATGTTTTTTTCTTACTTTGTTTGTTTTTTTTTTTTATTTCAAGTTTTTCTTTATTATTTACATAGTTATACATAAATATAAAAAATAAACTAAAGAAAAGATATACTAAATGTTTAAGGTGTTAAATATAAAACAATAATAATAAACCAAAAGAAAGCCATAAAAATAATAAACCAAAGTATATTACTCTATATACATAATTCTATGTATTTTAATCAAAATTGTAAGAATTTTTTGTCATTCACATAATATTATATATATTATTATTATAAAAAATTTACAAAAACTTATAATAATTATAAAATTTACATTTAAAATAATGAAAGAAAAACAAAAAACACAAAATAAAAAAAGAATGCCCATAAAAAATTAATAAAAATCTTTATTGAAAAAATTACAATTTTTCGTGTTATTATTAGTGTTCTGATGGGATAGTGGGAAGTTCCATATTAATCTTTAAAGGTAGCCTTTGATGGGGAAAGATCTATTTTGACACAACTTTGTAGATGGTTCAAAACTTTGGGTGCCTTGGATCAATGGGTTTTATTCGCTACATCTTAAATGGCATTTTTGTAATTTTGATGGTCTTCGACTCCTTATGTAAGTTGTCTATCAGGATTAAAATACATCAAATTCAGCGCAATCACTTGACTTGTATAATAACCACAAATGTAAACTATTAAAGTGAAAATGTTTGTACAAGAGAGATGGTGTATTTTAAATGAAATCGGTAGAGTTGCTGCAGAACTACAGGGAGAGATAAAAGAAGTAAAAAAGCAGTAAGTTCGACCGGGACGAACTTTGAATACCCTCCGTCATTTGGAACTAACTTGGAAATTTTCAAAAAATAACATTCGCCAAAAATTCTGTGGTTGTACCGTTGTATGTGGGCTATACGATATCTTGAACCTATATAGATATTTCTCTTCTCAACTTATAGTATAGGGATAAAGTACTCAGACGGAAATCCTTAGGTGGATTTTCAGAAAATTGTATCGAAAAATTTGGCTACAATCACCAAAATACCGAATATCGGGGGTACCGCTATAGGGGGCTATACGAGATCGTAGACTTATATAGCAATTCTCTTACAGCAGGTAAAGTATTCAAAAGGAACTCCTTGTGTTTATTTACAGACAATTTCATTCATCAAAAATTATAATCAAAATACAGAATATCGGGGGTACCGTTGTATGGGGGCTATACGATATCGTGGACCTATATAAATAGTTCTCTTCCAGAGGGTAAAGAATTCATTGTGTGGATTTTCAGACAATTCCATTGGAAAATGTGGCGAAAATAATCAAAATACCGAACATCGGGTGGTACCGTTGTATGGGGGCTATCGTGGACCGATACAGCCCATCTTCGAACTTAAACTGCCTGCTGACAACTGATCTGTGCAAAATTTTTGCTTCCTATTTTTATTCGTTTTAACTCTAACGCGATTACAACAGACGGACGGATGGACGGACAAACGGAATGACGAACTTAATATACCCTCCATTCTATGTATGGTGAAGGATATAAAAAACTGAAACAATATCAAAAGCCATGATTTTTACTTTTTTTTTAATTTTATTTCATGAAAACAAAAAATGTCGGAAATAGCATCAAATTTTAGGATAAGTTTAGACTTGTTCGAATTGGTCACCTATAGCACGAACGGCCAATGAAACCGTGACACGCTGCCCGAATGTTGTTTTGTGGTATTTTGGCCCATACCTGGCGAAGCGCTTTTTAGTGCCAACCTTGTTTTCCAAAATACTCCAGACACAATAGTCCAATGGATTGGTATCTGGAGATTTTGGTGGCCATTGTGAGCTGGAAATGAAGCGAGGAACCTCATTTTGTAACCATTCTTGGGTGCGCTTGCTGAGTCCTGTTTGAATGTCCAAGGTCTGCGACCAAAATGATTGCGTGCCCAACTCTTTAATACACCCTCCAGAATATTTTCGCGATACTATTCGGCATTTATTCTGATGCCATGGTCGATTAATACGAGCGGAGAGAGACTATCGGCTGTTATGACGGCCCACACCATCACCATGGCCGGCGCTTGAGTTCTGGTGGCCAACCGAAGGTGCATATTTTCAGTTGACCTCTTTGGCAAGTAAACACGATCATTTTGTTTGTTTAAAAACTGCTGGACAACGAATGTTTTCTCATCGGAGAAAACCAAATTCGGCAGTTCACAACTTTCGGCCAAGCTAAGCAACTCTTTAGCTCTTTTGAGTCTATTTTCCTTCTGTTGCGCTGTGAGTTCTTGCCATTTTTGGAATTTCAATAGCCTTACCCCGAGCTCCTTTTTCAATATTTGCCGAATGGAAGGTTGCGATATGTTCAGCTCACGAGTCATTTTTCGGCCACTGCAACTGCGTGTTTCGATCAAGTCGCTTCTTTACTTTTCGAACCATTTCTGCTGATATTCCTGTTTTTTTCCGTCCATTTCCTTGACGTCGGGCTGGATGGGACACAAACGATTTATTCACATTAAAATGCTGGAGTGCTCTAACTATAGCCACTTGTGGTTTTCCAGCTAAATATAAAGAAATCACACTATCACGCGTGAATTCCATTACGAATAACTTTTTTTTCTGAAAAATTCTCACCAAAATACTTTTGTAGGCTTGTAAACCATATAATGAGCTGTCACTGGAATAATTTTAACAGCTGTCGGACGAGTGGCTTAGGAATGAGAGAAAGTCTGAAGTTGGTTGCAGCTTTTTAATCTCACCCTGTATATTGGTTAGTTATATGTTCAGAGGCAACTTTTTATTGAAGGTATTAGGTTTGTTTGCCAACATTCCTGCAGAAAATTTCCAGCAACTTCTCTCTGAGAGAGTAAGGTAGTTTTATTTTCTTCTGCAAAAAAAAAAACGACAAAAATTAATTATCCCTGCAAACAATCAGCTGATTAAACACAAAACCTCAACACATATTAGGTGTGTCTGGTTACCCTAATATTTGTAACAATTGTTACAAATTGTTACTGGAAATCGTAACATAAAAATCTGCAAAAGAGAGCGATTTGAGAGAACAATTTTGACAGCTCATTCACTGGGAGTTTGAAAATTTTTGCTGATCAAATGTCTTCTTGCAATCACTTGCAACTCTTATTCTTCTTCTTATTTATCGACATTCAATTAGATGTTTTCTATTGTTTATTTCTTTTTGTGCTTTCAGAGAGACATATTGTCTCCCAATCAAAACATCCTCTCAATACTCGTTTATTGAAACTCCATACGCGAAGACATAATAATTGGTCACTTCCAGAGCTGCAAGAATGTAAACATTTTTACTACGATAAACGATTTTTCCTTTTTAATATAAAAAAAGGCAAAAAAAAAAATTTTTATAGGTTCTGGAACAGAGCAAATGTAAGCAAAACATAAACTGTATTGATTATTATCCAAAGTGACGACATTTCTAAAATCCTTTTGCAAACAAATCTTGTTCACAAATCACGGCAGCCCTGAAAGACATTTTGTTGGTTTTTGCTTTAGCTAAATAATTGTATTTAGAATACCCCTGGTCGATAAAACCGTTCACATTTTTCGTGCTTTTGGTTGATATATTGAATAAAAATGTTTTCATTCACAATGAAACAATGATGCCATCATTATTGCCAACAGCAAATATTCCAAAAAACTGCAGTTTTTTCCTGGTAATTGACAAATCACAAGAGGGTAAAGATTTTGTATGTAAACGTACTTTAACCAAAAACATTGAAGTATAAAGGCAGAGGACAGGACAGAGCCAAAATATGGCAACCCAGTGGAAATACCTCTGTTGGTGTGGTATCATAACAACAAAATTACCAGTGTTAGCTGATTTAGATTTAAACCGCTAAGACAATATGAAAATTTTTGGAAAGGTCTATGGAATATAATTTCGAAACCTCATTTTTCGATTTTTCAATCACATTTTTGGATTTTGTTTATCATTCGTTTTCGTAATTGTGGTGTTTATATTAACAGCTGAGCTGTTACTCTCTACTCTTGAGCTGTTACTCCATGTATTGTGGACACATTTTATGTCTTTGCTTTAACGGCCCATTTTTACAAAAAATACTTTTACGGTTGACAACAACTACTGACTTACAGGCAGATGCATCAACGCTTGGGAACATTGATATGCCATGATGCCAATTTGCTTATGTACCCTCACCTTACGTGTAGGCAAGCATGCTTCTTCCTAAAGACGTTTTGTATGCGTTTTCCAGCAAATTCAGTTTAGAGTCAATTTTTCAAGACTGCTCCAAAGTCATCAGCAGGCTCCACAACATATTTTATGTGCTCCACAAAATTAGAATCTCAAATTTAACCAGATATATTTTCTTTCACTCCACGATTTCTACTGTTTTTTACCAGTCTTTTATCATTTCCATTACTCGTACTTTTATTTTGCAGTTTATTAGCTACATTATTCACCGATTTTTATACCCTACACCACAAGGTGGTCAGGGTATTAAGTCTTTGTGCATTTGTTTGTAACAGGCAAAAGGAAACGAGATAGACCCATAGTTCCTTTTGATGATCTGCATAGAATCACATTCTGAGTCGATTTATGCATGTCCGTCCGTCCGTCTGTCCATGTATTTTTGTAAACAAAGTACAGTTCGCATTTATTGTCCTATCCAGATGAAATTTTGCAAAAAATCATTTGTTTGGCCCAAGGACGAACCAATATTTAGATGTAGCTCCCATATATAACTTCGTCTGATTTACCTTTTATTGTGCACCAAACGTCTAATATTTGTCCAAATTTGGCACTTACGACCGAATTAAGTGTAGAAGCTAGTATGTCAAATTTGGTTAAGATCGATTCTGATATAGCTATAGCTCCCATATATACTGTTCATCCGATTTGTCATATTTGTTACCCAACGCCGTAATATGCACTCCGTAACAACAATATTCAGGGAAATATATCAAATACAGCTCAGAAATATATTTGCCAAATTTTATGGAGATCAGTTCCGATTTGGATAGCTCCCATATATATTTTTATCCGATTTCAAAGTAATTGCGCACCAAATGGGCAATACAAGTCCGAATTTAAAAGATACAAATGCTTCGGTATATTTAGTCCTTTGAACTTTAAATTATAATCATAGCGTATCATACAATTCTCCCATAAAAACTTTTAATTGTTATGCGCAGCTCTACTAAATTAGCAAATTGTAGCAAAGAGTTGTAGGGTATCATAAAGTCGGCCCCGCCCGACGTTAAGACTTTCTTTACTGGTTTTGTTTTGATTTTGTTCTTTATCGACACTTTCCCTTGCTTCTTTGTAGCCTATTTATACGACGGCGTTGATTTTAACGCTTGCCTTTGTATTTTGATTCAGCTCTTGTTCTCGTGTGGTGGTGGCGTCGAATTTTATTTAGTGGTTTTTTAGATTTTCCTTTAAAAATGCTTGGAATACAAAACTATGGTAGTTCTTCTGAAGAAGAACATTCAGAGAATGAGGAGATTCCAAAAGCTGACGGAGAAAAGAGCACAACAGAAGCAACAAAAAGAAAAGAAGAAATGCCAGACTACCTCAAGCCCGTCGATCCGAAACTTTCGGTGGCTAAATCATTGGCCGTATGTGCAGCTCCAGAAGTTGTACCGATGGGCTCAGCTGCTGTTCAACGTACCATAGATCCAACACTCAAGGAAGTTGAATACAATCCACGTTATGAAGAGCTGTTTGCCCCGGTGAAAGGACCAGAAAATCCTGACTTGACACAGCAAATGAAAGCGGCACGAAATACATTGGCCGGTTATGTAGAGAAAGCTCACATCAACGCATTCGAGTTTGAAAATCAACGTAGAACATTTCACACATATGGCTATGCCTTAGATCCGTCCGTGGATGAAGAGGCCGATGGCCGTTCATTTGTTGGCGACTTACAATCGGCCTATGATGACGATGGCAAAACAGTGTTTGAGGCACCCAAGCCAAAGAAGAAACGAAAACAGGAGAAAAATGACAATCCGGAAGATATTGAGGGATTTCTCGGGCCATGGGGACAGTATAAAGATGAACAGCGGGTGGCTAAGCCAAATGAACAAGAAAAAGCTGAATTGGAAGAGATCTTGTCGAAGAGGCATCGCCGCAATAGAATACCAGAAGACAAGCCATTGGAAGAGAAATCAATATTACACAGTAAGTTAAATGATATTGAACATTTTCTCAACAATTTTCTAATACAATTTCTTTTTTGATTTCCACAAACAGTTAAAGATGCATATGATTATCAGGGGCGTTCATATCTTCACGCACCTCATGATCTTGATGTAAATCTAAGAACCGGAGCTCCACCGACCAAATGTTTCCTACCCAAAGCGCACATACATACCTGGACGGGTCATACCAAAGGCATATCAGCCATACGTTGGTTTCCACGAACAGCACATTTACTATTGTCCGGTTCAATGGATTGTCGTGTCAAATTATGGGAAGTCTATGGTGAACGTAGATGTATACGCACATTTAATGGTCATCGACAGGCTATAAAAGATATTGCTTGGAATAATAAGGGTACCAAATTTCTATCGGCCTCATATGATCGTTACATTAAGCTATGGGATGCCGAAACGGGAGAGGTGGTTTCACGTTTTACAGCTCGCAAAATGCCATTCTGTGTCAAGTTTCACCCGGACAATAATAAACAGCATTTGTTTGTTGCTGGTACATCGGATAAGAAAATTATTTGTGTAAGTATTAAAATTTGTTAAAAATAGTCCTAAAACAAAGATTCGATTTGTCGCTTGGTATGGGTGCAGTAAAGTCTTTCTTCTTGAGATTGAGGTTTTGGGATCATTGTGTTAAAAATTAAATAATAATTCTGCATATGAGCAAATATTTTGTCACAGACAAGGATATTGCATATTTGAGGCATTTTAAAATTGTTGTCGCAGTTTCTACCTATATGCCTCTTTAAATAAAATTTTGATGTGGTTTTATTGATTCCTCATGCACCGCGTGGTATAAACCTGAAATCATATAAACCAAATAGTTATTGTATGCACATCAATTGCATCGAAGCATCTTCGCTTTTGGTGAATCATTTAAATGCTATTAGAAAAAAAATAGGTTAGCTAGGTTAAGGTTTAATGATGTGCAGCTACCACGTATGAAGAGCACTTACTTCTCTGGTGTCGGAAACCTTGTTTTCATTTTCGTATTCGTATTTTGAACGCCTTTGTGATATTTTTAATTTGGGGTGTTTGTGTTAGAATCTTGATGGGTATAAGCTTCTTTACAAAAAACACATTTTGACGCATTTTCATCTGAACAGTATGTTAACAGAGTCTGACGTAACTACATCTTTGTTTATATTTTGAGGCCATATTAGTTTTTTCTTATTTTTATAACACATACATTTAATATAATTTTTCTTTTATCATTTTAGTGGGATACTCGAAGTGGAGACATTGTCCAAGAATACGACCGGCATTTGGGTGCGGTCAACACTATTACATTCGTTGATGAAAATCGACGTTTCGTCACTACCTCCGATGATAAGTCTATGCGCATTTGGGAATGGGATATTCCTGTCGATATGAAATATATTGCTGATCCTACTATGCATTCCATGCCAGCCGTCACCCTAGCTCCAAATGGCAAATGGTTAGCATGTCAGAGTTTGGATAATAAAATTGTAATATTCTCTGCGCTGAATCGTTTTAAGATGAATCGCAAAAAATCTTTTACTGGCCATATGGTATCTGGTTATGCCTGTCAATTGGATTTCTCACCAGATATGAGTTATTTGGTGTCTGGAGATGGTGATGGTAAATGTTATATATGGGATTGGAAGACATCGAAAATGTATAAAAAATGGCAAGCACATGAGGGGGTTTGCATCAGTACACTGTGGCATCCACACGAGGCGAGTAAAGTTGTGACGGCCGGTTGGGATGGTCTAATTAAGTTTTGGGATTGAATTAATTTCAATTCGTTGGATGTGTTGTGTTTTGAAGTAAACATACTAATAGAGATAATAGTTTTATTCTAATTTTCTATATATCAAAATTATGTTATGTTATATTTTTAAGTTTAAGTTGACCACATGATGAGAATAAATGAAATGTGTATAAATAATAAATAAATTATATTATTACTTTATTATTAAACATGCGTTTGTAGGCAATGTTCTGAATAAGAAATTGTAAACAAAATATCAACAGATTGCTGTGTCGTTGAATATGTATTGCCGAAGTTATTGTTTACAAAACAATTTGCACGTTTCTAAATATTTCCTCCACCTTTCTCTTTTTGAAGAGGGAATACTAAAAAGCCGGTAATGCAAACAAACAAACAAACAAAAAACATCATTACAAATTCTAACACATGTTTCTTATCAATAAAATAACATGTTTGGTTCAGACATGCGCCCTAAAGTATGCAACATACTGTCATTAGTGTCAAACGCCAAAAACCACCCCATAGCATTTTAGCCAACATATGTGTAAGTGTATCCTTTGGAAAAAAGATACAAAGTTTTGTCGAGATTTTCACAGAAAACTAAAGAGAAAGAAATGTGAAATCAATAAAAAAAAATCAGTTTAAAATAATGCTAAATTAATATGTGGAATATGTGGCAATTAATCCTTTTATTGTGTAAAATTTATCTCTGATATTTGAGTTGAAATTTTACGAAAAACAAAAAGTATTGTTCCAAAGAAAAAAAACATGGCGAAAACTATAAACGACAAACGAATAAATTAGCTGCGGAACCTTGAAAAATTATTTGTTTGGCAAATATGCAAACATAACTACTACTAAACGTTAATAAACAAGAAATAATCAGAAAGTTACTTTGTCGATTGATAGAAACATATACTATATTGTCTGGCGAGTTTATTAGATAATCCTCATTTTGAGTTGGTTCTTTGTGTCTGCCTCCATCCTTTTTGTTATTTGGCTGGCTTCAGCAGACATACAGGCCCCATTATCGCAACAACAACAACAGCACGCAAAAAGCAACAATAGTAATATTAACACCAACAATTGTAACATCACCATATTTACAACAATATGGCTAAACCACCCTCTGACACCAATGGCCTAGGCTATGCCTATCATTTGCCATCCGGTGGTCTTTTGCTGCGCCTTAAGAATTCCCTCTCCCAATTCAGTGATTTATTTAGTGAATTTAATAAATATATAGCTCCAGCATATCATCATGACCGTTGTGAACGTTCCGTTCACATGCGTTTGTATTCGATGCACAAACGTGAATTTGTTATGGTATTTTTGGGATTTTTCACCTGTTTCGGTTTGGGCATAATAATTGGTCTAACTGGTCCACCGATAACAAGCACAACCGAAATAACAGCCAAAACTATATTGAATCGTACAACTTTAGCGAATTCGACGAGTGTTTTAGCCACAGGACCGTTTGCCATGAAATCGCCGCTAATGACGACGTATTCGCAGCAGTTGTGGTTAATTGCGAAAATCGTAACGAATAATAACGATGGTGAGTATTGTATCAAGATGTTATTTTCTGAAGTTTTATCAAAATAAATGTAAACATTCACATTAATGTAGTAATGTCCTTTGAGGAAAGTATTGTGGCTTTTAATATAAAATTATACGGTTCTCGATTTAATGATCCTGCTTTCTAGACTCCAATCAATTCACTCGGTCAAAAGAAAGGGCTTAGCCTGTGCTTGTGGTCTCCTTCAATCTCAAGGCGTCACTTTCTTTGGCCCCTCTAAGAGGAATTTTAATAATACTTAGAAAATATGATTAAACGTATTTTACTCCAAAAGATTTGTACTGCAAACCTTTCTTTCTTTTACAATTTTTGTTTGTGAGGAAGACTTGAACTAGATATGTTTTTTTTTCTCATAATGTTTATTCCCAGTTAGGAATTTTTAATTTTTACTTTTTTATATCCCCCATTAGTCACCATGTTTTTTGTCTTGTCTTGTCTTGTCTTTTTTTGCTTTGCCCCGAGCTCATTTTTCAATATTTGCCGAATGAAATACTGCGATATGTTCAGCTCACGAGCCATTTTTCGGTCACTGCGACGCGGGAATAACTTTTTTCTGGAAAAATCTCACCAAAATTATTTTTTAGGCTTGTAAACAATATAATGAGCTGTCACTGGAATAGTTTTAAAAGCTGTCGAACGAGGGGCTTAGAAATGACAGCAGCCTGAAGTTGGTTGCAGTTTTTTCATCTCACCCTGTAATTAGGATCAGAATCCAGATAGAGTGCAGAAATTTGATACACATTTGTTTTGGGTCTGAACTTAGATCAACTTCGAAGATGGGCTACATTGGTCAACTTTTTCGTATAGCACCTCAATAATGGTACTCCTTCATTTTAAGAATTTCGACGATACCACACAATATCCGGCATTCTGATGGCTTTTCAGCACTTTTGAAATTTGAAATCATTTATTTGAAGTTTCTAATGGGTGTCTAACTGCCTCACAGTCCTCATGTTCACTTTGTATGTCATGATGGCCGAACTTACTACTTTCTTTACTCGTTTATTTATTATTTTTCCCTTTAATTTCAGATGAAAAATATGATAAACGATTTTATGTTAGCGTAGGAATCGATGGCATTACGGAACAACACAAACCATTGAGCATTCTCTCCTCCAACAATGTTCATAATCGGACACGACATCTATCCTGTATACGTAATGATTGTGAAGAATTTACGGTAATGCATTTGGGTTTCTTGGAATATGCCCATTACATCATTACGGTGAGATTTTTTGGTTTGGAATCATTTCATCAGAAGTATAATATAACGGGTATAACATTTTATGTGAGTATTGTTATAAGAAGAAATCCTTGAGAGATTTTTACTTATATCGCTTTTTGTTTTCTTACAGTTCAAGACATATAGCCCGGAATTTACACAAATTGAAATATGGTTCCGATTCATATTTTTGCTGTTTGCCTTTATTGTGATAGTAAGCATTTCGAGACTCTTAGTTAGATGTATGGATGTGCCATTAATATGAGAATTATTTTTTTACAGTGTTGGTATGCCCATAGCTTGAGAAAGTATCCTATCTACGATTGGTCAATTGAACAAAAATGGATATCAGTTCTCCTGCCATTGTTATTGTTATATGATAGTGAGTTTTGTTGTTCTCATTTACTAAAATACGTGTAATTAATTATTTCATTTTTTGGCAGACCCATTCTTCCCACTGATATTCCTCATGAATTCATGGCTACCCGGTATGTTGGATGCTGTCCTGCAGGCTACATTCCTATGTTCTCTTTTAATGTTTTGGCTATGCATCTATCATGGTTTGAGACAAAATGAACGAAGATTTTTACGTTTCTATTTGCCAAAATTAATTGTGGTCATGCCAATATGGTTATGTGCCATTGTTTTAGCCACTTGGGAGAAATGTAATGAATTAAAGGATCCTACCTATAGTCATTTTGTTGATACGAAAAACTACAATGTAAGTTTGAATTAGATGAAGACGACTCTAAGGGACTTTTTCAGTATGACTATTCGAACGTGTATGCGAAAGAAAAACACACGTATATACAATTCTCTTTCCAATCGTCATACAAAAGCAACCTTAAATGAAACGTTACAATTATTTTCTCTCTGCCTTACTCACATTCAAATTATATTATTTTCTTTTAGGGCTTTAAAATGTTCTTTTACATTGCCGGGTGTATGTATATTCTTTATTTGGCTATGTTGATCTTGAGAGCTTATACAGAACTGCGATCAATGCCATTCTTTGGTAAGTGCATGAAATTTCAGTATTCAACAATACGTTAATATTTCTTCTGTCCCTTAGATATGCGCTTGAAATTTCTTACTCTCTTGATGCTCTTTGTCATATCAATAACAATTACCGTGACCACATGTCGGTTTGGTTTCGGCATTCTAGAGGATAATTTTGTAGCCAGTTTAAATACCACCTATAAAAGTTCAGCGCAGTTTATGTGTTTCTATGGTCTATTAAATTTCTATTTGTTTACAATGGCCTATGTCTATGCACCCAGTGGTAGATTCTCGCAAGGTAAGGTTTTAACATATTCCAAAAAAGATAATAATAGCAATTTAAAATTCTTTTAGCTGAAATCTCAGTCACCAAGGATAACCCTGCTTTCTCCATGATTAACGATTCCGACGAAGAAGTTGTCTACGGTTCGGAGGATGAATCACGACGTCCCCTAACAGTGGCTGGAAAAAACGACTACGATAGCGATTAGTTTAATATTGCAAAATAATTAAAGATTCAAAACAGAAAATTATAACACAAACTACCACCACGGCTATCAGCCGAAGACTCCCGCAAAAATAAGTTTCCTGACATTTTCAATTGGAAGAACGTAATAGTAATTTTTCTAAATTCTATATTTATAGTGTAATTCCTCTTTGTATTTTCTCTCCTCATCGTTTCTATTTATTATTATCCAATTTGTACAGTTATTGTTTTTTAATTGGTTTTAACTTAACCTAGTAATGATAAACAAAATTAACGTTTTTATCGCCATAAATATATTCCTAAAATAATTTAAGTACGAGAAAAATATTAATTATAATAATGTAATAACAACAATAATCAAATAAATAAAATATGAAAAAAAGAGTTAAAGAATAGCAATTCATTGCGGATTTAGAGAATCCAAAAATCAGTTTTTTGAGTTGATGGTTCAAAATTGCAGTCCAAGCTCTAACTACCTCACTTTTAAGAGTGATAAAACTCAAGGAATTATAAAGTATTATACATTTATTTGATCTTAAACAAATATTTGATATGAACCACGATTTTAAACTATTTAAAGATTTGGAGTTTTTAATACAATAAGTCGTTGTTCCCATTGAAACTATGCGATGTACAAGGTCTAAATCTTGGGTTCCACTCAGTTTTTCATTTTTGCCTTTTTGTCAGAGGGAGTGAGTCAATATATCTGACTATTATATGAGCAGAAATTTTGAGATAGGCGAAGTTTAAATTAATTTCAGGAAAGAAAATTGGGGAAAATATTTATGATGTTCTGAATATTAAAAGTTATTAGAAGTGGTGTCGTTGTCGAAATCTGATATAATTATTTCCATGTGCGCATAATAATTATTTCCTTCTGCTATTATTAGAATGTGTAAAGTTTGACTGGAATCGGGTAATTATTTTGCATTTTGTGGGATTCATAATTATTCAAAATTTTGTCCCTTTGCTTTTGTCCCTTTGCATCGCTTTTGATGTTCATTTGATAGAAATTTTACGATGTGCGAAAACTTTTCGCCGAAGAGTCTGAGATGTGCGATAAGCATTTGGAAAACAAGATATCTTTATTTAATTTAATTGTACGATTTTCGTATATTGCAGTAGATAGATATTGAGTTTCAAAACGGCAATTGTCCACACATCATTGTTTGATAAGCCCAATGGATTTTGGATATCTGGATGTAATCTTGTGATACATTGCAGGAGCCTCCAGTTTTTCTCTCTCTCTCTCTTCCTCTCTCTCCTAATCTACACGTTTTATCGTGGTTTAATTCCTATTACAGATGTCATTTAACACTTCTTGTGCAGCTAAATTCAACTTTAGCAACCAAATTCGAAAAAAATTTCAGATTTTTAGTGCAACTATGCCTAAAATACAATTAATAAAAGGGATCAGAGAAAATTTTGTCAAAAATGTGTTTTGTCCAGCTAAAGCCAAAATACAGCTATGAATAATGCAGGCGGTTTCAAACTTATAGCACTTAATCCTGACTACTTGCAGCATCTCAACAAAGAATTGGCAGATCACGGATGGTACGCCAAGTCATTACTGTAACAATTGTAGAACGGAATTTAAATACTACTTTGAATTTTGAAAAAAAAAAAAAAAAAATAAGAAATAGTTTTTATTTGCATGCAGTAAAACTCCATCTAGTGATATATAGTTTGGCGCAAACAACCCCATGTCATGTCATAAACCAAAGTATGATGCTTGCAAAAGCTCGGTGCTGTGAAACCAATGCAGTGGAAAATGGCGTACGATACTCATTAACGTAATCTACTTTTTTTTAAATATTTTTTCTATTCCGTATATAATCTATAAAAACTTTGTTAAATAAGCCATGATTTAATTGTTGTACATAATTTGTTTTAAAATTTATATTTAAGTGTAATTTACTTTTCTTTGGTACGTTACGAGCGCTCAGTAATTGTCATTAACAACTTACAATTCATCGCCGTTATCAATTTTTTTCGACTTTGTTGTCATGTTATAAATTGCAGTTGGAAATTTATAAATTTTGTCGAGTGAATAAGCATGAAGCATCCAAAGAATTTATATGAATTAAAAGCGAACAATTTATTCCACAATGAAAGTAGGTCATAGGAATTGAAGAAAGGCTCCGGAAAACCCGGTGGAATGGAATCAAACATAGAAAAGTGCTGGTTCTGATTCCGATAATTCATTTCATGAAATATGACACTTGAACTTGTTCGTTTCGAAAAGTCATTTCGAAAATTGTTGAGCATTTTAAATTGTTATTTTGAAACAAAAGAATTAAGAAATCAGCTTGATTATAGTGATATATCTAAATTATAATTTGAAAATAAGATTTGTTTCAAGTTTGTCGGTAAGTAGCTTTAATCAATTGGATTTCTTCTAAAAAATTAATATTGGCTTTTACACAAATTATAGGACATTTTCTGTGAACATATAGACTGGGCATTCATTTTTTCCTGTGTTTTTGTTGCATGCCTCTTCCCCATTGTTTGAGTGCAATTTATTTCCTCGCCTTTCTTTGGTATCATTTGGCGGCATTATATCAGTTCATTGTGGACACTGCTAGATCAGCAAAACAAAACAATACCAAAGCCAACTTAACAAACAAAACAAAAAACAGAAATTCCAATACATACAAGCCCAGACACACACAACGAGCAACAACCAACCACACTGGCTGGTAGCACCTCACTCAGCTCAGTTCAGCTCAAATCAAATTAGAAAAGTCAGGTAAATAGTCAGTTGCATTAGTAAGTCCATCGGTTGAACATTGTTGGTGCGGACAACCGAGTTTTGAATGTGTGTATTTGTTCGTGTCGTGTAAGCCAGTTTCAAACAAAAGACAACAAAAAAGTGCATTTCAGTTGTTATTTGTATCTTGCAACGAATTGGCCAACTTCATATTGGAGTTTGCAAGAAGTTGGTTGCAACCAAACTTGTCTCTCGCAATCATCTGTAATCTTGGGAATACGCAGCAAATTTGAAATATTGTGCAGAAGTAGAAACAACCTGAAATCGTTGAAGTTTTTGTAATAATTTATTGAAAAACAAAACGAAAAAAAGAGAATTCTTAAAATCTCTAGTGAAAAATGATTTGTGTGTAGCTTGAATAGCAAATGAAGAAAAAAAAGTAATTTACAGATTCATTGTTGCATACCCAATTTAATATTCTTTTCTGAAGAATTACACTTTGTGGTGTTAAAGTAATTTGTGAGTTGTGGTGTGTACATGTCTTGGCTTGGCAAGCCATCATTATTATCATCAATTAGTTAATATTATCATCCACCAACTTCCAACAGACAAAATACTAGTGGCCACCATAGAGTCACCATTCAAAGTGATTATAGTTCTGACAATTTATTTTGTGGACGTCATCAAAAGGTTCTACGACGTTGAGGCGTTGCAATTGGTAGATCCAGTATTTGCTGCTTGATTTTATTTGGCCATTGGTAACAGGTAAGTCAACCAAGAGATCTTCTCTAGCAAATATCGAGTTAATTATGGCTACATATTTTTTATACCGTCCACCATATATAGTATGGGGGGTATATTAAGTTCGTCATTCCATTTGTAATTCATCGAGATAATAATTTTAGACCCAACAAGGTATATATATTCTTGATCAGCGTAAAATTCTAAGACGATTTAGCTCTGTCCTTCTGTCTATCTGTTGTAATCACGCTACAGTCAAAATGTATTAAGATAGGAAGCTAAAATTTGGCACAGCTCTGTCTGCAGGCAGGTCAAGTTCGAAGATGGGCTATATCGGTCCATGACATCGTATAGCCCCCATATAACGGTACCCCCCGATATTCGGTATTTTGATGATTTTAGCCACATTTTCCAATAGAATTGTCTGGAATTCTACACAAGGAGTTCTTTGTGAGCACTCTACACCCTGAAAGAGTATTTTCTATATAGGTCCACAATATCGTATATCCCCCATATATCGGCACCCTCCGATATTCGGTATTTTTAAGATTGTAACAGAATTTTTAATGATTTTTATTTTTTTTTTAATTTCCTAATTCGTTCCAAATGGTGGAGAGTGTTCAAAGTTCGGCCCGGCCGAACTTACTGCATTTTTTTTTTACTTTTTTGTTATTAGTTTCTATCTAAATTAATTATTTTTCTACTCTATTGTAACAAACTGCTTTGTCAAAAATGCTCTTGGATTATATTGATAAACTTTTATTGAAGTATTGCAATGAAATTAATAAAATGTGATTGTAAAGATTACGAAAATAAGATTACAACATGAAATGGTTTTCCGCAAACTAAATTGTATATTGTTGAAAACATTGATCCGGGTACTATTTGCGGGTTTTTCAAAATTATATGCGAGGAGAACCCATATTTAATGTCTCGGCCGTAAAGTCTTTATAGACGCTAATGAAGACTAACGCAAACAAAATTTTCAATTCAATCAAGCTAAAATGTACTTATACAAATTCATACTAATCGACATTTGGGAAGTGCTTAAATTTTCAATTTGACCACTTGGGATTCGCATTAGGTCAACATATTTAAAGCTGTGGGCGAGACGGGCTGCTAAAGGTGAATATTTTTATACATTTTGTCAAAACATAATTTGTATAAATTTATCAATATAATATAAATATTGCCTTTTTTTAGATAAAATAAAATACATTAGCGTTTACCCGTGATAAGCTACTTTAGTATTTCAGCTAAATTCAAACTTTAATAACTAGAACTTTGAATGCATAGAAAGGCTTGGAGAAATGTTTCAACAGAAAGATAAATATATGTGCCTTCACAAGTATATTTAACACTTTTTAACTTTTTTCTGTATTTCCACAATGCTACATTTTTATATTAAGTTTGCCATTCCTGTGTAACACTTCAAAGTATACATTTTAAACCCTACAAATTATATACAGGCTGAGATAAAAACTGCAACAAAGTCAAACGCCATGATTTTTACATTTTTTTAAATATTATTGAATGAAAGCAAAAATGTCGAAAATAGCATCAAATTTTAGAATAATATTGATTTGTTCGAATTTGTCACTATTGGCACGAATTATGGCCTTCAAACGACCAATGCAACCGTCACACGCTGCCCAAATGTTGCTCTGCGGTATTTTGGCCGATTCCCGGAGAAGTGTATTTTTTAGTGGCAACTTTGCAATTCAAAATACTCCAGACACAGTAGTCCAACGGATTGGTATCCGGAGATTGTTCGCTGGAAATGAACCGAGGAACCTCATTTTGTAACCATTCTTGGGTGGCGCGTGCTGAACGCGAAGGTGCTGAGTCCTGTTGGAATGTCCAAGGTCTGCGGCCAACATGTTTTCGTGCCAAAGGCTTTAATACACCCTCCAGAATATTTTCGCGATAATATTCGGCATTTATTCTGATGTCACGGTCGATTAATACGAGCGGAGAGCGACCATCGGCTGTTATTGCGGCATGGTGGCACCATCACCATCGCCGGCGCTTGAGTTCTGGTGGCCAACCGAAGGTGCAAATTTTTAGCAGACTTGTTTGGCAAGTAAACACGATCATTTTGTTTGTTTCCAAACCGCTGGACAACGAATGTTTTCACATCGGGGAAAACCAAATTCGGCAGTTCGCCACTTTCGGCCAAGCGAAACTCTTTTGAGTCTATTTTCTTTCTGTTGTGTTGTAAGTTCTTGCACTGTTTGGAATTTCAATGGCTTTACCCCGACCTCATTTTTCAATATTTGCTGAACAGAATTTTGCGATATGTTCAGCTTACGAGCCATTTTCGGCCACTGCGACGCTGGTTTCAATCAAGTCGCTTCTTTTCGAACCATTTCTTCTGATGTATCTTTTTTCTTCCGTCCACTTTCTTGACGTCGGGCTACGCTACTAGTGTCACGGTAACGAGCGATGGTACGAAACACAAAAGATTTATTCACATTTAAATGCTGGAGTGCTCTAACTATAGCCACTTGTGGTTTTCCAGCCAAATATAAAGAAATCACACTATCACGCTTAAATTCCATCACGAATAAGTTTTTTTTCTGGAAAATTCTCACCAAAATTCTTTTGTACGCCTATAAACAATATAATGAGCTGTCACTAATAATGGAATTATTTTAACATTTGTCGGACGAGTGGCTTAGAAATGACAGCAGTCTGAATTTGGTTGCAGTTTTTTCATCTCACCCTGTAATGTGGTTTTATTCTCTTTTATAAGAAAAGTGTGAAACGTAAAAGAAGACGAAATCCCCCCAGAAACTTGCAAGCAATCAGTTGATTGTTAAAATAACTTTATTGGTACGCCATAAACAGAAACAAAGCAAGAAACTAATAAGTTTTTTTATTAAATTCAAAAAGAAAATAGACCAATAGAAGAATTTCTTGGTTCTCAAAAAAAGCAAAACCATTGGGCTTTTGATTTCTAAAATAAAAATATATCATCTGATACTCAAGAAGGTAAAAGGAGAAAAATCACTGGAAATTCAAAAAATAGAAGAAGAATTGCAAGCGATTGCAAAAAGAAATTCATCCGGCAGAATAACTGCCGAAATTTCTCTCCGTCTAATTGTTCTATTTTGCAGAACTTTTGTGTTAACAAACGACTTTTAGTCACAATTTTCAACAATTGCTACAAGTTTTTTGAATATAAATTCTCCCAAAATCTTTTGGATTACATTTTTATGATATCATAAACATTTTTAGTGACAACAGCGTTTTAGTTTTTTGCTTGTATATACTCTAATCGACCAATAGAAGAAAAATTTCTTGATTCTCAAAAAAAGCAAAACCATTGGGCTTTTAATTTCTAAAATAAAAATATATCACCTGATACTCAAGAAGGTAAAAGGAGAAAAATCACTGGAAACTCAAAAAAGTAGAAGAAGAATTGCAAGCGATTGCAAAAAGAAATTCATCCGGCAGAATAACTGCCGAAATTTCTCTCCGTCTAATTGTTCTATTTTGCAGAACTTTTGTGTTAACAAACGACTTTTAGTCACAATTTTCAACAATTGCTACAAGTTTTTTGAATATAAATTCTCCCAAAATCTTTTGGATTACATTTTTATGATATCATAAACATTTTTAGTGACAACAGCGTTTTAGTTTTTTGCTTGTATATACTCTAATCGACCAATAGAAGAAAAATTTCTTGATTCTCAAAAAAAGCAAAACCATTGGGCTTTTAATTTCTAAAATAAAAATATATCACCTGATACTCAAGAAGGTAAAAGGAGAAAAATCACTGGAAACTCAAAAAAGTAGAAGAAGAATTGCAAGCGATTGCAAAAAGAAATTCATCCGGCATAATAACTGCCGAAATTTCTATCTGTAAAAAACGACTTTTAGTAAAAATTTTCAACAATTGTTACAAGTTTTTTGAACATAAATTCTCTCAAAATCTTTTGGATTACATTTTTATCATATTATAAACATTTTTAGTGACAACAGCGTTTTAGTTTTTTGCTTGTATTTGCTCGCCTATAAAGATATGTTTTACGGCGTTAGTAGAGGCTCCCACTTTTTTCGTCAAATGGTATTATGGTCTTTTAAAGAGATATCCTGGTATTCGTCCAGTTTAATGGCCTTAAAATACTCTTTATCCTCAAAAAAAAATATTTCGAACCGGCCTATAAAATCTATGTTCAATATTTTAAAATAATTAAAATCTAATTAGCGGCACGTGATTGGACCAGCAAGTATCAATTTCAAAACATCTCAAACATTCAATACATAAATTATAGTAAATCATTTGAAAATTTTACCAAAAAATAATTAGGCAATTAAACCATAACCGTGTAGAATGAGTTGTTAAGAAAAACAAGTTTTTGTTTAAAATGGCAGCAACGGATAACAACGCCGGCTACAGCAATAACACCTTTTACAAGTTTCAATGTTACTCACTCAGACGCTTCTGTTTAGGCATGGATAGTTAGGCAGGCACATTTTGTGGCTATTTTTAAATGACGTAAAATAATTTTATGTGGACGTCAAGACTGTCTGTCTGTCAGTCAGTCATCAAACTACCGGCCGGCCGGCTTTAGTGGCATTAAATGAAAAATAAAGAAGTAAACTGCGTGGCCAGCGACAACACCCATGTGTGAATGAACGCACAATTTGTGCTCCCGCTTGACCATTGCACGACAACGCCACCAATTCTCTATGTTGTCACAGTGCTGCCGGTTCCAGCTGATATTGATTGCCTGCCTGCACATTCAAGTGACGTACATGGGTATTATTGTTTATTCTTTTTTTAACGGAATCATATCAGTGGTCGAATGCCCGCTGATGGGTGGATTGTAGGAGACCATAACGTAACTATCCGCATGAGGGGTTATCACTTACCCGGTTATTTATTTCCTTCCTTTCTTCTGCATTGTGACAATGATTAATTTTTGTTTGATTGCGTTTTCATTGTGCTGCTGCAGCTTATCACAGGGTGTACTTACCTGGACACACGTTTAAATTTAAAATGTATAAATTTTTTTTGCTGTTCGTTCTTATGTCCACGAGCTTTTTCAACGTGATAGCTATCTATCAATAGAACTTCCGTTTTGACATTAACCATGAGTGTATTTGTTGTTGGATATAAGATTAACGCTTGGTTGATTTCGGAAGTTTTTCGTTGTTTTTGTGTATATAATGCTTTATTGTTGTGTTTTTTTTTTTAATATTTTTTTTAGCTGTACAAATAAAATCCGTTTATTTTGTGTGTCTGTTGCGTCGCTCATAGAATGTGTCAAACACGTTGATAAAATCTGCATAATAAACTAATGACCCTTTTTATGCTCTCGTCAGTAAGGTGGAGGAAATATTAACATGGTCAGTCCGTTAGTGCCTCCTTGAAAGTACTACCTCTACATATTTGAAACAAAAATTAGCAAAAAATTATCTGAAAGGAAAACTCAATATCGGTCCGTTTTCGTATCATTAAGATGATCAAAACTGGTCTGCTCTTTGACATAGTCTCCGTAAGGCGTGTTTACCGATTTCCGCTCTTTAAGACTTTGTTTACCGATTTTAGTCATAGAATTCTAAGTCAATTTATCGATGTCCATCTGGCTGTCTGTTGAAATCACAATACAGTCCACATTATTTGACTTTTTTGACAGAACAATTTGTATTATGTCTAGGATGATTGGTATTGAAAACGAGATATATCGGTCCACGTTTTGGTATAGCCTTCATGTAACGGTATCTCCCGATATTCGGTATTTTGATGATTTTTGCAACATTTTTTACGGATTTGTCTAAAAATTTGGTATTTGTAGTTCGTAATGGGTTCTAGCTCCGGTGGCGGAACATAGTATATACAGATCTACGTTTTGCTATAGCCCCCATATAACGGAACCTCCCGAAATTCGATGTTTTGATGATTTTTGCCACATTTTTCCACGGTTCTGTCAAAAAATTAGTATTTGTAGTTCGTAAAGAGTTCTAGCTCCTGTGGTAGAACATTGAATATTTAGGTCCACGTTTTCCTATGACGCACATATAAAGATACCGATATTCAGTATTTTGATAATCCTGATCACATTTATTCACGAAATTTTCTCATCGGAGAAAACCTAATTCGACAGTTCACCAGGCGAAGCAATTCTTTTCTTCAAAATAGTCAATTTTCTTTCTGTAGTGGTGTAAGTTCTTGCTCTTTTTGGAATTTCAATGGCTTTACCCCGAGCTCATTTTTCAATATTTGCCGAATGGAATATTGCTATGTGTTCAGCTCATGAGCCATTTTTCGGCCGCTGCGACGCTAGTTTCGACCAAGTCGCTTCTTTACTTTTCGAACCATTTCTGTTGATGTTGCTTTTTTCTTCCGTCCACTTCCTTGACTTCGGTCTACGCTACCAGTATCACGGTAACGAGCGATGGTACTAGACACAAAATATTTATTCACATTTAAATGCTGGAATGCCGGAATTAATGGATTTTAAAGATAATTTATTTGCTTATATAATTCAACAGATGGGGGTTTTAAATTACAGTAGCCTGTTTGCACTTGATAAAAAGGACTTCCTTCCAGATTTTCACCTAAGATTGTCTCTTAGAGCTTGCTGACAAAGAGGAAGTCTGCAGCGTTTCCTACAACAAGATTTTCCGTCAAAACCTCGTTTATAAATATTAGGAGAGGTATCCCCATTTAGCACGCCTATACCATAAATTCCGTATATACTATAGAGGTCGTCTATTCTATGAAATCTACCTGTTCGAGCTTGTCTATAAAGACTCGCAGTCAGTCTATAAAGACTTCCTCTTTGAGCTCGTCTATAAAGACTCCCTCTTTGAGCACGTCTATAAAGACTCCCTCTTTGAGCTCGTCTATAAAGACTCCCTCTTTGAGCTCGTCTATAAAGACTCCCTCTTTGAGCTCGTCTATAAAGACTCCCTCTTTGAGCCCGTCTATAAAGACTCCCTCTTTGAGCTCGTCTATAAAGACTCCCTCTTTGAGCTCGTCTATAAAGACTCCCTCTTTGAGCTCGTCTATAAAGACTCCCTCTTTGAGCTCGTCTATAAAGACTCCCTCTTTGAGCTCGTCTTTGAAGACTCCCCTCTTTGAGCTCGTCTATAAAGACTCCCTCTTTGAGCTCGTCTATAAAGACCCCCCCTTTAAGCTCGTCTATAAAGACTCCCTCTTTGAGCTCGTCTATAAAGACTACCTCTTTGAGCTCGTCTATAAAGACTACCTCTTTGAGCTCGTCTATAAAGACTAACTCTTTGAGCTCGTCTATAAAGACTACCTCTTTGAGCTCGTCTATAAAGACTCCCTCTTTGAGCTCGTCTATAAAGACTCCCTCTTTGAGCTCGTCTATAAAGACTCCCTCTTTGAGCTCGTCTATAAAGACTCCCTCTTTGAGCTCGTCTTTGAAGACTCCCCTCTTTGAGCTCGTCTATAAAGACTCCCTCTTTGAGCTCGTCTATAAAGACTACCTCTTTGAGCTCGTCTATAAAGACTCCCTCTTTGAGCTCGTCTATAAAGACTCCCTCTTTGAGCACGTCTATAAAGACTCCCTCTTTGAGCTCGTCTATAAAGACTCCCTCTTTGAGCTCGTCTATAAAGACTCCCTCTTTGAGCTCGTCTATAAAGACTCCCTCTTTGAGCTCGTCTATAAAGACTCCCTCTTTGAGCTCATCTATAAAGACTCCCTCTTTGAGCTCGTCTATAAAGACCCCCCCTTTAAGCTCGTCTATAAAGACCCCCCCCTTTAAGCTCGTCTATAAAGACTCCCTCTTTGAGTTCGTCTATAGATACTCCCTCTTTGAGTTCGTCTATAGATACTCCCTCTTTGAGCTCGTCTATGAAGACTCCCTCTTTACGCTCGTCTATGTAGACTCCCTCTTTACGCTCGTCTATGTAGACTCCCTCTTTACGCTCGTCTATGTAGACTCCCTCTTTACGCTCGTCTATGTAGACTCTCTCTTTGAGCTCGTCTATGAAGACTCCCTCTTTGAGCTCGTCTATGAAGACTCCCTCTTTGAGCTCGTCTATGAAGACTCCCTCTTTGAGCTCGTCTATAAAGACTCCCTCTTTGAGCTCGTCTATAAAGACTTCCCCTTTGAGCTCGTCTATAAAGACTCCCTCTTTCAAGTCGCCTACAATCACTCCCTTTTTAAGCTCGTCTATAAAGAATTCCTATGTAAATATAAAAAGCAACACCCACTCTTTATAGAGCTTCTCCATAACGACATCCTCTTTTAGTTTCCCTATGGAAACAGCTGCTTTGATCTGTAAAGACATTCTCAATGAACTCGTCCATACAAGCTTTACAAAGATCCTCTTAGCCCATTGCCACCGAATTGAGTTAAGCCCTTATCATTTGTACGCATATGTGTTTTTTTTTTTAAATTCCCCTTTAGAATCTAACATCCCTCCCTTCTTTTTGGGAACCGATTTAAAAATGTCATGGCCATTTCGAATGGCACGCGCCGGCCTGTCTCTATTCAAAGGGGTAAATAATAATCCGGTTTGCAAAAACACGAGCATAGCCATTATTATTTTGCAGCTGGCATTTTTGAAGCAACATTTTTAAAAAAGATGAATATCAGCACACACTTTTAGCTGGCTGAATTAGATCAATTTAAGATTATGGACTTGAATTGGAAATTGACTGTCTTTGCTGACTTGTTAATATCTTTACAGTTCGATAAAATTGATTGATAACAATTTTACAAAACAAAACAACGCTCAACCAATTCAAAAGCCTTTTATTTTCGCAAAGGTGAAAGTAATTTCATGGAATAGGTTTGAATCAAGCGAGTTTGTCTTTTTTGTATTTTGTTCTCTTGTTGCGAATAAAAAAAGATGAATGTTTCGAAATTTACATATTCTGAGTAGGTTGAGCATTTCCATTTCATTTTTTGTCACACATTAATTTTGTTTCAACATTTTGATTCTTTTTTGGGGGCTAAAAGTATGAAAACGGGTTTTCTCTGTTTTCGCCGAAATTTCAGGTTAATTGTTCGTCTTGTTTCGTGCGAACACAGTGGATAAATTCAAAGCCTCTGTCAATTGGGTATAATAATATAAAGATTAAAGAAAGATTTTTTGAAAACTCCCTTGGAGGGGAGGGGACGGTCAGAAGCATGGAGTCGTTTTAAAGAATAGATGACATTAGTAAGTCTTTTTTAGACCAGCTGAAGTCTGTTTTCAGACGAGTTGCAAAGCGGGATTTTCTTTGCAGGGAGTCTTTTATAGACGAGTTGTAGAGGTGAGTCTTTCTCTGTAGACAAACTGAAGCAAGAGGTCGTTTTATAGAAATACAGAGTTAGATAAAACAAAACAAAGACCATAATTTTTACATTTTTTTTTCAAATTTTACTGAATTAAAGTAAAAACCTCGTAAATAGAAACAAATTTTAGAATAAGTTTAGATTTGTTCGAATTAGTCACCTTTGGCACGAATCGGCCAATGAAACCGTCACACGCTGCCCGAATTTTGCTCTGCGGTATTTTGGCGCTTGAGTTCTGGTGGCCAAACGGAAGTGCACATTTTCAACTGACCTCTTTGGCAAGTAAACACGATTATTTTGTTTGTATAAAAACTGCTGGACAACGAATGTATTCTCACCGGAGAAAAACAAATTCGGCAGTTCACCACATTCGGCCAAGCGAAGCAACTCTTTAGCTCTTTTGAGTCTATTTTCTTTCTGTTGCGGTGAAAGTTCTTGCACTTTTTGCAATTTCAAGGGCTTTACCCCGAGCTCATTTTTAAAAAATTGGCGAATGGACTATTGCGATATGTTCAGCTCACGAGCCATTTTTCGGCCACTGCGACGCGGATTTCGATCAAGTCGCTTCTTTACTTTTCGAACCATTTCTGCTGATGTTGCTGTTTTCTTCCGTCCACTTCCTTGACAATCGGGCCACGCAACCAGTATTACGGTAACTAGCGATGGTACGACTCCCCAAAAAATTTATTCACATTTAAATGCTGGAGTGCTCTAACGATAGCCACTTGTGATTTTCCAGCCACATATAAAGAAATCGCACTATCACGCTTGAATTCCATCACGAATAACTTTTTTCTGGAAAATTCTTACCAAAATGCTTTTGTACGGATAATTCTTTTTGTAGACGGGCTGAAGCAGGGAGTCTTTTTGTAGACGTACTGAAGGCAGAGAGCCCTAGACGAGCTACAGCAGGAAGTCTTCTTTTAAATTAGCTGAAGCAGGGAGTCTTTCTTTAACGAGCTTAAACAGGGAGTCTTTTCTTAAACGAGCTGAAGCAGGATGTCCATTAAGATAGATTCGAATCTATCTAGCAAATACTCAAACCACTCAGCAATTAACAGAGTACTGTTAAAATTAACAGAGTGCTGTTAAAGTTAACAGAGTTAAAAAAAAATGTTTTTTTAGCCAAAAATATAATTTTAATTGAAAACAAATATATTTAAGTAAAAATTATAAAACTTTATTAACTTTGTTATTATTTTCACCACAAAAATGCAACATTAAGTTATACGATAAAGGCCGAGAGAGTTATTTCTGTTGGCTAGGTTATATGCTCATTGATCCTATAAGGATAATTCTGCTGGGACAACATGGATACCGCTGAAAAGCTTATCGACAGTGCTCTCCATAGCAATAACAAAAATATTCAAAAATATTGCCCGATGCCGCCGAATCCACCCATTTCTGAAATTATCCTGGGGTAAGGATAATTATTCCGGCCATTACTCCTACAAGGATAAATTCTGCCGGGACAACATGGGTATCGTTGGAAAGCTTATCGACAGTGCTCTCCATAGAAATAATAAAAAGATTCAAAAATATTGCCCGATGCCTCCGAATCCACCCATTTCTGAAATTATCCTGGGGTAAGGATAATTATTCCGGCCATTACTCCTACAAGGATAAATTCTGCCGGGACAACATGGGTATCGTTGGAAAGCTTATCAAGAGTACTCTCCATAGAAATAATAAAAAGTTTCAAAAATATTGCCCGATGCCGACGAATCCACCCATTTCTGAAATTATCCTGGGGTAAGGATAATTATTCCGGCCATTACTCCTAAAAGGATAAATTCTGCCGGGACAACATGGGTATCGTTGGAAAGCTTATCGACAGTGCTCTCCATAGAAATAATAAAAAGATTCAAAAATATTGCCCGATGCCTCCGAATCCACCCATTTCTGAAATTATCCTGGGGTAAGGATAATTATTCCGGCCATTACTCCTAAAAGGATAAATTCTGCCGGGACAACATGGGTATCGTTGGAAAGCTTATCGACAGTGCTCTCCATAGAAATAATAAAAAGTTTCAAAAATATTGACCGATGCCGCCTAATCCACCCATTTCTGAAATTATCCTTGCGAGAACGATATTTCAACATCCTGTTTATAAAATGATTGTTTTATCATATCTTTTTTATCAATTTTTTTTGAAGCAATCTTTACTAATTTGTTTGGTTTTTTATCTATATTCAGTTTTTTTTAATTACAGCAAATTGCATTAATAAAATATCATTACTGATAGTAATGTCAAATGCATTTTCTTTATTGGTTTCGACATATCTTGTTGAACACAAATTGACATTTTCAGTAAAGGTATCTGTGCTCTCTTTTACAGAAATAATAGAAAAGTCATTTTCTTCTTTGCTATTGGTAATTTCGTCAATTTTCGTGCATTTTTCTTCATTGGAAGTTTCCTTTATTGTTTTAGAGTTGCATTTATAATCTGGATTATTTGCGACCTGAGGTTTGGCAAATACATAATCAACATTAGTTTTGGCGATTAACTTATACAAATTATTACATTCATTACTTACGACTTCATTATTAACAATTGAAATATCTTCATATCTTGCAGCGATTGATTTATTCAAATCATTACAATTTCTTGTGGCTTGACCATTGAGGGTTGAGGTATTCTTACTGCTTTCATTGATTGTTGGATTCAAATTAAGGCAATTTTTATATTCCGAATGGGTTTCAATATTACGAATTGGAGAATTTGGTGTTGAAGCTTGTGTGACTTCATTATTATGTTGAACGTTTAAAACAAGCATAACTTCATTAAAGTAATTATCAACATCCTTTGATTTGGCATATAAGTATGCGTTATCCACAACATTTTTTTAATGTTGTAGATTGTAATTCCTATAAAATTTGACGGAAGAAATTAAATTACATTCAAAGCTTTTGATCAAAATAAAAATGTGGAAAATGTCGGGTTTGCCGACATAAGTGCATGCATCAACATATATAAATCGAACCACCAGTAGTGGAATTCTCTAACTGATTTTTTGAGTTACCGGTAAAATTAAAATGCTTATAATCTCGGTGTTTGCCGAAAAATTTTTATAAGTTAGCGACGAAATCAAAGTTGTCCCTAACTTTACCAACAGATACTAATGTTGTCAACTCTATCTTATGTCAACCCTCATATATATAAATGTACTGTTATTTTTTATACCCTCAGATATATATGGCTACAGAAGGTATATATCGTTTGATACGGTCAAAACGTGCCTCATCGTAATAACGGTTGTAGACCATAGGTCTCTTTGAACCAAATCCGTTTCAGGACATTTGGGGTCGATCTAGCGATGTCCGTCCGTCCGTCTGTCTGTCTGACTAGTGCCCAAGATAACTCTCGAAGGGAGTATCCGAAACTTGGTCCAACTAATCGAGTTCGGAGATGGGCAATATCGGTCCATTCCTTCTGGTACCTACCGCACAAAAATGTCAATATTTTCAAAGAAAATTATTTACTGCACAGAAAGAGAAAGGATAATCCGATTTTTCTCAAGCTTTGCACATCCTAATATTTTCATTAATACTAGGTCAGGTGCGAAAATGGACAATATCGGTCCACTCCATCATGTACCTCCCCCACAAACGGTCGAAATTTTGAATAATACAACTCTTGTAAGAGTCCGATTGTCTTCAAATTTCACACATCCCAATCTATATATATATTAAGAAAGTTGTGTTAGTTACTACGCTTATAACTCAAGAACCGCTGATCTGATTTTAAAGATTCCTACAAATTCGGAATTGTCTCTTTTCCGAAAAGGATAATATTCCAAAAAAAAAAATCGCTTATTATATATTAACATTTTCATTTTGACTTTTGAAATGTACAATCGTAATGTTTTTATTTTAACTTATTTTTGTCGAATGTACATTTGTAATGTTTTTTATTTTATTTATTTATTATTTTTTTTTTTTTTTTTTTTTGAATTTTAATATTAATACAAATTTATTTAGTTGAAGCAGGGTTACATTGAATTATGTGGTGGCAAAATGGAATATATGTTATCGAAATAATTTAACGCGGTCACACCAAAAATCATGAAAAAAGAGATCTCATTGCAAAAATTTTCAAATCGGGAAAAAAAATCGAAAAAAAAATCAATGGAATCGAATTTTAAAATAATTTTACATCCTATTCACAAACTTCGTAAGGACCTTTAAACTTTTCCTGCAAAAAATCTTTGAACAAGTTGAAGATATTTTCTTTTTTTAATTTGTTTTTTTTTTTTTTTGTCAATTTTATATAATGTACGATTTTTTTCAAATTGGATTATCATCATTAAATTCAATCGATGTTTTGTAAACAAAATAAAGAATTATTTTCACAATATAAAATAAAGTTATGCAAGGTACTACGCTTATAACTAAAGAAAAGCTTGACAATTCATACAATTTTGGAATGGTATCCAATAAAAATATGAATAAAAAAAAGTGAATTGAAGTGAACATTTTTTATTGCCTTGAAATCTGAATGAATAATATTTAAAATGAAATGAGTGACCTACGTGGACCTACATCTTTCATATCACAATAATCCGACCAATGAGAACTCAAGGTTATGATTTATGACCCCAGGATAAGAGGACAACCCTATTTCAAGTATAGTTTACATTTTAACCATATTTTACTCATAATCATTTTAGCAAAAGTCTCTCAAATTACTGACTTTTGACCATCCTCGCAAAAAATGATCACGTTTTAGTATAACCTTCATATAATTTAAGCTATGTTCGGGGTCTTCGACATTTTTTTTTATTTTTTAGGCCTTTATTTGGCATCTTTGATTCTAATGGTGGAAATAACCTCTTCTCATAATATTTTCAATTTTCGGAGTAAAGTCCATCTTGGTCTTGACCACATTCATCAATTGATTTGGATAAAAAATTGTATTTAGGCTACTCTGTGGTAGAGAATCATCTTACAGATAATTGTCCACATCGGCAAATAATTGCCGTATAGTTCCCACAAATACACTTTCCTAACCAATGTTGAAACTCCCAAGAGAATGTTGGTTGGGAACGTATATGTGGGATGAAAGTCTACATGTCATAAACGCCGAAATATCAAATTGTGGCAGAAACTTGGAAAAATCACGAATATTAATTTTTTTTTGGGTGTAAAAGAGCAATTATCTTTGACTATTTTAAATTCATTCCGCCCAGCACGGTATTCTTAACATTGAAAATACAAAGTCCAAATTACAGTTAATTTGAATGGAAAATGTTGGTAAGCTCTTTACAATACAAAAAATTGAGCTGAGTTTTCACATAGAGCTATTATAGAAGTTCTATATCATATAGGTTTTTAGCACTCAATTATAGCCTAAGGCTGAAAAATAAGATCAGGTTATTCAAAATATCTAAAACCGACGGTAGGTGATTATCAATTATAATTTTTGCCATGAAAGTTTATTTCTATTTAGAAATTACTATGGAGTTATTTTACTTATAACAAAAGTTGTGCCGCTTTCATAATTCAAATCCTGGTTCTATAATGCTTTACAAAATATGCATTAAAGACTAAAAGTAGGGGCCGGCAACGCGGACCGGGCCAGCTAGTATTTTTATAATCCCTCATCCTCTCATTTACTGCAAAAATGTCGACACCTAAAAAGCTTGCTTTTCACCAAAATCGTCATTTCAAAAAGCTAAGTGATAATTCTCTTCGCCGGGATGAATTCATGACATTGTTAGCGATCAGCAAACATTGCAAATCTGCCAGTTTCGTTTTGAAAAACACTAATCTCTGTAATTGAGAGTAATATGAGGGTAATAAGTCAATAGGGGACTTAAGTAATCGAATATTTAGCACTTTAAACATTGTAAAACAAAATTCGGAAACACGCACAATAAAATTTACGTTCGTTTTTTTTTTTTTTTTTTTTTTTTGCTAAATAGTAATTTTTGTTAAAAAAATACTTTTATTAAAAAATGTTGATATGTGTGTAATTTTCCCCCAAATGTGTAATATTATCTCCCTCCGTGTGTAATTTGCAGCTTCCTTGGTGGCAACACTGCTTCATATTGACTCAACATTGTTGTTGCTCTCAACAAACGCACATTTTACCACGAATGAGAGAGTGGGATAATAGGAGAGTGATGTCCATTGTTAAACAATGGCTAACAAAACAAATATAGAAAAAGTTTGGTTTGTTTTAAGGGCACCGTGAATTGATAGAAACAGATAGTTTTTGCATCGTACCTATGTATGTGTGTGTACCACAAGGAATCTACATTAAAGATGCTGATGCCACCACTTTTTAGACACCACCACTTTTAAGACAGTGGTGATGCATCTTTTTTTAGGGAAAACAACGGAATATCATTCTATGTAGTAGCTAACAGCAAAATGACTTAGCTTCTTACTAACATTGTTTTTAACGTAGATTTGCGTATCTTGGTCTTTGATGTTATTTCGAAATACTGTGTTTAACTAGCACAAATTGAAATTGTTAAATTGGTTTGGCGAGAATGGTTGCTGATTGCATTCTACCACCTAATTGAGGAGAAATTATGTTATAGCCCGACATAGTTTTGATATCTTTAAAAAAGGTCATAAATTTATTTATTAAATTAAGTAAAAATTAATCTTTTGTATTAAATATATTATTTTTTTGCATACAAAAAACAAGTAAAAAAGTATCGGTCGGCTTTGCCGACAGATGTATACCCTCAGCTCTCTTCACCCTCTATGGAGTGGGTTTTTAAAGAATGGGTCAATATTGTCAATTTCGTATCGGACCTACATAAATATGATATAAATATTATTCTAGCAGATGGATATAGGAATTGTAAAGAATCACTGAGTTGTTTCGCAATTTATGACAGATAAAAATATTGAAAAAAGTGTCTCTTTGTGGGTGAGGTGCCAGAAGTTGTTCGCAGATATATAGGATCATCTTCAAAACAGATCTGGTGTTAGCAAAAATAATTTGTATGTGTGAAATTTGAAAAGAGTTTAATCCTTATTTCGCTTTCTTTGAGCGTTATGTTTTTCAAAATTAGATTATTGCTTCCTTTCTGTGCAGAAAATATATATCTCAAATTTTCGACCATTTGTGGGGGAGGTACCATAAGATGTGGACCGATATACTTCATCTTAACGCCAGAGCTTGGGTTAATATAAATATTGGGATGTGCGCCATTCGAAGACAATCGGACTCATACATCACATTTTATGAGAGTTGTAATTATTCAAAATTTTGACCATTTGTGGGGGAGGTACTTGAAGGAGTGAACCGAAAATATTAAGATTGTCCATTTTTACACCTAACGTAGAACTGATGCAAATATTAGGATTTGCAAAGTGAGAGCAAAATCGGATTATCCTTTCTCTTTTTGTGCAAAAAATATATTTTTTGCAAATTTCGACCTTTTGTGGGGGAGGTACCAGAAGGAGTGGACCGGTATATTCCATCTTAACATCAGATCTTGGGTTAATATAAATATTGGGATGTGTGAAATTTCAAGACAATCAGACTCTTACATCACATTTTATGAGAGTTGTGATTATTTAAAGTTTTGACCCTTTGTGGGGGAGGTACCAGAAGGAGTGGACCGATATTCTCCATTTTCGCACCAGACCTAGCAATGATGCAAATATTAGGATTTGCAAGGTAGCAGAATAATCGAATTATTCTTTCTCTTTCTGTGCAAAAAAAAATATATTTTTTTTTGTTTGAAAATTTCGACCTTTTGTGGGGGAGGTACCAGAAGGAGTGGACCGATATATTCCATCTTAACGCCAGACCTTGGGTTAATATAAATATTGGGATGTGTAAAATTTTAAGACAATCGGACACTTACATCACATTTTATGAGAGTTGTAATTATTCAAAATTTTTACCATTTGTGGGGGAGGTACTTGATGGAGTGGGCCGATATTTTCCATTTTCACACCCGACCTCACACTGACTCAAATATTAAGATTTGCAAAGTTGGAGCAAAATTGGACTATAATTTCTCTTTCTGTGCAAAAGTAAATTTTTTGAAAATTTCGAACTTTGTGGGGGAGGTACCAGAAGGAGTGGACCGATATTGCCTATCTCCGAACTCGATCTAAGTTTGACAAAAATATTACGATGTACCAAGTTTGGACCAAATTGGATACTCCCTTCGAGAGTTATCGTGCGCACCAGCCAGCCAGACAGACAGACAGACAGACAGACAGACGGACGGACGGACGGACGGACGGACGGACGGACGGACATCGCTAGATCGACTCGAAATGTTCTGAAACGGATTTGGTCCAAAGAGACCTAGGGTCTAAAACCGTTATTTCGACTAGGCACGTTTTGGCCGTATCAAATGATATATACCCTCTGTAGCCATATGGCTGAGGGTATAAAAATGTTATGCCAACTATTGAAACATGTCATGTCGACAATGTGAAAGTGGTTCCTACTACTGACAAAAAATTATATTTTAATACAATTGCATTTTTTACAAATTTATTAAAAAGTGATTCAAAATGTTTTTATTATTCAGAAAACTAAACTAAAATTTCAAATCTGAATAAATTAACGTTGCTACGATTCAAAACTTTCAATCAGAATGGTGATAGATTGAAGAAGGAAAAACCCTAAAAGTGAGGACTACTGGTCCGGCCGAACTTTTATTATCCTCCACCATTTGGAAACCGTTATATAGGGCTAAACAAAGAGGTGGACCTGCATTGTCCGAACTTCAAATACGAAAATTAATTAAAAAAATTGAATGATGTCGCTAATATAATATTATGTGGGTACAGCACAGACAATTTTGGCAAATGTGGCTGTATTACACATCAGGACCTTCTTTTTATTATTTCTATGGAGAGTACTCTCGATAAGCTTTCCAACGATACCCATGTTGTCCCGGCAGAATTTATCCTTTTAGGAGTAATAGCCGGAATAATTATCCTTACCCCAGGATAATTTCAGAAATGGGTGGATTCGGAGGCATCGGGCAATATTTTTGAATCTTTTTATTATTTCTATGGAGAGCACTGTCGATAAGCTTTCCAACGATACCCATGTTGTCCCGGCAGAATTTATCCTTGTAGGAGTAATGGCCGGAATAATTATCCTTACCCCAGGATAATTTCAGAAATGGGTGGATTCGGAGGCATCGGGCAATATTTTTGAATCTTTTTATTATTTCTATGGAGAGCACTGTCGATAAGCTTTCCAACGATACCCATGTTGTCCCGGCAGAATTTATCCTTTTAGGAGTAATGGCCGGAATAATTATCCTTACCCCAGGATAATTTCAGAAATGGGTGGATTCGTCGGCATCGGGCAATATTTTTGAAACTTTTTATTATTTCTATGGAGAGTACTCTTGATAAGCTTTCCAACGATACCCATGTTGTCCCGGCAGAATTTATCCTTGTAGGAGTAATGGCCGGAATAATTATCCTTACCCCAGGATAATTTCAGAAATGGGTGGATTCGGCGGCATCGGGGAATATTTTTGAATCTTTTTATTATTTCTATGGAGAGTACTCTCGATAAGCTTTTCAGCGGTATCCATGTTGTCCCGGCAGAATTATCCTTATAGGATCAATGAGCATATAACCTAGCCAACAGAAATAACTCTCTCGGCCTTTATCGTATAACTTAATGTTGCATTTTTGTGGTGAAAATAATAACAAAGTTAATAAAGTTTTATAATTTTTACTTAAATATATTTGTTTTCAATTAAAATTATATTTTTGGCTAAAAAACATTTTTTTTTAACTCTGTTAACTTTAACAGCACTCTGTTAATTTTAACAGTACTCTGTTAATTGCTGAGTGGTTTGAGTATTTGCTAGATAGATTCGAATCTATCTTAATGGACATTGAAGCAGGGAGTCTTCTCAAAGACGAACTGAAGCAGAGAGTGTTTTCTTACACGAACTGAATTAGAGAGTCTTTTCTTACACGAGCTGAAGACAGGGAACATTTTCGTAGAGGAGTTGAAGGCAGGGAGTCGTTTTTTAGACGAGCAGAAGCAAGGAGAAATTTCTTAGACGTGTTGAAGCAAGTAGTCTTTTCTTAGAAGAGCTGAAGGCAGGGAGTCTTTTCTTAGACGGGTAGAAGGCAGGGACTCTTTTCTTAAATGAGCTGAAGCAGGGAGTATTGTATAGGGAGTGTGCAGGGAGTATATTATACGATCTGAAACGCATCCTTTATGAAGGAGCTGGAGAGTTGTCTCATAAAATACAAAAATAAATCCTTTATACTTTTTTGGCATAAAGTCATTTTTTTTGGGTTTCATATTTTGAAATTTAACTGATTTCTTAAAAGTAGATACCCATATTAGAAAAAAAATATTTAATATCAATGCGGGTGACAACCCTTTTTTGCTGACGAGCTTTTAAAGTCAGCTGTTTGAAAGTCACTTTGTTTTGCTACAATTAGAGCGATTCAAAACTAAACATTCAAAATGGCTTAGCAAAAGTAAAATTATAGTGCTGGATGAGCAGTATGTTTCCCCAAATCATCTTGGGAGAATAAAAAATGTATACAAAACAAATTTCAATAGCTTCATAAACAAAAAAGTTGGGTCAAATCGGCCAGATCGGCTATATAGCAGCTATATGAAATAGTACCCCAAATCATATGAAAATTGGTAGATAATCGTGGGAGCATAAAAAATGAATACAAACCAAATTTCACTTCAATAGCTTCATAAACAAAAAAGTTGAGGCAAATCGGATCGGCTATATAGCAGCTATATGAAATCGTGCCCCAAATCATATGAAAATTGGTAGGTCATTTTGGGAGCATGAAAAATGTATACAAATTAAATTTCAATTCAATAGCTTTAAAATTAGAGTTTATGCCAAAATAAACGTGAAAAAACCATAGTGGATCGGAGTTTTTACCGAGAGACCAAAGGAAGTCTTTATTAAAGTTATTATAGACAAACATCGAAAGAACGAAGTGAGAAAAGAGAGAAGTGATACCTAAAGACATTATTTTTTACGTCCAGTAGTAGTCTTAAAATGACGTCATCTTCGTAGAGTAATGGAAAGGAGGAGGCCAGAAATGAAGTTTATTATAGGACCACATGATAGACTGAGTGAATTTCACCATTTCCAATGGCAGTTTATTATTTCTTTTTATACCCTACACCACATAGTGGTAAGGGTATTATGTCTTTGTGCATTTGTTTGTAACATGGAGAAGGAAACGAGATAGACCCATAGTTACTTTTGAGAACCTTCATAGAATCACTTTCTGAGTCGATTTATGCATGTCAGTCCGTCTGTCCGTCCGTCCGTCTGTCCATGTATTCTCGTGAACAAAATGCAGGTCGCATTTATTGTCCGATTGAGATGAAATTTTCCAAACAATATTTTTTTTGGCCCAAGGACGAACCCTATTGAATTTGGTGAGAATCGGATCAAATTTAGATATAGCTCCCATATATATCTTCATCCGATTTCGGGTTAAATGTGCACCAAATGTCCACTATCAGTCCAAATTACCTGAATTTTGGCACACCCAACCGAGTTCGGCCTAGAAGCAAGTATATCAAATTTGGAGAAAATCGGTTCAGATATAGTTATAGCTCCCATATATATCTTTCATCCGATTTGATCTTGAAGTCCCTCACATTCCTACTATGCACTCCACAACCGTGATATTTGGTACCAGGTATTATTAGATGGAGCACAGAAATAGCTGTTTTAAATTTTATCGAAATCGGTTCAAATTTGGATATAGCTCCCATATATATCTTCATCCGATTTCGGGTTAATTGACCACCAAATGGCCAATATCAGCCCAAATGGCCCGAATTTTGGCATATGTGACCGAGATTAGCCTTAAAGCAAATACAACAAATTTGGAGAAAATCGGTTCAGAAACAGCTATAGCTCCCATATATATGTTTTATCCGATTTGGTGTTTAAGCCTCTCACATTCGTAATATGCACTCCACAAGAATGATATTTGGTACCAGATATAAGATACAGCCCAGAAATAGCTGTTTGTAATTTTATCGAAATCGGTTCAGATTTGGATATAGCTCCCATATATATCTTCATCCGATTTCGGGTTAATTGTGCACCAAATGGCCGATATAAATGAATAATAAATGAATTTTAGTACATCGGACCAATTCAGCCTAGAAGCAAGTATATCAAATTTAGTGAAAATCGGTTCAGATTTAGATATAGCAACCATATATATGTTTCATCTGATTTAGTATTTTAGACCTTTACATTCGTAATATTCACTCCACAACCGTGATATTTGGTACCAGGTATTAGATGGAGCACATGAATAGCTGTTTTAAATTTTATCGAAATCGGTTCAGATTTGGATATAGCTCCCATATATATCTTCATCCGATTTCGGGTTAAATGTGCACTAAATGGTCAATATCAGCCCAAATCACCTGAATTTTCGTACATAAGACCGAATTCAGTCTAGAAGCTAATACGTCAAATTTGGAGAAACCCGGTTCACAGATGGTTATAGTTCGTAAAATGCACGATAGAATTAGATAGATTTTGATTTTGTACCAAATATCTCATAGAGCTCTGAAATGCCCTGTATAAACCTTTTTACGAGAGCTCTACTAAATATGCATAGTGGTGTAGGGTATCATATAGTCGGTCCCGCCCGACTTTTGAGCTTTCCTTACTGGTTAATTTTAAATTTATTATTAATATTCATTTTTTTTCTTTCCTCTTTCCACTGTGCCAAAATCGACTGGAGATTGTGTGTTTATTTTTATACCTGCTTCACAAAGTCAAAACTCCCATTAATCATGTTAACGATTATGTATTTGGGGGCAGTGTGTTTGGCAATTTCGAGCTAAATAATGTTAAGTGTGAAGAAAAAAACTTGCAAATCAAAATATTGTAAAAAATATTTAATATATAGAAAGTATTCTTTAATAATGAAAACTGAAAAAAAATATTTAACTGTTAATATCAAAATTATGAGAAACAACAGTAGCCACATGCGTGCAAAATTGATTTAATTAATCAATGTGTTTTTTATTTTTTCAAGTTGCTGAGGCATTTTAATGATGTAATTAATAAAATAAATAGTGTTGAATTAAATAAAAAATCAAAATGAATGAATAAAAAAATGTTTTGTAAATATATATTTACGTTTTTTTTGCACATTCCATTGTAAACATTTGAAAAATTGCAAAGAAAAATGTCATAAGTCAGACCGGTCACTTAACAGGTCACATTCATAGGCAACATTTGCAAAAGAGGGGGGAATGGACTTGTTGTGATTTGAAACCATTTCATAATGCGCTTATAACGAAACGCTGTGATCGACTACACGTTTTGAAATGAAGAAACCCCCAAATGTCTAACGAACGACTTTGACATTGCACACCCACCATACCCCCGCCCTCCAACAACATTGCATGGCTGACAATTACATTGAGTTTTTCCTTCGGTTTTTTTTTGCATTGTCTTTAAGCCTCAGTTAACAAGGCCCTAGTCCGAATTATGTTTACTTAACACAGATGTGTCAAGAAAAATGAAATACACAACCCCTTTGGCCATAGCCCTCACTCTCTCTCTCTCTCTGCCAATCGAATGGCAAGTGGACGATGGAAACCCATCCATCCATACATCCACTCACACATACTTATTGTTGCTTGGAATTAAATAACGTCACTTTGTGGTCATACTACGTAACCTCTTCATTGTCATTGCCATTGTCTGGCCGAACTATGAAAACATCGCCAAATGAAAAACCAACATTCGATGAACAAAAAATCAATAATTGTCAATATCAGCAATCTATGTTTTTTTTAGTATTACACAATGCGAAATGACAAAATAATCAATAGTAAATTGTTGAATTGTAAAAGTGTTATTGTGTTTAAAAACGTTTTCAATTTTCATTTGTTACTTGGTTTCACAAATTCCTCCCTTTTATTTATGTTCCGTTGCAATAATTTCTGAATAAATCGTTGGTGTTTAAAGTAACCATTTAGACATGTGCGAAGAGGGAATTTTTATAGATGATACGATAATTTTATAGGGAACCTTTATAGACAACTAGTTGAACGTTTTATAGACAGCCGATAGAGAATCATATTTGAATACCAGAATACATGTTGAAAGTAGTCAAAGGGAGTCGGTAGACGATGTAATAAGGAGTCTGTAGACGAGATCGAAGAGAGTCTTGAAGCGAGATCGAAGGGAGTCTATAGACGAGATCGAAGAGAGTCTTGAAGCGAAGTCGAAGGGAGTCTATAGACGAGATCGAAGGAAGTCTATAGACGAGATCGAAGGGAGTCTATAGATGAGATCGAAGGGAGTCTATAGACGAGATCGAAGAGAGTCTTGAAGCGAAGTCGAAGGGAGTCTATAGACGAGATCGAAGGGAGTCTATAGACGAGATCGAAGGGAGTCTATAGACGAGATCGAAGAGAGTCTTGAAGCGAGGTCGAAGGAAGTCTATAGACGAGATCGAAGGGAGCCCATAGACGAGATCGAAGGGAGTCTATAGGCGAGATCGAAGGGAATCTATAGACAAGGTTGCAGGAAGACTTTATGGACGACTAGAAGGTAGTCGGTATAGATGATTACAATGAAGTCTTTACAGATGAATCGTTATAGACTTGATGGGAGTCTTTATGGACGATCAGAAGTAAGATTTTGCATACCACGAGAAAGCATTTATAAAGACGAAAAAATGAGTATTTATAGACGAATTGGAAACGAAAAAATTTGCTTGTACATATACAGGGTGAGATGAAAAAACTGCAACAAAGACAAACGCCATAATTTTTATTTATTTTTTTGAAATTTTATTGAATGAAAGCAAAAAATGTCGGAAATATCATAAAATTTTAGAATAAGTTTAGATTTGTTCGAATTGGTCACCTTTGGCACGAAATATGGCCTTTAAACGGCCAATGAAACCGTCACACGCTGCCCGAATGTTGCTCTGCGGTATTTGGGCCTATTCCCGGCGAAGCGCTTGTTTGGGATGATCGACATTTTGTTATTTTTTAGTGCCAACCTTACATTCCAAAATACTCCAGACACAATAGTCCAACGGATTGGTATCCGGAGATTTTGGTGGCCTTTGTGAAAATGAAGCGATGAACCTTATTTTGTACCCATTCTTGGGTTGCGTGTGCTGTGTGCGATGTTGCTGATTCCTGTTGGAATGTCCAAGGTCTGAGGTCAAAATGTTTGCGTGTCCAAGGCTTTAATACACCCTCCAGAATATTTTCGCGATAATATTCGGCATTTTTTTTTTGATGCCACGGTCGATTAATACGGGCGGAGAGCGACCATCGGCTGTTATGGCGGCCCACACCATCACCATGGCCGGCGCTTGAGTTCTGGTGGCCAACCGAAAATGTACATTTTCAGCTGGCCTCTTTGGCAAGTAAACACGAACATTTTGTTTGTTTACAAACTGCTGGACAACGAATGTTTTCTCATCGGAAAAAAACAAATTCGGCAGTTCATCACTTTCGGCCAAGCGAAGAAACTCCTTAGCTCTTTTGAGTCTATTTTCTTTCTGTAGCAGTGTAAGTTCTTGCACCTTCTGGAATTTCAATGGCTTTACCCCGAGCTCATTTTTATACCCTCCACCTTGGAAAGGAGGGTATATTAACTTTGTCATTCTCTAAATATTCGTCGTAGACCCCATAAAGTGAATATATTCATATTCAGCATAAAATTCTAAGTCGATTTAACGATGTCCGTCCGTCTGGCTGCTGAAATCACGATACAGCCCACAAAATTTGGCAGAACGATTTGTATTGTGTTTAGTATGGTTGGTATTGAAAATGAGATATTTCGTTCAAAGTTTTGGAATAGCCCCCATATAACAGTATCCTCGATATTCGGTATTTCATGATTTTCGCCAAATTTTTTCACGGATTTGTTTAAAAATTGGTATTTGTAGGTCATAATGCGTTCTAGTTGGTGGAGCATTGTATATATAGGTCCACGTTTTGGTATATCGCCCATATGACGGTACCTCACGATATTCGATATTTTGATGATTTTTGCCATATATTTGAACGGATTCGCCCTGAAATTGGTATTTTTAGTTCGGAATGGGTTCTAGCTAACGGTAACGAGGGATATTCACATTTAAATGCTGGAGTGCTCCAACAATAGCCACTTGTGCTTTTCCAGCCGAATATAGAGAAATCACACTATCACGCTTGAATTCCATCACGAATAACTTTTTTCTGGAAAATTTTCACCAAAATGCTTTTGTACGCTTGTTAACAATATATTGAGCTGTTACAATAATTTAAACAGCTGTCGGACGAGTGGCTTGGTTGCAGTTATCTCACCCACAAAGCTCACAATTTTCATCATTTTTATCTGTCATAACTTGCGAAAATAAGTCAGCGATTCTGTACAACTTGCTATATCTAAATATTTCTCTCAACCAGCAACCTGAGATGAATATGGAATTTATGATTGAATATGAATGTTCAATTTTCTTGTAATTTTGCTCATTCCATTATTTTTACCTGTATTAGGCGAAGCATAAAAATGGAATACTTCGGTCGACTGGTACCTCACGCACATTTTAACATTTTCTAAAAATTGTCACATATCCCATATAAAGTAAAAGAAATAGCCAATGTAGCCCAAACCTGGAACGTCGCAATATTTACATCATTATGTTCGATGCGAAAAGGACAATATTGGGCCATTCGGAAAGGAATCAATAATATATATTTAAATAATCGAACATTGAGTGAGGGTCGGCAAAATCGACTGATAATTATACCCTACAACACTTTGTGTTGGGGGTATTATAAGTTTGATTGGGCCAAAAATTATGTAACACCAAGAAATATTGGTTTCCCACATAGGAAAGCATATATGGATCTTCCTATCTCGCTGAGCTGAGTCGATCTAGCTATGTATGTCCGTCCGTCTGTCCGTCTGTCCATGTTAATTTGTAATCACTCTACAGGTCGCAATTATGGCCCAATCTTCACGAAATTTAGAATGTAGGTGGGGTTAAGGTCAGAATAGAACCCTATTTTTTTGGAGATGATCGCATAATATTTAGGGGTTGAAATAGACCAAAAACTGAAAAATTTAATGATTTTGCAGTTGCTCTACAGGTCACAATTATAGACCAATCGAAGCGAAAATTAGCATGGGGCTAGAGCTTTGTGCTGGGCAAAAGCCTTCCAATTTTGATGGTCATCGGGTAACATTTAGTGGTTAAAATAGACCATATCATTTGTGATAAATAAAAGTCAAATTTTCCATTAAACCGCGAATATTTTTAATGCCGGCGAAATCACAAATAGATGAACAGGTCAATTCTGACCGTTACGTAGATGCCGATAGTTAAAATATCGGATATATATAGCGAAATATATACAATGTTTATATACAAAGGAAGGCGATGTTAGCTGGAATGCTTATATCTCCAGAATGGCTGGAGCGATTTTGACAAATGTTGTAAATTTAGAATGAACTTTTGGCATAAAAGTATGAAATCGAAAAAAAAGCGCAGAAAAATATGCCAATAAAGATGTTAATATAGATTTTGTAGTATTTTGTGACATTTTTTTATTTTTTCATATTTTTTATCGCATGCGATATTTTCAATTTAACTTATAATATTTTGTTATATTTTTCCACCTTACAACACAGGTTGGGGATATTATATAAGTATTGCAAATATCGTCCGATCCTCACGAACATTTTCACAAGGGTAGGGTTGGGCACAGAAGGGCTAGGCCTATTGTTTTCAAAGATGTCCGCAATATATTAGGGTGTTGAAATGGACCAACAACTAAAAATTTTCCTGATTTTGTAGCCGTTATAAAGGTCACATATAAAAACCAAAGGACACGAAATCTCGCATGAAGTTAAAGTTTAGGATAGCGGGTAGAATGGACCACTACTTTTGTGTGAAAAAAAAAAAAACAAAAATTTCAATTCTACCGAAACGCTGAAAATAGCTTACAGGCGATATCCACAATACACAAAAAGGCGACCTACTGGCTTTTTGTGCTGATTTTGTTGACGAATATATCCAAATATAATAGACTAACAAATCATATAGATGAGTCTAAATTCAGAGATACAGAGGGGCCTCTTGCTTTTGGAGATGACCGAAAAATACTTAGGGGTTCAAATGTCGACACGGAATTTTGCATGGGAAAAGAGTAAAGGACAGGGAAGAAGTGTAGCATTTTGGATGACCATCGGATTATATTTAACTGTAACTAACAGGACGACGCTTTGTGATGACCATTGGATTATATTTAGCTGTAAAATCGATGACAAAAACTAACAGCACGGCAGAGTGCGTAAATATTGGGCAAATGTCCCTGGTCAAAATGCTAAGGATAATATCTGGGCAGTGCTCCGTGATATAATTTCAAAAGCGAAATCTTCCAAAATGGATTTAGACATGAGGGGGCTTCTCACATATTGTATTTTTGTAGGGTATCACATGGTCGGCCCCGCACGACTATAGCCTTGCTTACTTGTTTTTAACTTGTTTTATATATTTTTTCTTCTTTCACCCTTTTTAAGGTTTTTCTACGTCATTTTACAAATTTGCAAATAAAAGTGTAGACGGCTTCTGACTTTGCTTTTAATGTTTATCTGTATCAAATGACTTGTACTTCGTTAATGTCGCAGTGAACAAATTCCACAAATTTTTTTTTAAATAATTAAATTTTGACAAATTCTAAATATTTATAAGATTTGTGTGAATCTCTTCTTGGGCAACATAATTAAGAAATTTTCTCATTTTCTACAAACCAAACAATTTGCAATTTAATGAATCTTTTCCATGACATGCATTCATTAGCTACACCCCCATGTTTGTCGTCTCTTAAATGTTGGATTGTCTTCGCTTCCTTTCGAAGCGCTATGAGAAAGGAAAAGGAAGTAAGTAAAAGTATGAAAACTATTAACTAATGTGCAATGCAATATTTAATAGCTCTGCATTTATTATGACAAGTATTTCTATTTCATTGAACTTTTGCTTTTCATTAGCTCAGCTCAGAGCTATTAATTAAGAGCAGCGGATTGGTCAGTGACCGACTTAATGCACGAATGCTGCAGTGCAATTTTGTTGTTACCCAGACATGGACTGTGTGATTTTATGTCTTTAAGACAGTCATTCGTGAAATGTTTGGAATGGCAAATATCGTTGATGTGCAATTATTGACTTCCGTTGAAATTTTTCATGTTTTGTATGCTTTCATGTTTTTCGAATTAATTCATGTCAATGAACCTGCATTATTTTGGTGTCATCAGGTTGAGGTGATAAAATGTTGAACTGAAGTTAATTGTTGGCAGTCATATTTGCATCACTTGCGGTTGCAGGGCTTTAGGTTTTTCAATACAAATGTATTTAAATTTAATTTTTCTTTTTAATTTAAAAACAAGTAAAAAAGCTGTAAGTTCGGCCGGGCCGAACTTTTAAACCCCTCTACCATACGGTACAAATTTGGCAATTTCCAAAAAAAAAAAAAAAAAAAATAAATAAATAAAATCCGTTAAAAATTCTGTTAAAATCTTAAAAACACCGAATGCCTATTCGACGACGTGGACCTGCATAGACAACTTTTGTCATAAGTTATTACAATATTTAAATGCGAAACATGAAGAAAAATCTATATATAATGTAGCTAATATCATCAAAATACCGAATATAGGGGGCGCCTTTATCTGGGGGCTATACGAAGACGTGGACCTGCACAGACAATTTTCTGGCATGGGCTGAAGTATCGATTACGAACTTCACATGAGAAATTTAAAACAATCCCGGTAAATAATGTCGCTAAAATCATCAAAATACCGAATATTGGGGGGTACCGTTATATGGGGGCTATACGAAGACGTGGACCTACATGGCCCATTTTCTGTTTTATGCAGAAGTATCTATTACGAACTTCATATATCAAATTTGGAAGTCGCTAAAATCATCAAAATACCGAATATCGAGAGGTACCGTTATATGAGGCCATATGAAGACGTGGACCTACATGGCTCAGTTTTTAACTTATGATGTAGTATCCATTGCGAACTTCAAATACCAAATTTTGAACGATTCTGTTAAATAATGTCGCTAAAATCATCAAAATACCGAATATCGGGGGGTACCGCTATATGGGGGCTATACGAAGACGTGGACCTGCACAGATAATTTTCTGTCTTAGGCTGTAGTATCCATTACGAACTTCAAATGCCAAATTTGAAACAATTCCGGTGAATAATGTCGCTGAAATCATCAAAATACCGAATATCGGGAGGTACCGTTATATGGGGGCTATATGATAACTTGGATCTACAGGGCCCATTTACGAACTTAACCTGCCTACTGGCAAAATATACACGTGTGCAAAATTTTAGCCTTCTATCTCAATTTGTTCGAAAGATAGCGTGATTACAACAGACAGACAGACAGACGGACATCGTCTTAGAATTTTACGCTGATCAAGAATATATATACTTTTTTGGGTCCGACATGAGTATTTCGAGGAGTTACAAAAGGAATGACAAAATTAATATACCCTTCATAGTATGGTGGAGGGTATAAAAAAGTTTTATTCCAGTGCAATATTCATTGTGTCCATTTCGTTATGTCCATATTCAAACACTTTTGGTTAGAGGAAGAAGACTGTTGGTCTAGCAAAACAGATAATATAGTATACGAGTAATATGGTGCGTAACATTTCTGTTGTTTTATAGCCTTCCATACCAGGCTCTGCCGCCAGACTGTTACGCTTCGTTACCATTCACCCTATCTATCTCGCTGGTCTTTAACAACCAAACATTATTATATCTGGGCTGTTGGTATTTAACAAAACACAGCTTGTTTTCCTCCCCTTCCTGTTACTTCAGTCTATGCTGGAGCGGTTTTTTTGAAATTTAAAATTTGGGTTAATTTTTGCATTACATTTTATTATTCTGAATAAATTTTAATGCTGGCTTGCTTTCATTCGTAATTTAATGTAAACAATTTCGTTTTTTGGACTTGTAACTGTTATTTCTGGTTAAAATGTTACAATGTAATTTTATTTAATTACATAGTTTAACAACCAAAGGGCCATCTATTTTAAATAAGCGCATAGATATTAGACCCCACCGAAATCGAACAGTTGACCATTTTTTCTATGAGAAACAACGGCCATGTATCTAAAGGTAAAAAATGGTTAATATCGTTCCAGGTTTTTGTGAGGGAGTCTTACTTTTACCTTAACATTTGTAGTCACTGAACAATCATATTCTGAGTGAGCCATAATCGTGGATCTTTAAAAACATTTTCGAAAAGACTATCTGAGATATAATCGCTATTCTTTAAGTATATTATATATAGGTTCCTGCAATGTAATAATAATGGGTTTTTTAGAATATTTTCGGCGGTGATGACTTGACTATAATTCCGGTTTTTAAAGAAGATTATTACAGGACATACAGGGTGAGATGAAAAAACTGCAACCAACTTCAGACTGCTATCATTGATAAGCCACTCGCACGACAGCTGTTAAAATTATTCCAGTGACAGTTCATTATATTGTTTAGAAGCGTATAAAAGAAGTTTGGTGAGAATTTTCCAGAAAAAAGTTATCCGTGATGGAATTCAAGCGTGATAGTGTGATTTATTTATATTTGGCTGGAAAACCACAAGTGGCTATTGTTAGAGCACTCCAGCATTTAAATGTGAACAAATCTTTTTGTGTCTCGTACCATCGGTCGTTACCGAGATACTGGTAGTGGATGGAAGAAAACAACATCAGCAGAAATGGTTCGAAAAGTAAAGAAGTGACTTGATCGAAACCAGCATCGCAGTGGCCGAAAAATGGCTTGTGAGCTGAACATATTGCAATATTCCATTCGGCAAATATTGAAAAATGAGCTCGGGGTAAAGCCATTGAAATTCCAAAAAGTGCAAGAACTTACACCGCAACAGAAAGAAAATAGACTTAAAAGAGCTAAAGAGTTGCTTTGCTTGGCCGAGAGTGATGAACTGCCGAATTTGGTTTTTCCGATGAAAATACATTCGTTGTCCAGCAGTTTGTAAACAAACAAAATGATTGTATTTACTTGCCAAAGAGGTCAGCTGAAAATGTGCACCAGAATTCAAGCGTCGGCCATGGACCGCCATAACAGCCGATAGTCGCTCTCCGCTCGTATTAATCGACCGTGGCATAAGAATAAATGCCAAATATTAACGCGAAAATATTCTGGAGGGTGTATTAAAGCCTTGGACACGCAAACATTTTGACCGCAGACCTTGGACATTCCAACAGGACTCAGGTCCATCGCATTTTGCACGTGCCACCCAAGAATGGTTACAAAATGAGGTTTCTCGCTTCATTTCCAGCGCATAATGGCCACCAAAATCTCCGGATACCAATCTGTTGGACTATTGTGTCTGGAGTATTTTGGAAAGTAAGGTTGACACTAAAAAATACCAAAGTGTCGATCACCTCAAGCAAGCGCTTCGCCGGAAATTGCTCAAAATACCGCAGAGCAACATTCGGGCAGCTTGTGACAGTTTCATTGGCCGTTTGAAGGCCATAATTCGTGCCAAAGGTGACCAATTCGAACAAATCTAAACTTATTCTAAAATTTGATGCTGTTTCCGAAATTGTTTGCTTTTATTCAATAAAATTAAAAAAAAATTGTAAAAAACAGCTAAGTTCGGCCGGGCCGAACTTTTAATACCTCCACCATTTGGAAGGAACTTGAACGATTTCAAAAAAAGAAAGAAAAAATTCCGAGAACTACCACTTAAATTAAAACCGTTATGTGGGGACTATACGAAGACGTGGACCTGCATACGAATTTTTTGTCATAGTGCCTATAGTGCCCATTAAGAACTTCAAATGTGATATCCGTGAATAATATATTGCTGAAATCATCAAAATATCGATTAACGGTACCTCCGTTATATAGGGGCTATACGAATACGTGGTCTTGCATACAAAAAATTTTGTCATAGGCTGTAGTACCCATTGCGAACTTCAAATACGAACTTGGAAACGATTATTCTGGTGAATAATGTCGCTAAAATCATGAATACCGTAATATGGGTGCTATACGAAAACGTGTACGTAAATGGGCCATTTACGAACTTAACCTGCCTACTGGTAAACTATGCATGTATGCAAAATTTTAGCCTTCTGTCTCAATTTGTTCGAAAGATAGCGTGATTACAACAGATATATATCGTCTTAGAATTTTACGCTGATTCAGAAAATATACATCCTTTGTAGGGTCTGTTATGAATATTTCGAGGAGTTACAAACGGAATGACCCTCCACAGAATGGTGGAGGGTATAAAAAAATGTAAAAATATATCGTTTTTTGTCTATTTATTTTATATTTGAACCCAAAATATTTAAAAATATTTTTTTTTTGGTGCCACATGTCAAATTGCGAAACATTTTATTTTTTTAAGTATTTTTTTTCTCTTTTATTTACTATATAGTTCATTCATAATAAATTTTGAAATTACTCATTATGAAATTTTTCCATCCAACTTCTTATGAATTTTAAAACATAAAAAAAACAAAGTACTGGTCGGATAACATTAACTATCCCCCCCCCCCCCAACCCATTCACATTATTTTGTATCTTGGCATATCAAAACAAGTACCTTTTCGAAACAATTAAAGCAAAAAAGGTTTATGGACCGTCAAGAACATCGTTACAAGAACAAACAACATGTTCCTTCCGAAAAGATACACGCACACACAGACCATTCACCACTAAAAGCGAAGTTTTTTTTTTAATTACATCTTTTAACTATTGTCTGTCTGTTAGTATATCTGTCGCTTTGCTTCTTGGCGACAGCGATGTTTTTTAATTGAGCTTCAAGTCATTTATGGTTCTAACAACAACGGACAATGATCCGTTTTTCTGGTAATTGTTATACTTTCTTTGGTGAAAAATATTCCATTATTACGAGTTTTTCTACGATTAAGAATGGCGGGTCGGTCATCCATTCCCATTTTGTTTAAATGCTCAGTTAGGTTGGTCACATTTTCTTTAATTATTTCCAGTTTTTCCCATTTGTTTGTCTTGAAGAGTTTTCTTTCTTTTTGTCAAACTTGTTTTTTTTTTTTTTGGTTAAAAGTCTCTGGATTTGGTTTCAGCTGGAAATGATTGTTGGCTTGACCATTTGTGGCGTGAACGCTTTGTAGATCACTGCAGTAAATTGAGGTAAAGGGTTATTGTGTAAGTAAAACAATGTAAATTATTATGATAGTGCAGACATCACATGGAGAACAATAACAATTGAGTTTTTTTTACGAATATTGAATTTGTTATGGATTTTCAAATATTTTTTGAAGATTAAATCTTATGCTTTTGAAGATATAATCATGAATTTTTAAGAATATTCTACGAAGACATAATCGTGGACTTCTTAGGAATATTTGTTTAAACATATAATCGTAGATTTTTGCGATCCACTAATAAAGAGACGTTGTTTTTATAAAAACAACAATAAAGGGATAAAGCCTGACACTTTTGCAACAACAGAATATTTTTTAAGATCAATCGTAAATTTTTTTTAAAAAAATTAAATAGCTTTTAGAAATATACAGGGTGAGATAAAAAACTGCAACAAAGTCAAACGCCATAATTTTTAAATTTTGTTTTTTAAATTTTATTGAATGATAGCAAAACTGTCGGAAATATCATCAACTTTTTAGAATAAGTTTAGATTTTTTCGAATTGGTCACCTTTGGCACGAATTATGGCCTTCAAATTGCCAAGGAAATCGTCACACGCTGCCCGAATGTTGCTCTGCGGTATTTGGGTCTTTCTTTCCAAAATACTCCAGACACAATAGTCCAACGGATTGGTATCCGGAGCTTTTGGTGGTCAATGTGCGCTGGAAATGAAGCGAGGAACCTCATTTTGTAACCATTCTTGGGTGGCGCGTATTGAGTGCGACGGTGCTTAGTCCTGTTGGAATGCCCAAGGTCTGCTACGGAAATGTTTGCGTGCCCAAGGCTTTAATACACACTCCAGAATATTGTCGGGATAATATTCGGCATTTATTCTGATGCCACGGTCGATTAACACGGACGGAGAGCGGCCATCGGGTGTTAAGGCAGCCCATAACCATCACCATGGCCGGCGCTTGAGTTCTGGTTGCTTACCGAAAGTGTACATTTTCAGCTGACCTCTTTTGTAAGTAAACACGATCATTTTGTTTGTTTACAAACTGCTGGACAACGAATGTTCTCTCATCGGAGAAACGCAAATTCGGCAGTTCACCACTTTCGGCCAAGCGAAGCACCTCTGTAAAGTGGATCGGTGCACGTCTTGTATTTTAAAATAAAGATAAAAAGGTTTATGATACCTCAAAGCAAATGATTGTGAATTTCAAGCATATCGATATTGACTTGACCTAGGTATGTGTGCCCGTCCTTCCTCAGTCCCTATTAAAATATGATAACAAGTTTTTTCTGTTCAAAATTAAAGCCTATCTGGAATTTGCAGTCGCTTTACTGGTCCATTTAAGTTTAGGACAAAAGTATACCCATTTGAATGGCCATCGGATAATATTTAGCGGGTAAAATGGACCATAACCTTGGATATTCTTAACACAGATGTAACTTCCCGGCAAAATTACATATACATGACGTTGATTTCTATCGGAGATATGGCGTAAATTATTTAGAAATCAAACTGTTCAAATATTGTTTTGAAATCCCGTTAGCACGACAGAGGTTGTGAATATAAGACAATTTCCGCGAAATTTCGCACTGCATCATGATATAAGATCTTATTATACCCTACACCACAAGGTGGTCAGGGTATTATGTCTTTGTGCATTTGTTTGTAACATACGAAAGGAAACGAGATAGACCCATAGTTCCTTTTGATGATCTGCATAGAATCACATTCTGAATCGATTTATGCATGTCCGTCCGTCCGTCTGTCAATGTATTTTTGTAAACAAAGCACAGTTCGCATTTATTGCCCTATCCAGATGAAATTTTGCACAAATCATTTGTTTGGCCCAAAGACGAACCCTATTGACATTGGAGATAATCGGTCAAAATTCCGATTTGCTTTTTATTGTGCACCAAACGTGTAATATCAGTCCGAATAGTATGGAATTTTGCACGTACGATCAGATTGCACCTGAAAATAAGTATGCCAAATTTGATCGAAATCGGTTCAGATATAGCTATAGCTCCCATATATATTGTTCATCCGATTTGTAATTTTTGTCCTCCGCAGCCGTAATATGCACTCTGTAACAACAATATTTGGGGAAATATATCAAATACAGCTCAGAAATACATTTGCTAATTTGTATCGAGATCGGTTCAGATTTGGATATAGCTCCCATATATAACTTCGTCCGATTTACCTTTGATTGTGCACCAAACGTCTAATATTTGCCCAAATGGGATGAAATTTGGCACTTACGACCAAATTGAGTCTGGAAGCTAGTATGTCAAATTTGGTGAAGATCGGTTCAGATATAGCTATAGCTCCCATATATACTGTTCATCCGATTTGTTATATTTCTTACCCACAGCCGTAATATGCACTCCGTAACAACGATATTCAGGGAAATATATCAAATACAGCTCAGAAATATCTTTGCAAAATTTTATCGAGATCGGTTCCGATTTGGATATAGCTCCCATATATATTTTTATCCGATTTCAAATTAATTGTGCACCAAATGGGCCATACTAGTTCGAATTTAAAAGATACAAATGCTTCGGCACATTTAGTCCTTTGAATTTTAAATTATAATTACAATCATAGCGTGTATGATTGAATTCTCCCATAGAAACTTTTAATTGTTATACGGAGCTCTACTAAATTAGCTAAGTGGTGTAGGGTATAATAAAGTCGGCCCCGCCCGACTTTAAGACTTTCTTTGCTGGTTTTTCTATCTGTCATAAACCACAAACGGGTTCTGTAATAAAAAGCGCAGTATAAAGATTTTGAAAAAAATAATTTTAGCAAATGATGATCTTGAAGATGTTGAACACTATCTTTGAAAGTTCATTATTGAAAGGTTTCCTATAAAACTTTTACATAAAATTATAATAACTTTAGTATTGTTTACATGTAATAACCCATTAACAATTTATATTCCGCAAACTAACACCATCAGTATTATGCCCACTACCAAACCAGCCTGGCATGCTGCAACTTGTTGTCGATGATTATTATGGCTTGGACAGAAAGAAATCGACTTTTTCGCTGTTTCTGCCTTTTTTGTTGGTTCGACTCAGTTCAATATCAAGTTCAACAAGTTTTTTCATTTCATTCTTGTTTTCCTTTTTTTATTTTATTTTTTTTTTGTGCAAATCAGTTCATTCGCATTTTCTTGGCCAGCGAATGTTGTTGCTGTTGTTAGTATTATTTCATATAGGTATTCATGCATGAAGTTGATGACGACGACGCCGTCCATATGTAATGTTTTAACGGTTTCTTTAGTTATTTTGTGATTTTCCTCGGTTTCCTCAATTCGTGTTATGGCATATATGTAGTTGCATATAAAATCCAGAACTCCAGATCTTAGTTTGTTGTGTTGGCTGAGTGACTTGAATGCAGAATTAATTCGTTACTCCTCTGCGATGGTGATATGTGTTTCAATTTGAACTTGTTCCGTTTTTTTGTTCTAAACAATGCAACGAAGATGTTCGTTCCGTTCTTAATAATCTTTAGTGTCGTTATGTTTTCTTATTGTCGCTAGCAACAGAAACCAGTTGGACTTCTTGCCAAACCAAGTGGATTCTTCAGATGGATTTATTATAGTCATGCCTTTTGGAACATGTTTGCCATACCTTTATTGGCACATATTGTCTGGCGTTAATTAATGGACCATACATCGTAATTAATTACATTAAAGTATGTGTTTTTAATGTGATAATTAAGCAATTTAATAATTAAGTCATGAGACGACATATTTGGAAGGCATCTCGCTGCAATGAAAAAAGCTCAGGCCCAACAAAAACACAAATAATGTGGAAGGAAATATGAAATAGTTGTATCCTACACCACCATGAAGAGAAAAAGACTCCTATAGTTTCGGGCGAAATTTATTCAAACTCATCTATCTGTGGAAGACCTTTATTATGTCTTTTGTCTATAGTAGAAAGTTTTTTTTTTTTTGTTTATAAAAGACATTCAGAAGCTCTCTTGCGTTAGAATACCTCTAGATGTTCATCTGTCTTCAGAATCCCTTTAGAAGGTTCTTCTGTTAACAGACGATTTTCTGGAAATTACAAGCTTAATAGTTAGGGATGACACCCACTACTCACTGCAAATAATATTTCTCACAAATGTTCAATTGGGCGCCACATTTGTAATTATTAGTTAAGGGTCGTATTGGGTGCCACGTTGTTTGAGAATTAATGACGAACGCTATAACAGTGAAATGCTGCATTGGGCCCCACTTCAAACTTTCCCAATTTGCAATGTTTCGCCAACAAATTTTCTAAAACAATTATTAAAATCTATTACATTGAAGCGATTTGCAAGCTGTATATACAAATTAAATGGAACCAATGAACTTTTTGAGTAGGATTTGGATTTTTCCAAATGGAAAATACCAATGACTATGAAATACTACATTGCTCGACACGTCCATAATTTAGTTCCAATAGTTCTTCCAAAAATGTTTGACTGTAGCTCCGGATAGTCTTGGAAACATATTCTTATAAAGTTGATTTTCAAAAAATCGTTAAATTTGATTTGGAAAGAGTATATATTAAATAGAACTAACCAACTTAGTTGGGTTTTAACATAGATATTTAAAAGTTTATAGAACGCATTGGGCGCCACTTGAATTATTAGTGGTTTTATTATACACAAAAATACAAAAATCCACGATTATAAGTCGTATTGGGCGCCACGTTGTTTGTCAATATTGTACGAATCAAAAATGACGTAAATATTTGCCTGTGAAAGAGGCAAATATCAATGACTACAGGGTGAGATAAAAAACTGCAACGCCATAATTACTACTTTTTTACATACTTTACATACTGTTTTTAAATTTTATTAAATGAAAGCAAAAAAATGTGGGAAATAGCATCAAATTTTAGAATAAGTTCGAATTGGTCACCATTGGCACGAATTATGGCCTTCAAACGGCCGATGAACGTCACACGCTGCCCGAATATTGCTCTGCGGTATTTTGGCCCATTCCTGGCGAAGCGCTTGCTTGAGGTTATCGACACTTAGGTATTTTTTAGTGCCGACCTTGCTTTCCAAAATCCTCCAGACACAATAGTCCAACGGATTGGTATCCGGAGATTTTGGTTGTCAATGTGCGCTGGAAATGAAGCGAGGAACCTCATTTTGTAACCATTTTTGGGTGGCACGTGCTGAGTGAGACGGTGCTTAGTCCTGTTGGAATGCCCAAGGTCTGCTCCAGAATATTTTCGGGATAATATTCGTCATTTATTCTGATGCCACCGTCGATTAACACGGACGGAGAGCGACCATCGGGTGTTAAGGCAGCCCCCACCATTACCATGGCCGACGCTTAAGTTCTGGTGGCTAACCGAAGGTACACATTTTCAGCTGAACTTTTTGCCAAGTAAATACGATAATTTTGTTTGTTTTTGCTGGACAACGAATGTTTTCTCATTGGAGAAAACCAAATTCGGCAGTTCACCACTTTCGGCCAAGCGAAGCTACTCTTTAGCTCTTTTGAGCCTATTTCTTTCTGTTGTCGTGTAAGCTCTTGCACTTTTTAAAATTTCAATCGCTCATGTTTTGAATATTTGCGATATGTTCAGCTCACGAATCATTTTTCGGCCACTGCGACGCGGATTTTGATCAAGTCGCTTCTTTACTTTTCGAACGATTTCTGCTGATGTTGCTGTTTTTTTCCGTCCATTTCCTTGACGTCGGGCTACGCGGTACACGGTAACGAGCGAAAGACGTATTCACATTTAAATGCTGGAGTGCTTTAACGATAGCCAACTGTGTTTTTCCAGCCAAATATAAAGAAATCACACGTGATGAATTCGATCACGAATAACTTTTTTTCTGGAAAATTCTCACCAAAATGCTTTTGTACGCTTGTAAACAATATAATGAGCTGTAACTGGAATAATTTTTACAGCTGTCGGACGAGTGGCTTAGAAATGACAGCAGTCTGAAGTTGGTTGCAGTTTTTTAATCTCACCCTGTATATGTATGTCCAGAAGAACTACTGATTATTTCCTATTTGAGTACTGTGATTTCAGTAATTCATTATCCAATGTGATATAACAATCGTTTAATTATTTTATCTATTTTTTATTATTATTTATCTTGTTATTATTAATTATTTTATACACTTCATTTATTATGGATATATTCTTTTTTATTTCAGGTAATTGATTTTGGAATCTTTTGAAATCACTTTTATTGAATTTAAGGTAAATGTTAACAAATCAAATAAAATACTTTCCCTAAAAATATGATTAATATAAACTATGGTAAAGTTTTGTATATTTTTGCTGTCAACTTCTGCTGACTCTACAATTCTCTTTAATATTTTCATTAACTGAAAATTAATATTTTCTTGCAGTTTCATATTTCCACTGCCATAATTTTGCAACAATGGCAGTTAGCAATTTGTAGTAATATTACGATAAAGGGAAAAGTAAACAAACTATATACCTACAAACATATAGTACATACATATGTGTGTGTACATATAGATAGATATATATTTATTACTCCAAAGACTAAACCAGCAAACGAATAACACAATGACAGACATGTTGTTTTTTCTAGTAGCAGTTTCCCCCCATTGCCTAGAAAAAAGGCTAAACAAAAAAGTGTATTTTTTCTACAAAGCCCTAATCAGACCATGGCTACACTCGGATAGCAGTTACTAAACAAATCCAGTTGAATCTCAGATGATTATGATGGTGGTGGTGGTGGGGGTCTTTGTGCTGGTCGTGGTTATGGTGCAATCTACCAACCCACAATCCGCCTGACTGTCTGGGTCGGCTACCTTTTAACCAGAAAACCAACTAACCACCAACCAACCAATTGTTACAAATGCCAAAAAGCAGTTATGTGTTTGCTTGCTTGTGGAAGGGAGACCCAACCACCACTGCTGGCGGTGGTATGACAATTTTTAATATTTTTGTCCAGTTTGAAAACAAATCCAAACAAAATAAAAAAAAACAGAAGCAATTGTTCAAAAGCAAACGAAATGGTACAATAACCGGAAAAAGTGCAACTGATTTGTCGGCTTTTGTTAGTCATTTCCTTTTGGGGAGTATGAATAAATGAACGGGAATGGGAATTTTTGGTGCCCACAATGCAGTGTACATACAAATAAGTTTGTATGTATGTAATTGAAAAAGGAAGTCTTATTTATATTAATAACCTATATATTTTTATTGGGGTATGGTTCTCAAATAGTTATTCTGGTCAACGAATTTTTAAAGCATTGCATGTATTGCCTTCATATTGCATATACAGGGTGAGATAAAAAAATGCAATAAAGTCAAACGCCATAATTTTTACATTTTTTTTTAAATTTTATCGAATGAAAGCAAAAAATGTCGGAAATAGCATCAAATTTTAGAATAAGTTTAGATTTGATCGAATTGGTCACCTTTGGCATAAATTATGGCCTTCAAACGGCCAATGAAACCGTCACACGCTGCCCTAACGTTGCTCTGTGGTATTTTGGCCCATTCCCGGCGAAGCGCTTGGCCGGCGCTTGAGTTCTGGTGGTTAACCGAAGGTGCACATTTTCAGCAGACCTCTTTGGCAAGTAAACACGATCATTTTGTTTGTTTACAAACTGCTGGACAACGAATGTTTTCTTATCGGAGAAAACCAAATTCGGCCCTTTTGAGTTTATTTTCATTCTGTTGCGTTGTAAGTTCTTACACTTTTTGGAATTTCAATTGCTTTACCCCGAGTTTTTTTTCTATATTTGCCGAATGGAATATTGCGATATGTTCAGCTCACGAGTCATTTTTCTATCAAGTTGCTTCTTTACTTTTCGAATCATTTCTGCTGATGTTGCTGTTTTCTTCCGTCCACTTTCTTGACGTCGGGCTACGCTACCAGTATCACGGTAAAGAGCGATGGTACGAGACACAAAAGATTTATTCACTTTTAACTGCTGGAGTGCTCTTACGATAGGTACTTGTGATTTTCCATCCAAACATAAAGAAATCGCACTATCACCCTTGAATTCCATTACGAATAACTTTTTTCTGGAAAATTATCACCAAAATGCTTTTATTCGCTTGGAATCAATATAATGAGCTGTCACTGGAATAATTTTTACATCTCTCGGACTTAGAAATGACAGCGATCTGAAGTTGGTTGCAGTTTTTTCACCTCACCCTTTATTATTTGAAACAATGAACACAAATTTTTTTCAACAAAATGCCCTTGAAATAGTTTGGAAAAAATTCAACAAAACGTAGAGCAAAAAACTACTTTACTTTTTGTGATAAAGAAATGCAGAACATTAACAAATTCAATATTGATATCTATTACTAAATAAGAACATTTTTAAGCTTCGATAAAAAAAAAAACATAAACGACCCCACATTATTAAAAACCTTTTCTCAACCAAAAATGAATATTTTTTATTTTATTTTTTTATTTTTAATTGACAAATTAATTTTTTCATTTATCGCAAAATAAATGAAAAAAATAACAAAAGATTTCCACCTTTCATTAATATGCTTCGTCTATGTCAGGTGTGGGGTTCGAACCCACGCTCCCTCTCGGGAACCAGAGCTTAAATCTGGCGCCTTAGACCGCTCGGCCAACCTGACTTGTGCTGACGGATGTGTTCAACATCGTTTTTATTCTTCGTTTGTATTTACAAACCAAACCAACAGAAATCTAAAAATAGAATTTTTACTTCGTTTCCGTCACAGCGGACGATGTGCAAAATATGTACCCCCAAACAGATGATTGTTGCGTTCGTGGGGTGTTTGGTTGGCTGTGTGTGGCATCGAGTACAAAAATTCTACACTTTGCTTTTGGCATGCGATGGTGCTGATGACGACGACGGCCATGATGATGACGTATGTAAGAGAAGTGAAAGAGGGTAAGGGTAAAATTCTCTTTGCTTTGTGTGACTGAGGCAGTCGTTGAAATTGTTTTTGTTTTCATACACACTGTTGGGCATTTGGGTAGGTATATCTTGTTAAATGAATGTTGAATACTTTTGAACAACTTTAATATGTACTTTTTTTCTTTTATGAAAATACTGAAAGCAATTTTTGGAATAGCATACATTCGAAAAAGAAACCAATAAGGACAGACAAAAGTCGGGCGATGTAGACTTGTTGATACCCAGCACCATTATGAATTTTTAGTAGAGCCAAATTAAGTATTAATTACGTTTACATTTGAAATTGGTTGGATCTAACATACGGAAGCTATATCTTAATCGATTTCCACTAAACCAAATACCAATGTTATAAGACAGCATGTTATGACTTACATATATTATAGGGTAATATATACGGGAGATATATCCAAATTTGAACCGATTTAAAAAAAAATTTGTAAAGGTATTATCCTTCTGCTCTTTGGTATATATAAAGCTGTAATTTTAAATTTAGAATAATATGTTATAGACCCCATAAAAAAACACCTTCCTATTTGAAGTATTTTATAACTTTACCTAAATTTTATGGTTAGGTAACCAGTTGGAAAAAGTCAAATGTCGGGCGGTACCGACTATATGATATCCTACACCACTATGTATCTTAAGTAGAGTTCCCGTAACAAAAGAATTTATTTGAAGTTCATCTATCAACTATCAACATTGGCTTTAGAGCAGTTATAGTTGGACGGAGAAATTTTAATCTTTTATACCAAATAACATTGCTGATATCACTTCGAGAAGGCGAGTCCCACACAATGGAAACGTACGTCACGAAATACACTCTATTTGGGCTGATATTAGCCTGAAATCGGATTAAGGATATAATATATGAGAACTATATTCAAATCTTAGCCATTCTCGATAAAATTTGGCAAAGGTACTTTCGAGCACTATGAGATAACTGGTACCAAATATCATTGTTATCGAATGCATATTACGAATATGAGGGACTTAAACACCAAATCGGATGAAGCATATATATGGAAGCTATAGCTATAACTAAACAGATTTTCTACAAATTTGATGTACTTGCTTTTAGGCTGAATGCGCTCGGATGTTCCAAAATTTAGGATTTTTTGACAGATATTGGTCATTTGGTGCACAATTACCCCAAAATCGGTTGAACATATATATGGGAGCTATATCCAAATCTGATCCAATCTTGGTAAAAATTTGGCAGAGGTGTTTCCGAGCTCTATAAGATATCTGGTACCAAATATCATTGTTATCGAATGCATATTACGACTATGAGGGATTTAAACGCCAAATCGGATTAAACATATATATGGGAGCTATAGCTATATTTGAACCGATTTTCACCAAATTTAATGTACTTGCTTCTAGACTGAATTCGGTGGAATGTGCCAAAATTCAGGTCATTAGGACTGATATTGGCTATTTGGTGCACAATTAACCCGAAATCGTTTGAAGATATATATGAGAGCTATATCTAAATCTGATCCGATTATCACCAATTTCGGATAATAAATGCGACCTGCATCTTGTTCACAGGAATACATGGACTCATAAATTCTGATTCTATGAAGATCATCAAAAGTAACTATGGATCTACCTCGCTACCATCTCGCTGTTACAAACAAATTTACAAATACATAATACCCTTACAACTATGTGGCGTAGGGTATAAAAGCTACTAATTGCCAGCTACTTCGTGAGGCAAAAGTTCACCTTAAATTTTAGATTTGTTCCAACAGTTCGGTACAGACCCGCACCAGATACCAACAATGACATCTATATCGAATTTCAGCTCTATTCCTTCTCCTAATGCCTAACTTAGTAACATTTAGTACGCATATCCAAAACAATCTACATCTATCTTTCCTAGACACCAATAGTGATTCAAAATTTGTAACATTTAATACTTTTCAAACAATTATAGTACGCATTTGCAAAGCCACCACCAGAACTCAACATCAGATACTAACAGATAACTGAATATCAATTTTGTGGATTCCTTCATCCAACACCAAATTTAGTACCATTTTCAAACCACCACCACCACATCTCTAACACAGATAATAAATACAAACACAAATTTAAACATAAAATTTCAGGATTATATCTCCATTTCTTCACCTAATAGCAAATATACAGGGTGACATAAAAAATTGCAACAAAGTCAAAGGCCATAATTTTTCTTTTTTTATACCCTACAACACTTTGTGTTGGGGGTATTATAAGTTTGATTGGGCCAAAAATTATGTAAAACCGCGAAATATTGATTTCCCACATAGGAAAGTATATATGGATCTTCCTAGCTCGCCGAGCTGAGTCGATCTAGCTATGTATGTCCGTCTGTCCATGTTAATTTCTAATCACTCTACAGGTCGGAATTATGGCCCGATATTCACGAAATTTAGAATGTAGGTGGGGTTAAGGTCAGAATAGAAACCTATTTCTTTTGGAGATGATTGTATAATATTTAGGGGTTGAAATGGACCAAAACCTGAAAAATTTCCTGATTTTGCAGTCGCTTTACAGGTCACAATTATAGACCAATCTAAGCGAAAGTCAGCATGGGGCTAGAGCTTTGGGCTGGGCAGAAGCCTTTTTTGATGGTCATCGGGTAATATTTAGTGGGTGAAATAGACAATAACATTTCTGTTAAATAAAAGACAAATTTTATATTAAACCGTGAATATTTTCAATCCCGGCGAAATCACAAATAGGCGAACATGTCAATTCTGACCGTTACGTAGATGCCGATAGTAAGAATATCGGATATATATAGCGAAATATATACAATGTATATATACAAAGGAAGGGGATGTTAGCTAGAATGTTTATATCTCCAGAATGGCTGGAGCGATTTTGACAAATTTTGTAAATTTAGAATGTCCTTTTGGCATAAAAGTATAAAATCTACAAAATATCGCATAAAAAGATGCGAAAAAATTATGTTAATATAGATTTTGTAGTATTTTGTGACATTTTTTATTTTTTCATATTTTTTATCGTATGCGATTTTTTCAATTTGACTTATAATATTGAAGTGTATTTTTTGTAATATTTTTGCACTTTACAACACAGGTTGGGGTTATTATTTATATACAGATTGCAATTATCGTTCGATCCTCACGAAATTTTTTACAAAGGTTGGGTTAGGCTCAGAAGGGCAAAGTCTATTGTTTTCAAAGATGTCCGCAATATATTTAGGGGTTGAAATGGACCAGCAACTCAAAATGTTCCTTGATTTTGCATCCGTTATAAAGGTCACAAAAAGAAACCAAAGGACGCGAAATCTTGAATAAAGTTAGAATTTAAGACAGCGGGTAGAATGGATTACTACTTTTGTGTAAAAAATACCAACATTACTTACAGGCGATATCCGAAATACACAATAGGCGAACTTTTGGTATTTTTTTATGCTGATTTCGAATGGACGAATATAGCCAAATATCGTAGACAACCAAATCATATAGATGAGTCTAAATTTGCAGACACAGAGGGGCCTCTTTCTTTTGGAGATGATCGCAAATATTAGGGGGTTCAAATGAACCAAAAACAGAAAAAAACCCTGATCACACAATTGAAGCCAATCGACACGCCTGAGAAGATAGTTAAGCACAGGGAAGAATTCTGGCATTTTGGATGACCATTGGATTATATTTAGCCGTAAAATGGACCACAAAAACTAACAGCACGACAGAGTGCATAAATATTGGGAAAAAGTCCTTGATCAAAATGCTAAGGGTAATATCGGGCAGTGCTTCGTGACATAATTTCAAAAGCGAAATCTTCCAAAATGGATTTGGACATGAGGGGGCCTCTCACATATTGTAGTGTTGTAGGGTATCACATAGTCGGCCCCGCACGACTATAGCCTTTGCTTACTTGTTTTTTAATTTTAAATTTAAAAAAATGTCGGAAATATCAAAAAATTTTAGAATAAGTTTAGATTTGTTCAAATTGGTCACCATTGATATGAATTATGGCTGACCTCTTCGGCAAGTAAACACGATAATTTTGTTTATTTACAAACTGCTGGACAAGAAATGTTTTCTCATCGAAGAAATCCAAATTCGGTAGTTTAACTCTTTTGAGTCTATTTTCTTTCTATAGCGGTGTAAGTTCTTGCACTTTTTGGAATTTCAATGGCTTTACCCCGAGCTAATTTTTCAATATTTGCCGAATGAAATATTACGATATGTTCAGCTCACAAGCCATTTGGTATCTTTATGCAACCTTTGTAATTTTAATTATACAGCATTTCGATTATTAATCTGAAAGGCAATTCACTTAATTCAATAAAAAAATTGGCTAAATTGTCATTTACATGCCAACCATTGATATTTACTTTTGTCATCAAACATAACATCCTCTTAATTAGTCTAATTTCTCAGGGACTTGTGTTACTGGTCATTAAAAACCAAAGATTAAAATTTCTGTCACTGTCTGCTATTTCCAAAAACAATATGATCCATTAAATTGCCTTCTCTTTTAGAACGAAAAATTCTGTACCGAAATAAAAGAATTTGACATTCGACAACAGTTATTAAGTCAGACGTGTTGACTTCATGTTCACCAAATTCCGTTTGGCGCCTCTTGAACCGGTGAAGTATTAAGTTCCTGTACTCCGGTTTGTGTCACTAAACTTCTGGTTCATATACCAGTTTCATTGTGTTCATAGACTGTGTGGAGTACCATTGAAAATGGCGAGTGGAGTTATTCATTAGGTCTGCGTCCTCCAAAAAAAGAGACACACTCACATGCACACCTTCGTACACCTTGGTAGTTTTCAATTCCCAGGCGTGGGGGAAATAGACTCAGCATTTGTTACACGCCCAAACCATTTTTGTGATGCTGCAATGAACTTTGACTCAATTTCTATGGCGTTGCAATATTACAACCTGGTTCAGACCCAAGTACTTTGTTGAACGTATGCTTTTGTTTGCCGTTGAAAAATTCTTTCTGTCTGCTCTGAATTGGAGCAGAAAGTTTTTTGTTTGTATGTGTGTGTGTTTTTTTCGTTTTGCACAGTCAATTATTACTTTGACGGGCGAATGCAGTAAAGAAAAGTGGAACACACACACATATTTGTTTTCCATTGTTTTATTTGCATCCTTTCTTTCTTCCTGTTTCACATCGCCAAGCTTTGATGTGAATTTTACTTTGTAATTATTCATTGGCAGTAGACGGATGTGGGAAATAACTGTTATTGCAGATTTGAGGGTTTATTATTTGTTTTCTGAAAATTCCTTTTAGGTTTGAACGTTGTGTTGCATAAAATTGCAGCTTGTCAGGTGTGGGGTTCGAACCCACGCTCCCTCTCGGGAACCAGAGCTTAAATCTGGCGCCTTAGACCGCTCGGCCAACCTGACTGTGTGCGAATATGTATATAAGTTTTTACACATAATTATCCAAACAAAAAAGCTACTGGAAAATTGTAAGCCCATCTTAATCAAGTAAGCAAAGGCTATAGTCGTGCGGGGCCGACTAAGTAATACCCTACAACACTACAATATCTTGGAAGCCCTCTTATGTCCAAATCCATTTTGAAAGATTTCGTTTTAGAAATCATGTCATAGAGCACTTCCCAGAAGTTTACCACTAGCTTTTTGAACAGGGATATTTGCCCTATATTTACGCACTCCGTCGAAACAATTTCACATAAAAGTTATGGTCCATTTTTCAGCTAAATATAATCCAATGGTCATCCAAAATGCCAGACTTCTTGCAAGCCCTTAACTCTCTTCTCATCCGAAATCCCGTGTCGATTGGTTTTCAATTGTAATCTGTAGAACGACTGCAAAATCAGGAAATTTTCATTTTTTCATATTTATACGCGTTTTTTTTAGATTTTTTAATTTTCTGCCAAGAGTCCATTCCGAATTGGCGAGAATTGCCCAGCGGTTCTTGACATGTAAGGAGAATAGCTAAGATCTATTTATTTTATATATATACAGGGTGAGATGAAAACACTGCAACCAACTTTAGACTGCTGCCATTTCTAAACAACTCGTCCGACAGCTGTTAAAATTATTTCAGTGACAGCTCATTATATTGTTTACAAGCGTACAAAAGCATTTTGGTGAGAATTTTCCAGAAAAAAAGTTATTCGTAATGGAATTCAAGCGTGAAAGTGTGATTTATTTAAATTTGGAAGAAAACAGCAACGTCAGCAGAAATGATTCGAAGAGTAAAGAAGCGACTTGATCGAAACCCGCATCGCATTGGCCAAAAAGACTCGTGAGCTTAACATATCGCAATATTCCATTCGGCAAATATTGAAAAATGAGCTCGGGGTAAAGCCATTGAAATTCGAAAAAGTGCAAGAACTTACACCCCTAAAGAGAGAAAATATACTCAAAAGAGCTAAAGAGTTGCTTAGCTTGGCCGAAAGTGGTGAACTGCCAAATTTAGTTTTTATCTGATGAGAAAACATTCGTTGGCCAGCAGATTGTAAACAAACAATATGATCGTGTTTACTTGCCAAAGAGGTCAACTGAAAATGTGCATCATCTGTTAGTCAACAGAACTCAAGCGCCGACCATGGTGATGGTGTGGGCCGCCATAACAGCCGATATTCGCTCTCCGCTCGTATTAATCGACCGTGGGATCAGAAAATATCGTGGAGGGTGTATTAAAGCCTTGGGCTCACAAAAATTATGGCGTTTGACTTTGTTGCAGTTTTTTAATCTCACCTTGTATGTACAATGTTCTGTCACTGGAGCTAGAACCCATAATAAACTACAAATACAATTTTTTTGACAAGTCCGCGGAAAAATGTGGCCAACACCATCGAAATACAGATTATCGATATCTGCCCATATATGTGGGACTATACGAAAAAGTGGACCTATATGTACAATGTTGTGCGAGTGGAGGTAGAACCCATAATGAACTACAAATACCATTTTTAGAAAAATTCGTGAAGAAATATGGCGGAAATCATCAAAATACCGAATATCGGTAGGTACCGTTATATGGGGGCTATACGAAAACGAGGACGATCTATATGTACAATGTTGTGACACTGGAGCTAGATCCCATAATGAACTACAAATACCAATTTTTAGACAAATTGGGGGGAAATGTGGCTAACACCATCAAAAAACAAGTAAGCAAAGGCTACAGTCGAGCGGGGCCGACCTTTGAATACCCTACAACACTATAATAAACGATACAGTTTATATAGGCCAGATACTCGAAAGAATTCCACAAGATATTGTGACAAATAATAAAAGCAAACCATCAGGTTTCGTTCTCTAATTTTCGAATAATAGAAACTTTAACTAATTTGCTCATTTCCAATTTATTGGTAGATGTTGCACGTAAATGGTCTTCCTAGATCTGGAACCAATATTTCCCAAAGACCTATAATCTCTTAGAAGTGGCAAAAGATTAACATTTATTTTTGGTTTTTGACTAAAACGCATCTATATGAGATACAGACATTTGACTATATTCTTCAACGAAATCAGCCTTAACGAAATAGTCAGAAGTGCGTCTTTCCTGTATTTGTGAATTCTCCAAAAAGTCACTGGAATGGATATTTTCGTATTTTGTCTACAAAAGTTGGCAAACTATTTCATTTGGATGGCCATCCAAAACTATTTGGCTTTTGCAATGTCTGGTAACCTCCATTCAAATGCGCGTGATAATTATGACTTGCTGACAATTTTGCAGTTTTTTTGTCCATTTCAACCCCTAAATATATGGCGATTATCTCCAAAAAGAGTAGGCTTCTATTCTGACACTCATCTTATCCCCATGCAAAATTTCATAAGGATCGGGCCATAAATGCGATCTGTATATGATATCCTGATATCCTAACTACTTAGTTTTGTTAGCTGTAGAAATATTACCAAATGTTTAATTCAAATTGAAAATATGCCAAAAATATGACAAAATTGAAAATATATGAGAAAATATTACAAAATCAATATTTCATCTTAAGAGAGATATTTGTATGCGATTTTTTAGACGTTTTTCCTTTTCTGCCAAGAGGCCATTCTGAATTAATGAGAACTGTCGAACATATAAGAGATCTTTCAAGCATATCTTCTTTGATAGACAGCACATATTTTGCTATATATCCGATTTGTTGGATGATGACATCAATATAAAGATCAGAAGTAACCTTGTCATGGCTTCGTGATTTCGCCGGGATTTAAAATATTCGCGGTTTAATGAAAATTTTTGTTTTTTTTTTTTTCAACACCAAAGATATGATCTACTTTACCCGCTAAATATTATCTGATGACCACCCAAATTGGTAGGCTTTTTTCCCGCCCTAAACTCTAGCTACATGCGAAATTCCGCGTCGATTGCTCTATAATTGCGACCTGTATAGCTACTGCAACCTCCGACATTTTTTCAGTATTTGGTCCATTTCAACCCCTAAACATTTGGCGATCATCTCCAATATATGCTTCTATTCTGGCCCTAACCCCATCTTCGTGCAAAATTTCGTTAGGATCGGACCATAATTGCGACCTGTAGCGTGATTACAAATTAACATGGACAGACGGACAGACGGACGGACATACATAGCTAGATTGACTCAGCTCGGCGAGCTAGGAAGATCCATATATCTTTCCTATATGGGAAACAAATATTTCGAGGTGTTACATAAATTCTGGCCCAATCAAACTTATAATTCCCCAACAAATAGTGTTGTAGGGTATAAAAACCGAATATCGGGAGCTACCGTTATATCCCAAAACGTATACCGATATATCTAATTTTCAATGCCAACCATCCTAGACACAATACAAACTACTGTGCCAAATTTTAAAACTCTACGTCAAATATCGTATCGTGGTTTCAAAGGCAGACAGACAGAAAGACGGACATCGATAAATCGACTTAGAATTTTATGCTGATCAAGAATATATATACTTTATGGGGTCTATGACAAATATTTTGGGGTGTTACAAACGGAATGCCCTTTTCCAAGGTGGAGGGCATAAAAAGCCCCTCCCCCCATAATTTTAGGTATAAATAAATGGTTTTGAAATTTGCAGTACTTCAAGAAACTAAGTCATGTCGGTCTACTTTTTTGTTCATATTTTCCAATTAACTTCTTAATTTTTTCGTCAATTTGAGTTCATGTAATGCAGAAATGCTATGGACAAAAAAGCATACATGTTTTGGTACAGCCCCTGTATGAAGGTACCACCGGATTTTTGTTAAGCGACGGTCATGGTCGTACTTTTCCAATCTATTTGGCTGAATATTTGTATTTTATTTTAGTCGGGAGTACAAACCCTTCTGACAAAATATATTTAGTGTTTTAGGCTTTTGAATGGATTGCCAAAAAATAAACAACTTTATATGAATCAACTTGGCATTGACAGGACTCGGTTTCAAATATTTAAGTAGACTCTGTGTGTTCATGTTAAATTTGCTTACAAATGGTTGCAATTTGTAAGCAAATTTAACATGATTCTGCCTAACCAATCATTAATTCTTCTTTTTTGAGTATACACACATACATACATAACGATTTTGTCCACCGGAAATCAAATTAAAATTATTTTATTAATTATTATTATTTCCCACCAATTTTATATTTTGTTATGTTTTTTTTTATAGTTTCTAAATATAATAAACATATTTTGTCTGTCAGGTGTGGGGTTCGAACCCACGCTCCCTCTCGGGAACCAGAGCTTAAATCTGGCGCCTTAGACCGCTCGGCCAACCTGACTGTACATTGCTAGCTGCATGCATTGCCATTATTATAAACACAAAAGTATTATGTATATAATTTTTTGCTATTCCGAAAAAGTAAAAATTTATAAATTTCTTAGATACTTCTGAGTAGATCAAACCTTACTTTAATCAAAAATCCAATCCGTTTCCTAAATTTCTTCTCACCACTCCTTGTTTACTTACAAATTGTTTCTTCATTTGAATATAAAAAACTTGTTGATCCATACATTTTGCATGTCAGGTGTGGGGTTCGAACCCACGCTCCCTCTCGGGAACCAGAGCTTAAATCTGGCGCCTTAGACCGCTCGGCCAACCTGACGACAATCGCAAAACTTTCGATAACTTTGTGTGTTCATTTGTGCGATGGGTTCATGTGATCGTCATGAAAACCTTCAATGGGTTCATCATTGTAGCGAGTGTGTGGAAAAGCAGTCTTTATTTCATTTTTTTTATGATTCATTCAATAAAAATGTTAAAGGGGTTAAGGTGGTCATATATGATACCTACAGCAAACTGCTTATATTTTTTTTGTTGAAATCAAGATTGCAATGAATTTTAGCACTCAAATATCTCAAATATTTTAATATCTAAAGATATTATTTGTTTAATATTTGATTTCATACCGCGAAGAAGTCATTTTGTTAAAATGTCCATTCTGTTTGCAAGATTTGAAGCTATTCCCGATCGCTGAAAAATTCTAAGTCGATTGATAAATTTAACAAAGTTTAAAATTTTTCAGAAGTGCATTTCAAATGATTTTTTTATAACAATTTATTTAAACTCTCCGTAATTTTTCTGTTTGAGTAAAATGTAATAAAATATTTTCCAGATTTTCTAAATATTCTTCTTAATTAATTCCAAAATATTTATATATTGCTTGTCAGGTGTGGGGTTCGAACCCACGCTCCCTCTCGGGAACCAGAGCTTAAATCTGGCGCCTTAGACCGCTCGGCCAACCTGACGACAAGCATAACTATGTCCATAACTTTATGTGTTGATTTGAGAAATGGGATTTTACTAAATTGTTAAAGAGTTCATCAAGTTTTATGAGCCTTTTAATATATTTTGAAGGGTAAACCACGTCCCTTGTAAATACTGATATGAAGTAGGTAATCATTAGCTTTTGTATTTTTTTTTTGTTTACAATCCTATATGGGTCCACGATTTGGTATTTTTATACCCGCCAACTTCAAAAAGAGGGTATATTGACATATACAGGGTGAGATACAAAAAACTGCAACAAAGTCAAACGCCATAATTTTTAATTTTTTTTTTAAATTTTATTGAATGAAACCAAAAAAATGACGGAAATAGCATCAAATTTTAGAATAATTTAAGATTTGTTCGAATTTGTCACCTCTGGCACGAATTATGGCCTTCAAACTGCCAATGAAACCGTCACACGCTGCCCGGATGTTGTTCTGCGGTATTTTGGCCCATTCCCGGCGAAGCGCTTGCTTGAGGTGATCGATACTTTGGTATTTTCCAAAATACTCCTGGTATTGCTTCTGAAAATACTCCAGACACAATAGTTCCACAGATGGGTATCCCGAGATTTTGGTGGCCATTGTGCGCTGGAAATGAAGCGAGGAACCTCATTTTGCAAACATTCTTGGGTGGCGCGTGCTGAGTACGATTGTGCTGAGTCCTGTTGGAATGTCCAAGGTTTGCGGCCAAAACGTTTGTGTGTCCAAGGCTTTATACACCCTCCAGAATATTTTCGCAATAATATTCGATATTGATTCTGATGCCATGGTCGATTAATACGAGAGGAGAGCGACCATCGGCTGTTATGGCGGCCCACACCATCACCATGGCCGGCGCTTGAGGATTAAAATTTTCGACCAAAGTAAGCCGAGAATTTTTATCAGTAAGATTGCCAAATACACTATAGGTATATGATGTAAGGAAAAATGGAAGAGGTAAAAATTTCATAGATTTCGGTATAAATTATCGAGATTACTATATCTCGAAATTCGCTGTGATTATTTTTATTCGACAAGACATAAAAGAGACTTAATGTTATAATACTTTCTGTAAGGTAAACAAAACTTTAGTAATAACAAAGATAATATTTTTATTTCAGGCATAAATTAAATTATTATTAAATTATTATGTGATCTATTTAATTTTCACTTATAAAATACCTATGCATTTTTTAAAATTTTTCAACATTTTAAGAGTTTTCTCATTTTACTTTTCAATTAAGACATATGATGTTTTCACACTTTCAAACCTATCGCCACCATTTTGATTTACCCTGTTTTATTATAATTACAAAAACAAAAAATATTATAAAATCCAACAAAATTCGAATGATTCTACTGCTTTATGTCAGGTGTGGGGTTCGAACCCACGCTCCCTCTCGGGAACCAGAGCTTAAATCTGGCGCCTTAGACCGCTCGGCCAACCTGACTGGCCACTTTTTGCGACTACAAATTCCAATGCTTTTTCACTTTTGGAAAATTTAAATTTCGGCGTAGATAATCTTATAAGCCATCTGTGATACATCGAGATTACTATACTTCGAAATTCGATGTGATTTTTATACCCTACACCACAAGGTGGTCAGGGTATTATGTCTTTGTGCATTTGTTTGTAACAGGCAAAAGGAAACGAGATAGACCCATAGTTCCTTTTGATGATCTGCATATAATCACATTCTGAGTCGATTTATGCATGTCCGTCCGTCCGTCTGTCCATGAATTTTTGTAAACAAAGTACAGTTCGCATTTATTGCCCTATCCCGATGAAATTTTGCACAAATCATTTGTTTGGCCCAAGGACGAACCCTATTGAAATTGGAGATAACCGGTCAAAATTTAGATATAGCTCCCATATATATCTTCGTCCGATTTGCCTTTTATTGTGCACCAAACGTGTAATATCAGTCCGAATAGTATGGAATTTTGCACATACAAGCAGATTAGGCCTGAAAATAATCGAAATCGGTTCAGATATAGCTATAGCTCCCATACATATTGTTCATCCGATTTATTATTTTTGTCCTCCGCAGCCGTAATATGCACTTCGTAACAACGATATTCAAGGAAATATATCAAATGCAGCTCAGAAATATCTTTGCCAAATTTTATCGAGATCGGTTCCGATTTGGATATAGCTCCCATATATATCTTTATCCGATTTCAAATTAATTGTGCACCAAATGGGTAATGCAAGTCCGAATTTAAAAGATACAACTGCTTCGGCATATTTAGCCCTTTGAACTTTAAATTATAATTATAATCATAGCGAGTATGATTGAATTCTCCCATAAAAACGTTTTGTAGATATGCGGAGCCCTACTAAGTTAGCAACGTGGTGTAGGGTATCATAAAGTCGGCCCCGACCGACTTTAAGACTTTCTTTACTGGTTTAATTCGAATTTTACAAGACATACAAGAGATTTAATATTATAACATACTCGGTAACTTTCTGTAAGGTAAACCAAAATTGGGTAAAATTTAATTCCAAAGATAAGATTTTCATTCCAGGGATAAGATTTTTGTTAAATTATTATGTGATCTATTTAATTTTCACTTATATAAAATACATATGCATTTTTAAAAATGTTTCAACATTGTAATAGTTTTCCTTATTTTATCTTACAATTAAGACAAATACTATTTCTTTCCACACTTTCACATTTATCGTCACCATTTTGATACACCCTGTCTTATTATAATTACAAAAACAAAACAAAAATTGTATAAAAACCAACAAAATTCGAATGACTCTACTGCTTTATGTCAGGTGTGGGGTTCGAACCCACGCTCCCTCTCGGGAACCAGAGCTTAAATCTGGCGCCTTAGACCGCTCGGCCAACCTGACTGGTTGCAATCGTTGGTCAAATGAACACAATATAAATTTAGCGACCAACTAATTTTTTCTTTTATTTTTAGAAACAAATTTTTTAGGGTTTATTTATTTGTATTTATGTTTTACAATTGTTTAATTGGTACAATGACAATTCTTGACATCGTTGTCAAGTGGTCTGTTGTGACCTCATGGTGAGTGTCAGCGATTGTATCTAATTAGGAAAACTATTTTTAGATACATTCATTGATTAACTGGTACCAGGGAAAACAAGAATATTTTCTACACGATGGGTCCTATCTACCTACTTACAAAGATACATTTGACCATGTGTTTGCCTGATAGTAAGATGTATTCTAAAAATATGTCCTTTTTCTTCTTTTGATGCCAGCATGTGCGTTAGGTAGTTATAAATACATACACTGGTGGCCAAAACTAAAGCAACTTAAATCGCAAAGATAAAATGTCCTGTAACTTTTACAAAAATAAACAAATCGTAATTATTTTTCCAGTTTTAAAGGAGGAGTTTAATTCACTTTTAAGATACTAAAAATAAAAATACAAAAATAATTTTGAACGAAAAATAATATGTGGAAAAATAGAATGACCTACGCACTGATCTCGAGCTTATATCCAATGATTGCTCTCTCACCAATCCAGTTGAACTCTTAAATAGTTGTTTTTTATTTCTCTCACAATTTGTGCATCAGTACGGGCTGAAGTTTTTCACGGCCTTCATCCGTTATAGACTGTTACTACTGATCCAGTTTTAAAAAACCGACTTAGTATACAGAAATAATTATGAAATCACATAAATATTTATGAAATATTTCTCGGAAATCATTTTCTGTGATATGTTGTTTTGATTATCACTGATAATTTGCTATTTTATTCAGGTACTGTATTTGCTTTTAGCCATTTTTTAAAAAAAATTGGGCAGTACTTAAAAAACGAAAAGAAAAACACATACTGTTGTAAAAAACTTCTCAAAAAGGATTTATGACAAGCGAAATTGTCGAAGGAAGCAAAAAGCGATAAATATCACAGTAAAAACAACTGAAATTGAAGCGGTCATATGAATGTACAACAGAGTTGCTTTTGTTTTGACCAAGCCAAAATCGGGTTAATTGACTTTACCAAACATTATTTTTTATATAAAAATTAATTTTGGTTTTATGATTTAGGTTTTTAAAAAGTGAATAAAGTACCTAATTTAAAACAAGAAAAACTTTCTCATTTTCTTAATTTTTGAAAAAGTTACAGGGCATTCATTCTCCTTGTAATTTCAGTTGCTTTAGTTTTGGCCACCAGTGTATGTGATTAATGCTGATGCCAATTGGAATATCCTTTAAAATTATAAGGATGTGTGTGTGCGTGTTTGTATATCTGGAAAAGGAAACAAATATCATATTGAGGCAAAAATAAATGAAAATTACTTGCCTGAGGCGATCTAGTCCTGGCTGTCTAGTAGTCCGTCAAATTTAGGATGGCTGATTGCGTGCTCATATTTTGACAATGTTTTGAAAATGAATTGCAGGGAGAAGCGAAAAATGAACGTGACCCATTTTTTGATACCCTACTCCACAATTTATAGTCAACAATTATTCCCTTAAAAATGTACGTTTGAAGAAAATCATGCACTGTTTCCTTATATTATGCTTCGCTACCCCTTTGGACTTTATATGCATTCAAAATTTTATACACGAATATTTATTGGTTTAAAAATAAAATAAAACAAATTCAAAAATTTAAAAAGCCGAATTATTGCAAAACTTTAATGTGTAAACAACAAATAGCTCTGCCTACCAACGCGTGAACATGCTAGGAAAAGCTGACCATGAGAAAATCAGGAACATGACAAATTTAGTCCGCATACTCGAAGTATTTGTCCTTTGGATTTATTAATTTCATAGGAAATGCCAAGCGAGCACGAAACGCGAAGTTATATTGAACTTCGCGAAATTATTTTGTACCAAATTTCGTCTCTCAGTCTGAATTTCATTGGAATCGGACTTACATATCGTGTGTGGTGCACAAATTACATAAAATTGGCAGAAATGTATATATGGGAGCTATTTATACCCTACACCACAAGGTGGTCAGGGTATTATGTCTTTGTGCATTTGTTTGTAACAGGCAAAAGAAAACGAGATAGACCCATAGTTTCTTTTGATGATCTGCATAGAATCACTTTCTGAGTTGATTTATGCATGTCAGTCCGTCTGTCCGTCCGTCTGTCCATGTATTTTTGTGAACAAAACGCAGGTCGCATTTATTATCCGATTGAGATGAAATTTTCCAAACAACATTTGTTTGGCCCAAGGACGAACCCTATTGAAATTAGAGATAATCGGTAAAAATTTAGATATAGTTCCCATATATATTTTCGTCCGATTTGCCTTTTATTGTGCACCAAACGTGTAATATCAGCCCGAATAGTATGGAATTTTGCACATGCAACCAAATTAGGCCTAAAAATAAGCATGCCAAATTTGATGGAAATCGGTTCAGATATAGCTATAGCTCCCATATATATTGTCCATTCGATTTGTTTTTTTTTTTGTCCTCCGCAGCCGTAATATGCACTCTGTAACAACAATATTTGGGGAAATATATCAAATGCAGCTCAGAAATACCTTTGCTAAATTTTATCGAGATCGGGTCAGATTTGGATATAGCTCCCATATATAACTTCGTCCGATTTACCTTTGCACCAAACGTCTAATATTTGCCCAAATGGGATGAAATTTGGCTCATACGACCGAATTGAGTTTAGAAGGTAGTATGCCAAATTTGGTGAAGATCGGTTAAGATATAGCTATAGCTCCCATATATATTGTTCATTCGATTTGTTGTATTTGTTACCCACAGCCGAAATATGCACTCCGTAACAACGATATTCAGGGAAATATATAAAATACAGCTCAGAAATATCTTTGCCAAATTTTATCGAGATCGGTTCAGATTTGGATTTAGCTCCCATATATATCTTTATCTGATTTAGAATTAATTTTGCACCAAATGGGCAATACAAGTCCGAATTTAAAAGATACAAATGCTTCGGCGTATTTAGTCCTTTAAATTTTAAATTATAATTATAATCATAGGGTGTATGATTGAATTCTCCCATAAAAACTTTTACTTGTTATGTGGAGCTCAACTAAATTAGCAAAGTGGTGTAGGGTATCATAAAATCGGCCCCGCCCGGCTTTAGGACTTTCTTTACTAGTTTTCAATATAATTTGACAAAATTTACTTTTACACCAAATTCCGTCACCTTACTACTATATTTCATTGAAATCGGAGGTACATAATGCATCAAATTTGAGAAATCGGCCGAGAATATATGTATGGGAGCTATATCCAAATCTTAACCAATTTCTAATTGATTTGTCAAATTTATTATTGTAACTAAATTCCGCCACACATTCTGAATTTCATTGGAATCGGATATACAGGGTTAGACAAAAAAAAACTGCAACAAAGTCAAACGCCATAATTTTTACATTTTTTTTTTTAATTTATTTAAATGAAAGCAAAAAATGTCGGAAATAGCATTAAATTTTAGAATAAGTTTAGATTTGTTCGAATTGGTCACCTTTGGGAGGAATTATGGCCTTCAAAGTGCCAATGAAACCTTCACACGCCGCCCGAATGATGCTCTGCGGTATTTTGGCCCATTCCTGACGAAGCGCTTGCTTGTGGTGATCAACACTTTGGTATTTTTTGGTGCCTACCATGCTTTCCAAAATACTTCAGGCACAAAAGTCCAACGGATTGGTATCCGGAGATTTTGGTGGCCATTGTGAGCTGGAAATGAAGCGAGGAAACTCATTTCGTTGCGGCCAAAATGTTTGCATGCTCAAGGCTTTAATACACCCTCCAGAATATTTTCGCGATAATATTCGGTATTTATTATGATGCCACGGTCGATTAATACGAGCGGAGAGCGACCATCGGCTGTTATGGCGACCATCACCATGGCCGGCTCGTGAGTTCTGGTGGCCAACCGAAGGTACACATTTTCAGCCGACCTCTTTGGCAAGTAAACACGATCGTTTTGTATGTTTACAAACTGCTGGACAACCAATGCTTTCTAATCGGGGAAAACCACTTTCGGCCAAGCGAAGAAACTCTTTAGCTCTTTTGAGTCTATTTCTTTCTGTTGCGGTGTAAGTTCTTGCACATTTTGGAATTTCAATGGCTTCACCCCGAGCTCAGTTTTCAATATTTGGGAATGGAATATTGCGACATGTTTAGCTCACGAGTTATTTTTCGGCCACTGCGACGCGGGTTTCGATCAAGTCGCTTCTTTACTTTTCGAACCATTTCTGCTGATGTTGCTGTTTTCTTCCGTCCAATTGCTTGACGTCGATCTACGCTACCAATATCACGGTTACGAGCGATGGTACATGCTGGAGTGCTCTAACGATAGCCAATTGTGGCTTTCCACCCAAATATAAAGAAATCATACTATCACGCTTGAATTCCATAACGAATAACTTTTTTTCTGGAAAATGCTCACCAAAATGCTTTTATACGCTTGTAAAAAATATAATGAGCTGTCTCTGGAATAATTTTAACAGCTGTCGGACCAGTGGTTTAGAAATAAAAGCAGTCGGAAGCTGGGTGCAGTTTTTTCATCTCACCCTGTAATATGCTTTGTTGGTGCAGATTGATAACTGTTGCGGTTTGAGCAAAAGTAACAGACGAAAATAATATTTTGTAGAAGACGTTAAAATTTCGAAAAGTCGATATTTGGATGTATCGATCGATTTCCCCACTTTACTGTCTGCTATTGCCAACAATTAATGTTCGGTAACATTAAACATAAATTCGTTCTTTATTGCTTCGTAGTGAGAGTTTGGTAAGTAATTTCTTCCCATAACTTTCTAGCTTATGTTAAAGAGTTATCAGACTTCTAAATGTGAAACTTTTGCTGGCCATTGGTACCACAGTGCAGTGCATCAAAACAAAATCAGTCTAGGTCTTGAAATAGTTTCTTTTTTTCTATTCAACTACAACAGCAATTTCGAAGATCTTGATAACCTTTAGCAAAAAATGTTTGTTTTAAATCGACAAATTATAAAATTTGGCAAATTTAAATTTAAAAAATCTTACACAGAACAGTTTTTAAAATCCCATTCGAGCAATAATAACGCGGAGAGTAATTTAAAAATGAGGAAGTATTTTAAATACGGATTTATAAGAGGAATTTTATTTCTACTCTTTCTGGAACTTGGCAGATCTGCAGAATTGCCCACCGTGACCAAGGCAAGAAATATTTTAAAATTTATGAATGCAGCTGCTGATCCGTGTAAAAATTTCTATGAATTTTCGTGCGGTAATTTTCCACGTATCTATCCGGCCACTTTAAGTCATCAGGCGGAGACAAGTGTTTTGGGAAACCTGCAGGCTGACTTGGAACATATTATGTTCTCCATGCTGAACAGTCCGAATGTAACATTGGATACTGTGAGCGAACGAAAAGTGAAAGATTTTTATAATTCATGCCTGGATATCAGCCAATCGGGATGGTCGTATGTTACCAAATTGAAGGAGATCATTGCAGAATTTGGACAAATGCCGGTTTTAGATGAAAATTGGTCCGAAACGGACTTTGATTGGCTGAAAACTGTGGCAGAGATTTCCCAAAAGTATGATTTGCAAATAATTGTGGGCAGATATGTACGCAAAGATTCCCACGATAGAAGACGACGGAACACAGTGTATTTTGATTTACCCTCATTTGGTTTGGCAAAGCCCGAAATGTATTTGAATCCTGCCTATAAGGTAATGCTGGAAGAATATCGATCGGCAATTATTCAACATTTGAGAAATTATTTGGGAGTGGAAGAAATACTCTCCGAAATGGTGGCCCAAGAGATTTTGGGTTTTGAGGTGGCTTTGGCTATGGCCACCACAAATGACACCAGTACTCTCTCTCACCCTTATGAATATGTGGACTATTTGAAAAGAGAATATCCCGATGAATTGGATTTGTTGAAATATTTGGAAATTACACTGGATGACACCCTGCCCAAGGGGAAAATTTTCGATATGTGTCCCGTTTACCATAAAAATCTAATCAAACTTATGAAACGTACCCCCAAGAAAATTGTGGCAAATTATATTTTCTATTCATTGTTGAGGAATTTTATGCTGACACCCTTTCCATACTCCTACGAAGCCTTGCAAAGGGGCTGTGTTGGTCTAACACGAAGACATTTCAGCTCGATTGTCGACAATATGGTCTATCATCGCACCAATGTCAAGGATGCCGAACAGGCTGTCATAAACATGGTCTACGATTTGCGTACCGTAATGGAATTTTCTTTGCGCCAAAACGATCGGTTATCGGAAAAACTACAAAAACGTATCAAGCAAAAACTAAAGGCCCTGAAGGTGAAAATAAAATCCCACGAAAATAGTGATGGTTTCCAAAAATATGAACAATTACTTATCGATGTAAATGACATTTGTGGTAATTTGAAATCGATATTTATTTTGAAATCCATGGAAATCAAAGAAAATTTAAATTCCACTACCCCAACAAGCTACCTCGATTCCATATCCCCAAGTCTCCTGCCGAGATACATAAAAGAAGAAAACACACTATTGGTGCCGGTGGGCTTCTTACAGCCCCTCTTTTTCTGGCACTCTACATATCCCGTTTCCATAAAATTAAGTCAACTGGGATTTTTCCTGGCCCACGAAATGCTACATGCCATAGACGAGGAAGGCATCTTCTATGACCCCGATGGCCAATATAGTTATTGGAACAATGGAAAACTTCCCGATACCTTGATCATGCGCCGTAACTGTTATTCACAACTCCAACAAACTAGTAGTTACATTTATGCAGGAACTAAATTACCCGAATTACAGCCAGAATTGGAAAACATTGTTGATGCTGAAGGTCTACGTTGGGCCTACAAGACCTTTGCAACGTGGTACAACAGTCCATTGCTAGTTGGCTTGAATATATCCAGCGAAGCTTTGCCCAATTTGCAATACCAAAATCACCAATTGTTTTTCATTCATTTTGCCCAACTATGGTGTAATGATATTAATCACGCGGTCACAGGCCTGCCATTTGTGCCCAATGGAGAATACATATCGGGAAGCTTAAAAGTGATGTCCATTCTAACGAATGTCAAGGAATTCTATGAGACATTTCATTGTGAGAGGCCTAAGAGAACATTTGAGTGCGAGGTGTATTAAGTAAAAATTAATAAAATATTAATAACATTAAGTAAAAATTAATAAAAAAAAATGTATAATTAATTAAAATGTGTCTATCTGTGTTAATAAAACAAGTAAAAAAGTATCGGTCGGTGTTACCGACAGATGTATACCCTCAGCCCTCTTCACCCTCTGTGGAGTGGGTTTTGAAAGAATGGGTCAATATTGTTCATTTCGTATCGGACCTAAATAAATGTGATATAAATGTTAAAATAGCGGATGGATAAATCAATTGTAAAGAATCGCTGAGTTGTTTCTCAATTTATGACAGATAAAAATATTGAAAATTGTGTCCCTTTGTGGGTGAGGTACCAGCAGGTGTTCGCAGATATATATCATCTTCAAAACAGATCTGGGGTTAGCAAAAATGCTTATATGTGTGAAATTTGTGGAGAGTTGGATCCTTATTTCCCTTTCTTTGAGCGTTATGTTATTGAAAATTAGATTATTGCTTCCCATTCTGTGCAGAAAATATATATATATTTTTTTTTTTTTTTGAAAATTTCGACCATTTGTGGGGGAGGTACCAGAAGAAGTGGACCGATATACTCCATCTTTACACCAGACCTTGGGCTAATAAAATGATTGGGATGTGTGAAATTTGAAGACAATCGGACTCTTACATCACATTTTATGAGAGTTGTAATTATTCAAAACTAGCTGGACCGGTCCGCGTTGCCGGCCCTTATTTTCAGTCTTTAATGCAAATTTTGCATAGCATAATATTTCACAAATCTAGCTCATAAAGGTGAACAAATTTTAATATAAATATTGATTTGACTAAATAGAAATAAATAACTATGGAAGGAGGGCAAAATAATTTCTGAATAGTCAAAGTTAATTACGCTTTTACAACCATTACCATAGCACCTCAAATTGCGCATTAGAGTCCCCAAAAAGTCTATGTTCTTGTTCATAGTAAAATTCAATGACGATTAAACAATACCCGCGTTGTTGTCCGCCAATCGGTAAACATCACTATATATCGGCGGGCCTCGCGACTGTTCCAAAATATTTACGTATGTTGACATTTTTCTGTAAGATGGTTCTCTACTCACAAAGTAGCCTAAATACAGCAAATAATGGCCAATCAGTTGAAAAACGTGGCCAAGACCACGGTTACAGCTGAAATCAGGGATACATTTATATAAGGGTTATACCAAAACCGTGGCCCAACCAATATTCTCTTGGGGGTTACAAATTCAAAAGAAAACAAAATTTTCTTTTCTGACCACCAATTAGATGTGAAAGTGGACTTGGGGATATTCCAATGTGGGGACTTTACTTAAATAAATTCTTATGTGGCAATTATCTGTATGATGGTTCCCTACCCCAGAGTAGCATAAATACAATTTTTAGCCAAATCAATTAATGAATGTGGTCAAGACCAAAATGGGCCCTACTCTGAAAATTTCAAACTTTATGCGAAGAGGTTCTATAGCTCCTTAGAAACAAAGATGCCAAATAATGGCAAAAATATTAATAAAGTGACCAAGACACCAAAAATAGCTTAAATCATACGATGGTTATATAAATATGAAATCGGGTTGTACCCTTATCCGTGGGTTATGATCGATATCATGACCTGCAAAAGCGATTTAAGGTATCTTGAATGTTTGGGAAGAATTTCTGGAAGGATAGAAATCCTTTTCTTACTAAGAGTCCCATTCGCTCTACTATTTTCCACCCTTTATATTTGGTATTCTTCTGAATGTACATTGGACGGATTATTGTGACAGGAAAGAAGTAGTTCCACGCTTTGAAATAAGCCCCATTAGGCTTTTTCCGTAATTTTTGTTTGTTCAAATGTGTTCGCATCTTCGAGCTGAACCACAATGTCGGCCCTGGAGTTGAAAGGTAGATGTCAGTTAACATCGTACTTCCCACTTATATCATTTTTTGGTGAAAATTTATATATAGTGAAAAATTATTCTTTATTTTGTTCACAAAAAATTTACTGAATTCAATTAGATAATACAAATTGAAAAAAAAAATAACAAAAGAAGAATAACACATTGAAAAAATCTTCAACCTGTTCGCTGATTTTTTACAGCAAATGTTTAAAGATCCTTATATAGTTTGTCAATAGAATGTACTTCTATTTTAAAATTCGATTCCATTAAATTATTTCGACATCATCTATTCCGTTTCGCCACCACATAATTCGGTACTACACTTCCATGTAACTCGCCATCAATTTCATTTCTCAAAAAATCAAGTCAATTAAATAAATTGGTATTAATATTTGAATTCAAAAATAAAATATAAAAAACACTACAAATGTACATTAGAAAAAAGTAAGTCAAAATGGAAAAAAATCATGCAAAATAAAACATTACTATTGTACATTTCAAAAGTCAAAATGAAAATGTTAATATATCACATTTTTACGCAATTTTTTTGGATATTATCCTTTTCGGAGAGGAGACAATTCCGAATTTGTATGAATCGTTAAAATCAATCCAGCGGTTCTTAAGTTATAAGCGTAGTAACTAACACAACTTTCTTTTATATATATAATATATATATATACTAGCTGGCCCGGTCCGCGTTGCCGGCCCGTAGTTTTTGTCTATTATGCATATTTGTCAAAGCATAGTTATTCAAAGATATGAATGTTATAAATGTTCACGTACTGGTCGATTAGTTTTTAATTTTTAGTCAAATGAGCAGTAATTTGGAATTTACTGTACTTTGTGCACCTCATAATTGAGGGCTAATAGATTTAAGAATAGCCAAAGTTAATTACTTTTTTAAACCCATTAGCACCTCAGATTGTGCATTAGAGTCCTCATAAGTCCCCCTAGCCATGTCGGTCTGTTTGTCCGCCAAAAGGTGGACTTGAGGCGGTACTATTACATGGAGAAAATTCTAAAATTTGTAGATATGTTGAAATTTTTGTGTAAGATTTTCACCCCCAAATACACATTTTTAGCCGAATCCTTTGAAATAAGGTAAAATGCGAAACATCGATGACAAATAGAGGCCAAATCGAAAATATAGCAGAACAACATAGCATGTCAAACTGAAAAAAATCACGTGATTTAAATAAGTAAAAATAGTTTTATCCACCTCATAATTGAGGTCAGACTGATTTCAGAATAGTCAAATATAATTACTATTTCACACCCATTACCGTAATATGGGAACTATTTTTTTTGTCATTTAAATTGTAAATTGGAGACCCCATATAGTCCATATTTTTCATCATAGTATAATTCAATGACGATTCAACAAATATTCGGTCCCGTGCTACTTTCTTATATTTGTAATTTGTTCATGTTTTCACAATTTATTTCATATAGATGTATATCCCAAATCTACGTTTCCAACCAATATTCTCTTGGGGGTTACAAATTTAATAGAATATAAATTTTTCTTTTCTGACCACACATTAGATGTGAAAGTGGACTTGGGGATACTCCAATGTAGGGACTTTACATGAATAAATTTCTATGTATCTTAAATCTTCAGGAAGAATTTTTGGAAGGATAGAAATCCTTTTCTTACTAAAAGTCCCATTCGCTCTACTATTTTGCACCCTTTATATTTGGTATTTTACTGATTGTACTCCCAAAAATTTTTGCATTTTGAGCTCTCATTGGACGGATTATTGTCACATGAAAGAAGTAGGGTCACACTTTGAAATAAGCCCCATTAGTCTTTTTCGGTCATTTTTGTTTGATTAAATGTCTGCGCATCTTCCAGCTGAATCACGATGTAGGCCCTGGAGTTGAAAGGTAGATGTCAGTTACCATCGTATTTCGCACTTATTTCATTTTTTTAGTGAAAAATTGTATATAGTGAAAAATTATTCTTTATTTTGTTCACAAAAAATCTACTGAATTCAATACGATATTACAAATTGAAAAAAATTGACAAAAGAAGAATAACAAATTGAAAATATCTTCAACTTGTTCGCTAATTTTTTACAGCAACTGTTTAAAGATCCTTAAAAAAGTTTGTTAATAGAATGTACTTTTATTTTAAAATTCAATTGCATTGGAATTTTATTTCGATATTTTCCCGTTTTGAGAATTGTTGCAATGAGATCTCTTTTTTCGTGATTTTTTTTAACGATTTTGAAAAAGTAATTATCTTTTAACTTTGGTGTGACCGCATTAAATTATTTCGGTATCATCTATTCCGTTTCGCCAATACATAATTCGGTACTACACTTCCATGTAACCCGCCATCAATTTCAGTTCTCAAGAAATCAAGTCAATTAAATAAATTGGTATTAATATTCGAATTCAAAAATAAAATATAAAAAACAATACAAATGTATATTAGAAAAAAGTAAGTCAAAATGGAAAAAATCATGCAAAATAAAACATTACTATTGTACATTTCAAAAGTCAAAATGAAAATGTTAACATATCACATTTTTACGCGATTTTTTTGGATATTATCCTTTTCGGAAAAGAGACAATTGCGAATTTGTATGAATCATTAAAATCAGTTCAGCGGTTCTTAAGTTATAAGCGTAGTAACTAACACAACTTTCATTTATATATATATATATATATATAGATATATATATATATATATATATATATATATATATATATATATATATATATATATATATATATATATATATATATATATATATATATATATATATATATATATAGATTTTGACCATTTGTGGGGAAGGTACTTGAAGGAGTGAACCAATGTTGTCCATTTTCGCACCAGACCTATCACTGATGCAAATATTACGACTTGCAAAGTTGGAGCAAAATCGGATCATCGTTTCTCTTTCTGTGCAAAAAATATACATTTTTTTTTGAAAATTTCGACCATTTGTGGGGGAGGTACCAGAAGGAGTGGACGGATATATTCCATCTTAACACCAGAGCTTGGGTTAATATAAATATTGGGATGTCCGACATTTGAAAACAATCGGACTCTTATATCACATTTTATGAGAGTTGTAACTCTTCAAAATGTTGACCATTTGTGGGGGAGGTACTTGAAGGAGTGAACCGATATTGTCCATTTTCACACCTGACCGAGTACTGACGCAAATATTAGGATTTGCAAAGTTGGAGCAAAATCGGATTATCCCTTCTCTTTCTGTGCAAAGAATATTTTTTATGCAAATTCCAACCTTTTGTGGGGGACCGATATTGCCCATCTCCGAACTCGATCTAAGTTTGACAAAGATATTACGATGTACCAAGTTTGAACCAAATCGGATACTCCCATCGAGAGTTATCGTGCGCACCAGCCAGACAGACAGACGGACGGACGGACGGACATCGCTAGATCGACTCCAAATGTTCTGAAACGGATTTGGTCCAAAGAGACCTAGGGTCTAAAACCGTTATTTCGACTAGGCACGTTTTGACCGTATCAAATGATATATACCCTCTGTCATATGGCTGAGGGTATAATAATAAAGTAATTGACATACTGACTTAACGATTCATCAACGTCAAGACGAAGCAAGCTCTTTTGAGTCTATTTTCTTTCTGTTGCGGTGTATGTTCTTACACTTTTTGGAATTTCAATGGCTTTACCCCGATCTAATTTTTCAATATTTGCCGAATGGAATATTGCGATATATTCAGCTCACGACCCATTTTTCGGCCACAGCGACGCGGGTTTCGATCAAGTCGTTTCTTTACTTTTCCGTTCCTGCTGATGGTGCTGTTTTCTTCTTCTGTCCACTTCCTCGACGTCGGGCTACGTTACCAGTATCGCGGTAACATTATACACCATCTTCGAACTTGACCTGCCTGCAGACAGATCTGTGCAAAATTTTAACTTCCTAACTTTATTCGTTTTGACTGTAACTCGATTGCAACAGACGGACAGGGCTAAATCGTATTAGAATTTTACACTAATCAAAAATATATTAATATTTTGTTGGGTCTAAAATTATTATTTCGTAAGTTACAAATGGAATGACGAACTTAATATACCCTCTATACTATGTATGGTGGAGGGTATAAAAATTAAATTATTAAGTTTAGTAAAAACTGAAAGATAGGGCTGCAGTTTTGAAAAAAAAAATCGGAAAACATGACGAGCTACCTTCATTTTTCTAACTTTTTGTTCTATATTTTAGTCAAATTCAAATGTAAACAAGTAAGCAAAGGCTATAGTCGTGCGGGGCCGACTATGTTATACCCTACAACACTACAATATGTTAGAAGCCCCCTTATGTCCAAATCCATATTGGAAGATTTCGCTTTTGAAATTAGGATTTTGACTAGGGACATTTGCCCAATATTTATGCGCTCCATCGGGCTGTTAGTTGTTGTGGTCCATTTTACAGCTAAATATAATCTAATGGTCATCCAAAATGATAGAATTCTTCCCTGTCCTTAACTCTCTTCACAGGCGTGTCGATTGACTTCAATTGTGTAATCGGGAAAACATTTCCGTTTTTGGTTAATTTGAACCCCTAAATATTTTGCAATCATCTCCAAAAGCAAGAAGCCCCTCTGTATCTCCAAATTTAGACTCATCTATATGATTTGCTTGTTTACGATATTTGGCTATATTCGTCAACGAAATCGGCATAAAAAAGCCAGAAGTTCGCCTTTTGTGTATTTCGGATATCGCCTGTAAGTAATGCTGGTATTTTTTCACACAAAATTAGGCGCCCATTGTACCCGCTGTCCTAAACTCTAACTTTAAGCGAGATTTCGTATCCTTTGGTTTCTATTTGTGACCTTTATAACGGCTGCAAAATCAGGAAAATTTTTAGTTGTTGGTCCATTTCAACCCCTAATATATTGCGGACATCTTTGAAAACAATAGGCCTAGCCCTTCTGAGCCCTTGTGGAAATTTTCGTGAGGATCGGACGATATTTGCAATACTTATATAATATCCCCAACCTGTGTTGTAAGGTGAAAAATATTACAAAATATTATAAGTCAAATTGAAAAAATCGCATGCGATAAAAAATATGAAAAAATAAAAAAATGTCAGAAAATACTACAAAATCTATATTAACATCATCAGTGGCATATTTTTCTGCGCTTTTTTTTAGATTTCATACTTTTACGTCAAGAGGGCATTCTGAATTGACAAAATTTGTCAAAATCTGTCCAGCCAGTCTTGAGATATAAGCATTCTAACTAACATCCCCTTCCTTTGTATATTCACATTTTATATATTTCGCTATATATAACCGATATATTTACTATCAGCATCTACGTAACGGTCAGAATTGACCTGTTCGTCTATTTGTAATTTCGCCGGGATTAAAAATATTCGCGGCTTAATGAAAAATTGGATTTTTATTTAACAAAAATGTTATGGTCTTTTTTACCCACTAAATATTACGCGATGACCATCAAAATTGGAAGGCTTCTGCCCAGCCATAAGATCTAGCCCCATGCTAACTTCCGTTTTGATTGGTCGATAATTGCGACCTGTAGAGCAACTGCAAAATCAGGAATTTTTTTCAGTTTTTGATCCATTTCAACCCCTAAATATTATGCAATCATCTCCAAAAGAAATAGGGTTCTATTCTGATCTTAACCCCACCTCCATTTTTAATTTCGTGAAGATCGGGCCATAATTGTGACCTGTAGAGTGATTACAAATTAACATGGACAGACTGACGGACATACATAGCTAGATCGACTCAGTTCGGCGAGATAGGAAGATCCATATATACTTTCCTATGTGGAAAGCCAATATTTCGTGGTGTTATATAATTTTTGGCCCAATCAAAAATAATATAATACCCCCAACACATAGTGTTGTAGGGTATAATGAGGTGGAAGTTATAATGAATGTCCTACCTTGTCATAATAATATTTCCCCCGAAAGATAGCTACGAGTGTCACGTTTAAGGCTATGTAATACTTCCAATAACCAAAAAAAAAAAAAAACCCAATTTTTACTTACATAATTCCCCCCCCCCCACGATTCTACACTTACACTTTTATAGATAGTTATCCCTCCCTCATCAAGAAATAAAATGGAATTCCCACACCACCCTTTTTTACTCATGCCATTCGACATCCATCCCCCACATTGGTGGCGAGAATAGTTCACATTATAAACTAATCACATAAACATGTGGACGGACCCATCGGATGCATAAATGTTGTATTCCCATATTTGTAAATTTACTTCCTCTCTTCCTGCTTTCACACCCGGTTTCCTAGATGCCACTGGTTGTTGTTGCTATTGTATTTGAATTTCAATGACCTCGAAATGATGAAAATGTGTTGTCGCCACCGCCACTCATTTCGATACGATTTCGTACCCTTCATAGTACATTTCTCTCACGTACACAAATGGTGTGGAATTGTTTCGGTTGATGATCATCGATTCCAGATGAGATGTGTAATGCAGTTTCCATGTACATAAGTGTTGGTGAGTCGGTGTGTGTGTGTTTTTTTTTTTTCAATTCAATTGTGGGTGGTTGGTTTGACTGGTGAAAGTGAATTTTGGGCGGGGGGGATGAGAGGTAGGTAGTTGTAAATATATATCTCACAAATCTTAACTGATTATTGTTTACAATAGATATAATGTTTGAGAGAAGCAAAAAATGCATTGAGAAAATTTAGGTTTCTAGAGTAATACATCACATATTGCGTCGCATCTAAACGAATGACCGAATGACACAGCTAGGCAGGCACAGCTATCCAGCCAGCCTCTGTTGTTCCTATTGTCTGTAGCGGCAGCAGTGGTTTTAATAACAAAGTATTGTGGTTGTCGCTTCTATTTTCTACCCTTATAAAAAGTGTCGTACCAACACACACGACGAAATCCATGTGGAAACGTTTAATTCCAATTTAAAGTTTAACCTCCATGGAGCATGCGCTGAAAATTGTTGAAAATTAATTCACATCAAAAGCTTTATTCTCTCTTTCGTATGAGTTGTTATAATTGAAGCGGGTTGCCACATGTTATGTAGAATGTATACACAGGCTCCTCGAGATATTTTGGAATTATGTTGACAACAATACATAAACATTGATCATAGTCTCTTTATGTAAATTATCGTTAAAAAACTTAATGAAAAAACATTTAACATAATTTTCCTTTTTTTTTTGTTTCAGGTATGTAAAAACAATGTTTTATTTTTGACCAAAGTGAGTTCTCATTGAAAAATCGCAATTTTGTCGACATTTGGGAAAACTAAAGCTTTCTACAACTAATGAATATTGAAAATAAGATAAAAGTAAAGGTTTAGCATTTTGGCAAGAAAATTGCGAACCATAGTCTACGAACAGAACTCCATAAATGCGAGTTTAGATCGAAAATGGAAAATATTTTTTTCATGTCGCACAAAATATCTTTAATATTCGATTACAGAACAAATAACAAAATTTTGTTCTAGACGAAGGTAGGTTTGTTGTTAAACAATATTTGTTTCCCAAAAATGCATTGGAATGTCCATCAACAAAAATCCAGAATGGTATTATATTTTTTTTTTATTTTAATGGTTAGCGAGTTTTTCTAGAGCAGAACAGAAAATCCGAATGACTTTTCATAGAAGACGAGAAGGGTTTCTCCGAAAGTAAAACTGAAAGTTATACTCACAGTAGACCAAAAGATCCATTCACAAATACCAAAAACATTTATAATAGAATACCAAAAGAAAACCTGAAAGTTTGATCTCGGAAGACCAAAAAACCTTCTATGATGAGGGCAAAAGTTCTTCTTATAGAAGACAAGGAGATATTTCCAATGAAGCCCAGAAGGTCTTCTTATAGAAGACCATAAGGCCTTCTCATAAAAGACCAGAAGGTCTTCTTATAGAAGACCAGAAGGTCTTTTCCTAGAAGACCAGAAGGTCTTCTCATAGAAGACCAGAAGGTCTTCTCAAGAAGACCATGACGTCTTATCATAGAAGACCAAAAAGCCTTCTCATAGAAAACTAAAAGGTTTTCTCATAGAAGACCAGGAGGTCTTCTCTTGAAAGACCAGAAGGTCTTCTCTTGAAAGACCAGAAGTTCCTCCTTTATAAGACAGAAGATCTTCTCTTGGAAGACAGAAGACCTTCTTATTGAAGACCAGGAGGTATTCTCAGAGAAGACCAAATAGTCTTCTAATAGACGGCCAAAAAGTCTTCTCATAGAAAACCAAAAGGTCTTCTCATTGAAGACCAAAAACGTCTTCTCATTGAAAACCAAAAGGTCTTCTACTAGAAGTGCTGAATGTCTTCTAACAGAAGAATAAATATTCATCTCACAGAAGACCAGTAGATCTTTTCATAGTAGACCAGGAGGTTTTCTCATAGAAGACCAGAAGGTCATCTCTTAGAAGAACGGAAGGTCTTCTCATAGAAAATTAAAAGGTCTTCTCATTGAACACCAGAACGTATTCTCATAGTAGACCAGCCTTCTAGTCTTCTCACAGAAGACCAAAGGTCTTCTCATAACAGGAAAACCAAAAGTCTTATAGAAGATCTCAAGATTTTCTCTCAAAAAGAGCAATGTGCCTTTTCTCCCAAAAATCAGAAGGTCTCATCATAAAAGACCACAAGGTATTCTCATGGAAGACTACAAGGTCTTCTCATTGAAGACCAAAACGTATTATCGTAGGAGACCTCATGAACTTCTCATGGTAGACTACAAGAGCTTCTCAAGGAAGGCCTACTCACTGAAGGCTAGGAGGACTTTTCACAAAATATCAGAAGGCCTCCTCATAGAAGACCAAAAGGCCTTCTCATAGAAGACCACACTTCTCCTTAAAGAACACCATAAGACCTTCTCACAGAAGAACAGAATGTCTCCTCATAGGAGAACATAATGATGGCCTTTCCATTGAAGTCCGGAAGAAGGTTCTTATCCTAAAAAACATGAAGGATGGTTTTTCTCAGACCAGAAGGATTATTTTCTCATAGAAGACCCAAATAAGATTCATCTCATAGGAGGCCAAAAGAAGGGTCTTTTCATAGAAAACCGGGTGGATGATTTTCTCACAGAAGACCAGATGATCTTCTTGCAGAAACCAGAAATTAGACGACAATAGAAGACAATAATATACTCTCTTATAGAAAACTAAAAGATTTTCTATAAGAAGACCATAAGATATTCTCTTATAGAAAACCAAAAGGTCTTCTCAAAGAAAACCAAAAGACCTTAAAGAAACCCAAAAGGTCTTCTCAAAGAACACCAAACACGTCTTCTCATGGACTACAGGGAAGGCCTAAAGGTCGTTTTTCACGGAAGACTAGAAGGCCTAATCTCAAAAAGACCTGTAGGTATCCTCATAAAGGCCTTCTCAAAAAAATTTTAAATGATATTCCATTTTTTGAAAACAAGTAAAAAAGCTGTAAGTTTGGCCAGGCCGAACTTTTAATACCTTCCACCATTTGGAACGAATTTGGCAATTCTCAAAAACAATAAAATCCGTTAAAAATTCTGTTAAAATCATCAAAATACCGAATATCGGGAGGTACCGTTATGTAGGGGGGTTATACGAAGACGTGGACCTGCACAGAAAATTTTCTGTCTTAGGCTGGTGCTACAGCATTATTTACGAACATACATTACGAACTTCAAATACTAAACTTGCAACAATTCCGGTGAATAATGTCACTAAAAATGTGGACCTACATGACCCATTTTCAATACCAAAAGTCCTGCAGACATTTGAGTAAAATTTTTTCAATCTACTTAATTTTGTTCGGGAGCTAGAGCGATTTCCACAGACGGATGGACATAGAATTTTATGCTGATCAAGAATATATATATATACTTTTTGGGGTCTAAATCTATATTTCGAGGTGTTACAAACGGAATGACAATCTTCATATGCCCTCCATACTATGGTGGAGGGTATAAAAAAAAACATTAAAAATCTGGCAGAATTCTCGTATACGATATTGAAATCATTCTCATCTCACAACTCTCCAGCATTGGATTATGAAACTACCCCAATAAAAAAATGAATCCTTCAGATGGGAGAACACAACTTTTAAATACTCACGGTGGTGACTGTGGCGGTGTTCGACTGGAGAACGTGAGTGCATCTTGGTACTTGCCCAATACACGACCAGACAGTGCAATACGTGACGTTCGACTGGCAACAACTAAATTGAGAACAATTCCGTTTGTCGTCGGTTAAAAACATTTCATGTCGAAGAATCATCAACAGCACCGGATGAAAACAATTGAACAATGTTTTGATGAAAATAATTTCCATGTGAAATTCAATTGGTGGTGAAGTGACACCCTGTGTCTGTTTAGTGTGAGAGGAAAATCGCAGATAGAGAGCGGTGAATGTGTGTTGTTGTTGTGAGAAAGCATTGTGGATAATGTCGGTTACTGGGTGAAACGAAAAGGAAATAACAACAAAAAAATTTTGGCAAAAAAAGTTGTAGAGGGATATACGTATATATATCTGTGTATGAATGTAGGTAGGAATATAAAAAATAAAGCACACGCCAAGGAAAACACCCAGTAACACAGTTACCAAGTCGCTGCATGAGCGAGTGCGTTTTAATGTTAGTGTTCATTGAGTGTGTGTGTGCGTGTGTGTGAGTGCAATTATTATCCTGTCTTCCTTGTTGTGGCACTACTATCCTTCAACTTTTAATGAGCGTCTGCAAAGAGTAAATTTGTGTTAAGTCCTCCCGTTTGTGATTGTTTTGAGAAGTGGCTTGACGTGTGGCGACGTGTGTTTTGAAAATAAATTTATCCAAAAAAACTTTGAAATTTATGTTGTTGTTACCTGAAAAGTATGAAATAACCACCATAATGTGGGTCAAACCACAACAATAGTACAATATGGAGTACGTGTGCGTTTTTGTGATGAAACACATTGTTAAAAAAAATAAAAATTTAATCTATAAAACAAAAATCGCAATAAATACTAAAAATAAATAAAAGAAAATTTGCAACAACGTGTAAACTTTGTGTGTCTGGCTAGTTGGTCTCATTTTCATACGATTTTGGTGAATATGGTGCAATTGTGAAACACATTGTGAAGTAACAACAATAATAACAAAATTTGCAACACACAACCACAACAACAAACACATATGTTTATTGTAGCATATTTTGTTGAAAATTGCATCAACAAAACGCAATATTTGGCCCCCTTACCCCAATCGTTTTTTTTTTTCGTTGTGCTCCCCATCAAATTTTGTTATTATTATGGCTACTGCTAGCAATTATTGTAGTTGTTGTGATTGTAGATGTTCGTTTTGCAAACATATGGATTGTTTGAAAATTGCGGTTGGGGGTCAATCCAATGACCCATTGCACCCAATTGACGTTTAATGGGTGTTGTTTGGAAGGGATTTGCTTTCAGATTTATTTATTTATTTATTTTTTTTTTTTTTTGTTGTGATAGAAAAAGTATGGAGATTTGTTTTTTTTAGAATATTCGAGAATATAGCTCTATGTGCGAGGCTGTGTGAGCAAATACATTACCATGTACTCAAAGGGATTCCATAAATTGTTTATGATTTTATTGAAAGGATTGAACTTTGTGTATGTTTGTATATGTGTAGCATTTATATGAATGGGTGTGTCTGTCCCTAAACAAGCCAACATCACTTGTCAGGGTCATTTCAATGCGTGTAGACATTTTATCTCAGCTGTAAATAATACGCCTGAAATGTACGTCATGATATTGACGATTAATTTTCAATAAGCAGCATTTAAGCAAAAGTGAAAATTATCTTATGATATCCGTACAACTTATAACTTCTGAATGTTATACTCTCGGTATATCAATTGCCTTTGCCAGAAATCACAATGCTTGGCCTAAGGAATATGGCGTAATTTTTAGGTCCCATGAAATTACGGTTAAACTTTTCGAATAGAGGTGTTCAACATGTAAGAAGACCTACAAATAAAGATTATAACCCGAAATTTACACTAACGGTTTTAGAACCTAGGTCTCTTTGGACCAAATCCATTTCAGGACATTTGGAGTTGATTAGGCGATGTCCGTCCGTCCGTCTGTCTGGCTGGTGCGCACGATAACTCTCGAATCCGATTTGGTCCAAACTTGCTACATCACAATATTATCAAACGTAGATCGAGTCTGGTACCTCCCCCACACAAAAGATCGAAATTTTCAAAAACGTCTAAACGGGGTGATGGGTTACAAACGGAATAACATACTTAATGTATCCTCCATTCTTGGAAATATGTGCTACAAATACAACATATAGCGCTTGAAATTTTTGCTATTAGAATCGCTGTTTATGTGTAGCCTGTTCCAATGGAGATGGTTTAAAAAAATGTGAACAATAATTGTGCCAAGTACTAAATATGGTATTGGGTGAAGCAATTGATATAAAATTCTGAAATTTGATACTTAGATTACTGATCATATCTGTGTTTGAAATTTGGCGGTGGTTTGGAAATGCTCCCTATATTTGTACGAAAAGTACTAAATTGAACTAAATTTGGTATTGGGTGAAGGGATAGGTCTAGAATCCTCAAATTTGATATTGAGGTCTCTGTTTGTATCTGGAAATGAGACATGAAGATGGATTTGGAAATGTGAACTATTTACCAAAAGTACTAAATAGTGCTAAATTCGACATTCCAATTCCGGTAGAAATGAATCTAAAATTTTAAGGTTTGTAATAAAATTTGACAAAAAAAAAACTCAAACCTTAATTTCAGTTTTTTTAAGAACATCGAAAATTGTCATTGCAACAATTTATTCTGAAATTTTGTATAGAATTTATATAGAATCTGGGCATACATAAACTTTGTAGAAGTTCATTATAAATGTGGTACACAATCGAAGTGTTTTCGTTTGAACTTCTGAGAATCCGAACAAATTAAGAAAATTATTTTAGAATATATTGCTATAACTTAAGTTGCTTGAAAATCAGAAACTTTTCTTCTTACTTCCAATTTGGTTAGAAATATGGTGTTTTGTATTGTGAAATAATTCAATCATATACAAGGTAAGATAAAAAAGTGCAACAAAGTCAAACGCCATAATTTTTAAATTTTATTGAATTAAAGCGAAAAATGTCGGAAATAGCATCAAATTTTAGAATAAGTTTAGATTTGTTCGAATTGGTCACCTTTGGCATGAATTATGGCCTTCAAACGGCCAATGAAACTGTCACACGCTGCCCAAATGTTTCTCCTCGGTAATTTGGCACATTCCCGGCGAAGCGCTTGCTTGAGGTGATCGACACATTGGTATTTTTTAGTGCCACCTTGCTTTCCAAAATACTCCAGACACAATAGTTCAACGGAAGCGAAGCAACTCTTTAGCAACTCTTTCTGTTGCGGTGTAAGTTCTATATGTTCAGCTCACGAGCCATTTTTCAGCCACTGCGACGCGGGTTTCGATCAAGTCGAGAAAAAGAAATAAATAGTACTACATTTGGCATTTTGTTAATAGGGGTAGAGCTGAAATCCTGAAATTAGATTTCTATATCACTGTTGGTGTCTCTAGCTGAGAGAAGAAGGTGGTATTGGAAATGCGTGCTATAACGTACGAAAAGTGCATAATGACACAAAATGTGCCGTTGAGTGTTGGGATAAACCGAATTCTGAAATTTGGTATCGAGGTTACTGTAGGTTTCTAGAATTTACAAATTGAGACGTTGAAATAGTTTTGGACAGAAAATTTGGATGTGGGTCCATTTTGCAATGGTTTTACTAATATCATCATCGGTTAATTTCAAAATTAAAATTTTGAAGACTTTTTGGGGTAAACGGTATATGTACATTGTCCTTAATTTTCATAGCCTCCACCATAGTATGGAGGTTATATTAAGTTTGTCATTCCGTTTGTAACACCTCGAAATATACATTTTAGACCCCAAAAAGTATGTATATTCTTGATCAGCATAAAATTCTATGTCTGTGGAAATCAGTCTAGCTTCCGATCGAAATGAAGTAGGTTGATAAAATTTTACCCAAATGTGTATTATGTCCGCAGGACTTTTGGTATTGAAAATGGGTGATGTATTTTTTGGTATAGCCCCCATATAATGGTACCTCCCTTTTTCGGTTTTTTTGTGATTTAAGCGACATTACTCACCGGAAATGTTTCCAATTTGGTATTTGAAGTTCGTAATGGGTACTACCGCATATGACAGAAAATTGTCTGTGCAGGTGCACGTCTTCGTATAGCGCTCATATAACTGTGTCTGGCGATATTCGGTATTTTGATGATTTTAGTGACATTATTAACCATAATTGTTTCAAATTTGGTGTTTGAAGTACGTAACGGAAGCTACAGCCTATGACAAAAAATTGTGTGTGTAGGTCCACGTCTTTGTATAGCCCCCATATAACGGAACCTCCCGATATTCGGCATTTTCATGTTTTTAGCAACATTATTCTTAGGAAATGTTTCAAATTTGGTATTTGAAGTCCCTAATGGATACTACAGCCTATGGTAGAAAATTGTCCGTGCAGGTTTACGCCTTCGTGTAACCCCCATATAACGGCACCTCCCTATTTTCGGTATTTTGATGATTTTAGTGACATTATTAACCGGAATTGTTTCAAATTTTATGTTTGAAGTTCGTAATGGATGCTACAGCCTATGACTGAAAATTGTCTGTGCAGGTCCACGTTTTCGTATAGCAACACCTCCCTATATTCGGAATTTTGATGATTTTAGGTACATTATTCACCGATTTTTTTAATCAAGTTTCGCATTTTAATATTGTATTGGTTTATGACAAAAGTTGCCTATGCAGGTTTACGTCGTCGTATAGACCCTAATATAAGATATACGATTTTCTAACGGATTTTATTTTTTTGAAAATTGCCAAAATCGTATTCAAATATACAGCCTTTTTTACTTGTTTTCCGAAAAAGAAAGACTTAAATAATATATAAAAATTTAAAAATCTGAAAATTTAGTGCCGTTCATGAAGTTTTGATTTAAAAAATTTGTCAAACTGAACAAATTGTGCATTTTGAGTACTAAAAGGTCTAAAACGAACTGTAGGAATGAATCTAAAATTTTAAGGTTTGTAATAAAAACCTTCATTTCATTTTTTAAGAACATTTTTAAGTTGTTCGATAAATTGTCAACAGTACGATACTTAACATACAAATTGCCATTGGAACAATTTTTTCTAAAAGTTTGTATAGAAATTAGCTAGAATCTGGGGATACATAAACATTGTAGAAGTCGATTATGAATGTGGTACACAATCGAATGGTTTTAGTTTGAACTTTTGAGAATCCGAAGAAATTAGGAAAATTATTTTGAGAAACTTTTCTTCATACCTACAATTTGTGTAGAAATATGGTGAATTATATTATGAAATAGTTCAATCATATATTCCATCCCATTTCATTTAGTCTTACCATGATAAAACAGCAAAAACTATTTTACAATAATTCCCAGGATTTTAATATTGGAGTTTTACTTCTGACAAAATTTTCCACCCTTCCCTTGGAAAACACATGTCCACCACCCGTGTTGTTTGTTCGATATTTTACCATGCAATCAAAAACACAAAACAAAACGAACAAAACACCGGCAGGGCATTCACCTCCCCCAACTCTGCTTTGGCACCCTTCATCACATGTTTTGTTTATTTGGTTTGGGCAAAAAATCACTCTGTTTTGTTGCTGCTGCTGTTGATGTTATTGTTTGTGACTCATGTTGTTCGCTCTCTCTCTCCCCGCCTGCCTCTCAACCTAGTGAAAATAACAACGGTTTCATGAGGGGGGTTGTTTCCCTTATATGAAACACCCTATTGTCTGTTGGCCCGGGAAAAGTGCATTTTATTGATTTTCCCTTTATTTTGAAACACAGGAAAATGCACCTAGATATGTGAGTGTGTGTAAAAAAACTTCTTGAAAGTGCGTCACAAATGTTGAAATACGCCGGCAAGTGACACGTTATTAAAGTACCTATATCGTAAATCTTGCTTTAAGACCATATCGTATTGTTTGTGCGATAACATAATTCCAAACTCAATAGTTAATTGCAATTTAATCAGACGAATAAATAATTTAATTAACAACAATAACAAAGGAGAAAACGAAAAATAATAATAACGTAGTGCCATAAACTCGGAGATATCATCAATCGGATAAAATGGATTTCTACACAAATAAACCCAAAAATGTTGATGGTAAGTTTAGATGGCAAATTTTTGTTTATTTTTAGTGAAATTTAAATTATACGTATTTTTTTTTTAAATGTAACTATTAACATCAATTCGATGGTAGTAACGTTGACTTTTTTTGCAGTTTTTTGGTTTCAAAAAAAATTCTAAGCTATCTGATGACATACATACCTTTAATTATACAAAATGACGTCATCTAAAATCAAAATATATTTAGGTTACATATCATATATACGGCTATAAATTAGAATTGTATACGTGCATTAATACTTACATACACATGCCTCACATTTTTATACCCTCTACCATTCTATGGTTGATTTGGCTTAAAATGTTGGTCAAAACACCGAAAATCAGAAAGTAACGCTATATGGTGGGGGCCTTACCGAAACGTAAACCATATGTGCCATTTTTAATACCAAAGATACAAGGGGTAATACGATGTATATGAGCAAAACTTCTGAGCGATAGAATGCTTCTCTAAATTATCTCTGTTTTTGGGGATTTCATCTTAAATCTGTGCGTTCTTTTACTTCTTTGTAGAGTTTCTCTGCTAGGGAGAATATTTAGTTTTCCGAGTTGGTCAAATCTTAATAATCGTTTGCAATTAACAAAATTAAACCAGTAAAGAAAGTCCTAAAGTCGGGTGGGGCCGACTTTATGATACCCTACACCACTTTGCTTATTTAGTAGAGCTGCGCATAACAATTAAAAGTTTTTATGGGAGAATTCAATTATACACGCTATGATTATAATTTAAAGTTCAAAGGACTAAATATGTCGAAGCATTTGTATCTTTAAAATTCGGACTTGTATTGCCCATTTGGTGCGAAATTAATTTGAAATCGGATAAAAATATATATGGGAACTATATCCAAATCTGAACCGATCTCGATAAAATTTGGCAAAGATATTTCTGAGCTGTATTTGATATATTTCCCTGAATATCGTTGTTACGGAGTGCATATTACGGCTGTGGGTAACAAATACAATAAATCGGATGAAAAATATATATGGGAGCTTTAACTATATCTATCTCTATTGGCATACTACCTTCTAGACTAAATTCGGTCGTATGTGCCAAATTCCATCCCATTTGGACAAATATTAGACGTTTAGTGCACAATAAATGGTAAATCGGACGAAGTTATATATGGGAGCTATATCCAAATCTGAACCGATCTCGATAAAATTTAGCAAATGTATTTCTGAGATGCATTTGATATATTTCCCCAAATATTGTTGTTACAGAGTGCATATTACGGCTGCGGAGGACAAAAATAACAAATTGGATGAACAATATATATGGGAGCCATAGCTATATCTGAACCGATTTGATCAAATTTGGCATACTTATTTTCAGGCCTAATTTGGTTGTATGTGCAAAATTTCATACTATTCGGGCTGATATTACCCGTTTGGTGCACAATAAAAGGCAAATCGGACGAATACATATATGGGAGCTATATCTAAATTTTTACCGATTATCTCCAATTTCAATAGGGTTCGTCCTTGGGCCAAACAAATGTTGTTTGCAAAATTTCATCTCAATCGGATAATAAATGCGACCTGCATTTTGTTCACAAGAATACATGGACAGACGGACGGACGGACGGACAGACGGACTGACATGCATAAATCAACTCAGAAAGTGATTCTATGCAGATCATCAAAAGGAACTATGGGTATATCTCGTTTCCTTTTGCCTGTTACAAACAAATGCACAAAGACATAATACCCTCACCACCTTGTGGTGCACGGTATAAAAATAAGAAAATATGTAGCATTAAAAATACATTTATATGTATTGAAGCCCAACAGCCAAAATGATTGAGGTCATTCTAACCTTATTTGTGTTAAGTGTCTCAAATTTATATCGTCTATAATAAAATTCGTCCAGAAGACAATCGTTCAATAATACCGGGTGTGTTGTCCTAACTTATCGTTTATTGCGACTGCTTGCATTGGACAATTGTTACGCTTGTTGGCTTATTGTGTCTAGTTGCATTGATAAACACTTCAAAGTTCTTCACCCTTTATGTTCCATTGTTACGTCGCAAAAGCATTCTTTCACATTTACTGGTTTGCAGAACAAAAAATGTCAAATTAATTAATTAAAAATATCGTTCATGAAAATTTGAAACAAAAGCATCCAACATTGTTATCATAAATTTTCTAGTACAAACATTTTCAGATTTTCCAAAGTCATATCAAATTATAAAATCCAAAATAAAAGCTTTCTTTCCGATTATTAAACTTTTTTAAATGCATTTCATATAAATCTCTAAATTAGAACCCACATTTTTTTGAAAGAACAAAAATGTTTCTGTGTATAAAACGGCAGAGGAATACCATTGAACATTTCTTAAAATTTTTAAACAAATAGTTTCGATTTTGCCCTAGTCATATCAAATTATAAAATCTACAATAACAATATATTTCAAAACTCCCATTGCACTTCTTTCCAATTATTAAAGTTTTAAGTGCATGCCATATAAATCTCTAAATTAAAAGCAAATCTTCTTGATGACGCCCTTTCCCCTTCAATGTAAAAAAATGTCATCCATATCCTCATTAAAACTATCTGCTTCAACATCCGAATAACACTTTAATTCTCTTCCCCCATTATCAACAGCCATGATGCCTCCTTGTTGACAAGAAAGAGCTGTTCTGAAGTAAAACAATTTGAAGCTAGTAAATGTGGGACAAACCCGCCGTCAACATGCATTGACTTTATTTACCAAGCACTTGGTTTTATACCTCAGCAGAGAAAAAAAGCTAAAAAAAAAAATAAAACAACGTAGGGAGTGAAATTGATTCCTTGCCAAAGGACTTGCTGGCATACAGCATCCTTCATGTCAGCTCTGTTGACAGTCATCTTGTATGTGGGTCAATAAACCTTTAATAATCTACAAATTAAATCTTGAGTAAAAACTTAGCTTGGTTTAAAAAGAAATTAGTGGAACATTAAACATATTACACTGTGCCGGGTAGAATTTTCCTTTAAGGACACTAGAGGAGAGATATGCAAGGTGAGATAAAAAAAACTGCAACAAAGTCAAACGCCACAGTTTTTAAATTTTTTTTTCTCAATTTTATTTAATGAAAGCAAAAAATGTCGGAAAAAGCATCAAATTTTAGAATAAGTTTAGATTTGTTCGAATTGGTCACCTTTGGTACGAATTATGGCCTCCAAACGGCCAATGAAACCGCCACACGCTGCCCGAATGTTGCTCTGCGATATTTTGGCCCAGCGCTTGAGTTCTGGTGGCCAACCGGAGGTGCACATTTTCTGCTGGCAAGTAAACACGATCATTTTGTTTGTTTACAAGCTGCTAGACAACGAATGTTTTCTCATCGAAGAAAATCAAATTCGGCAGTTCACCACTCTCGACCAAGTGAAGCAACTATTTTCTTTCCGTTGCGGTGTAAGTTCTTGAACTTTTTGGAATTTCAATGGCTTTACCCCGAGCTCATTTTTCAATATTTGCCGAATTGAATATTGCGGTATGTTCAGCGGCCAAGCGAAACAACTCTTTTGCTCTTTTGAGTCTATTTTCATTCTGTGGCGGCGTAAGTTCTTGCACTTTTTGGAATTTTAATGGCTTTACCCCGAGCTTATTTTTTTAATATTTGTCGAATGGAATATTGCGATATGTTCAGCTCACAAGCCATTTTTCGCCCACTGCGACGCAGTTTTCGATCAAATCGCTCCTTTAGTTTTCGAACCATTTCTGCTGATGTTGCTGTTTTCTTCCATTCACATCCTTGACGTCGGGCTACGCTACTAGTATCACGGTAACGAGCCATGGTACGGGACACAAAAGATTTATTCACATTAAAATGCTGGAGTGCTCTACCGATAGCCGCTTGTGGTTTTCCAGCCAAATATAAAGAAATCACACTATCACGCTTGAATTCCATCACGAATAACTTTTTTTCTGAAACATTCTCTTCAAAATGCTTTTGTGCGCTTGTAAACAATATAATGAGCTGTCACTGGAATAATTTTTACTGCTGTCGGACGAGTAGCTTTGAAATGACAGCAGTCAGAAGTTGGTTGCAGTTTTTTTCATCTCACCCTGTATATATTCTGGATCAGCGTAAAATTCTAAGACGACTAGCGATGTCTGTCGGTTGTAATCGCGTTATCTTTCGAAGGAATTGAAATAGAAGGCTAAAATTTTGCATACATGCAGAGTTTACCATTAGACAGGTTAAGTTCGTAAATTGTGCACCGGAATCGTTTCAAATTTCTTATTAGAAGATCTTGATGGGTACTACAACCTATGGCAAACAATTTCGCAAGCAAGTTCACGTCTTTGTATAATCCCCTATATACTTGGGTTTCAATTAAGTGGTAGTTTTCGATTTTTTTTTTTGAAAATTTACAAGGCCGGGCCGAATTTAGCTGCTTTTTATACCCTACACCACAAGGTGGTCAGGATATTATGTCTTTGTGCATTTGTTTGTAACAGTCAAAAGGAAACGAGATAGACCCATAGTTCCTTTTGATAATCTGCATAGAATCACATTCTAAGTCGTTTTATGCATGTCCGTACGTCTGTCCATGTATTATTGTAAACAAAGTACAGTTCGCATTTATTGCCCTATCCACATGAAATTTTGCACAAATCATTTGTTTGGCCCAAGGACGAACCCTATTGAAATTGGAGATAATCGGTAAAAATTTAGATATAGCTCCCTTATATATCTTCGTCCGATTTGTCTTTTATTGTGCACCAAACGTGTAATATCAGTCCGAATAGTATGACATTTTGCACGTATGATCAGATTGGAAAATAAGTATGCCAAATTTGATCGAAATCGGTTCAGATATGGCTATAGCTCCCATATATATTGTTCATCCGATTTGTTATTTTTGTCCTCCGCAGCCGTAATATGCACTCTGTAACAACAATATTTGGGGAAATATATCAAATACAGCTCTGAAATACATTTGCTAAATTTTATCGAAATCGGTTCAGATTTGGATATAGCTCCCATATATAACATCGTACGATTTACCTTTGATTGTACACCAAACGTCTAATATTTGCCCAAAAGCGATGAAATTTGACACTTACGACCAAATTGAGTCTGGAAGCTAGTATGTCAAATTTGGTGAAGATCGGTTCAGATATAGCTATACCTCCCATATATACTGTTCATCCGATTTGTTATATTTGTTAACCACAGCCGTAATATGCACTCCGTAACAACGATATTCAGGGAAATATATCAAATGCAGCTCAGAAATACCTTTGCCAAATTTTATCGATATCGCTTCCGATTTGGATATAGCTCCCATATATATTCGGCAATACAAGTCCGAATTTAAGAGATACAAATGCTTCGGCATATTTTGTCCTTTGAACTTGAAATTATAATAATAATCATGTATGATTGAATTCTCCCATTAAAACGGTTAATTGTTATGCGGCGTTCTACTAAATTAGCAAAGTGGTGTAGGGTATCTTGAAGTCGGCCCCGCCCGACTTCTTTACTGGTTTACTTTTGTAATGTACTTGTAGTTTTATAATGAAACTAGAACCTGATTAATACAACAAACTGGGCTAGTACAAAAACTAATATTGAGACTAAAAACAATCCAGAATAGATGTCGTGCAGATATGTGGAGTCTAAACACATTATTTCGATGTCGGACATTTGTGTAAAGAGAATTCTACAGAAGCTGTAGACATTATTACCTTCATTTAAATTCCTGCATTTAAAACAAATAAAGATTCGTCATCATACTTATCTGTCAGTCTGTTGGTCTGTCTAGCAAGATACATCTGCCCTCATAAAAGTTAGCGAATAATTGTTTGGTATCTCGTCATCTTATTTTGTGGAAAAAAGTAAAACAACAACAAAAATCATATGAAAAGGAACTAAAAGTATGCATTTACTTCACATGCCTTTGAGCCTTGGCGCCTTCCATTGTAGGCAAGTAACTTGTCTACATCTACTCTACGCCATGCACTTCACTTAACATCATCATCAGACTTATGAAGTGGCTGTGCCCCGCAACGGTGGAATACAAAATCTGAGGAAGATGAGTAGTACTTCGAAAAAAGACGACATTCATGTACATAGCATCGAGGAGGGGAGGGAACGAGCAGCAGGCGAACAATGAAGATTACATTAAATTGTCTGAAAGGCAATTTTACGTTGGCTTCCTTCTTAAGCTGCCATGTTGGCTAATTTGCAAAGCTGGGGAATTTCTGTTTCATTTTTTTGTTTTTTTTTTTTTGAAGATGTAACATCTCATGTTGAGCTAAACGAAAATTATGATGAATGCGCCAAGGAAGTATAAATGAAAGAAAAAATCTCACAGAACTCCTATGTGGCCCCTTTTTTAGTTGGACTTTTGTTGTTAATTTATTTATTTAATAGCGGCATTTAGGAACACAAAAAAATAATTGGTGATTAGAGATGAATTTCTGAAAAGACGACAGGAGGTTAATTGCTAATAAGGTTTGTTTGTAATGAACAAAATTGGAAGGGAGATTGTGGTGAATGATTGAAATTGTTTGTGGCAATTTGAAAAGTGTGTGCAAAATATTTAATCGACCATCAGCTAGAGTAGTAGTAGTTTTAACTAATTAATAAAATGGAAAGGAAACGATTTTTTTTTTGAAGAAAACATCCAATTGGTCTTATACAATTTATGACATTTGTGGGATAATTGTAGGACCAATATAATCTTTTTAGACTTTAACCTAAAAATGTTAGACATTTTATCCAAAACTATCAAATGTGAAATTACGACGAATGATTGAAATATGCACTACCAGTTCATATTTGTGGCCAAAGATTGAATCCAATATGTATTCTTCCAATTTAAATATTTTATGAACGTCAAAATTTTGTGTAGAATTATAGACATCTGTTACGATATATATTCCATTCGATATTATCAAGAAACGGTCATTTGATTTACGGTAAAGACGTGTATATGGCGTTTTTATACCCTCCAACATTTTATGAAGGGTATATTAGCTTTGTCATTCCATTTGTGACTCTTCGAAATATTCATGATAGACCCTACAAAGTATATTTATTCCGGAACAGCTGTCTGTCTGTTGTAATCACGCTATCTTTCGAACGAACTGAGATAGAAGGCTAAAATTTTGCACACCTGTGTATTTATAGGCAGATTAAGTTCGTAAATGGGCCATGTCGGTCCACGTGCGCATTCGTGTGAGTTTCACTATTTGTACAAATTTGAGCGTTTTTTTTTTGGATTTCTGATAGAGGCCTTACCACATAATGGATCTGCTCTACAGATTTTCCTCGGAAAAATTGCAACTAATTTCAATTTTTTTTTTTTAATCTGAGGATAAAAAAGCCATAATTTTTACATTTTTTTTAAATTTTATTAAATTAAAGCAAAAAATGTCTGCAATATCATCAAATTTGAGAATAAGATTAGATTTGTTCGAATTGGACACTTTTGGAAAGAATTATGGCCTTCAAACGGCCAATGAAACCGTCACACGCTGCCCGAATGTTGTTCTGCGGTATTTTGGCCCATTCCCGGCGAAGCGCTTTTTTGAGGTGATTGACACTTTGGATTTTTTTAGTGCCAACCTTGCTTTCTAAAATGCTCCAGACACAATAGTCCAACGGATTGGTATCCGGAAATTTTGGTGGCAATTGTGCGCAGGAAATGAACCGAGGAACCTCATTTTGTAACCATTCTTGGGTGGAGCGTGCTGAGTGCGATGGTGCTGAGTCCTGTTGGAATGTCCAAGATCTGCGGCCAAAATGTTTGCGTGCCCAAGGCTTTAATACACCCTCCAGAATATTTTCGCGATAATATTCGGCATTTGGCAAACTGCTGGACAACGATTGTTTTCTCATCGGAGAAAACCACCACTTTCGGCATGTTCATGTACATACTGTATGTTCTGTTCGACATATGCGAAAAGTTGAACCCCTATCTCACGCAGCTTGCAGCATACTTCCACGCGAGGAATATGAAAATATCCGCCACGAAATCAACGGCCACACTCTTTACCACATGTCTGCGTAGATGAGAACACAGCTGAATGTTCAGGTCGAGGGGAATACCGACCACGAACTACCCCACGATTTTTGGGGTCACGTTCGACAGCATGTTCAAGTCGTCCGCGAAGGCCACAGCTATTTGCAAGAAAAAGTAGGAACAAGGTCCTCAAGGCGCTAGCCGGCAGCTCTTGGGGTGCGGACAAAGAAACCTTGTTGAGCTCTTATAAGGCGATAGGTCGGTCTGTGGTCGGCTATGCGGCTCCAGTGTGGTCTGCGAATACTAGTGCTACGCAGTGGAAGCATATCCAGACCTGCCAGAACGCTGCCCTGAGAACTGCGGCAGGGTGCCTCCTCATGACACCAGTGGTCCATCCACATGAGTAGGCGAAAGTCCTTCCCTTACGTCAGCATAATCATATGCTTTCGTTACAGTACCTGCTTGGGTGTTACCGTGAGAGTCATCCCAACCATCATATGGTGGATAAATCTCCCCCACCCAGGCGTGTCAGGAAAGACATACGTGATCTAGAGAGGGAGGTCCAGCGCTACAAGAGAGAACCTGTAGGTCAAGAAGCCTATCAGGCAGGTCTGAGTGGCATTCACACCGATACAGTCGCGGATGTTATTAGCAGTTATAAAGTGAATGCCGTCCTCGGAGTCCACCCCCCCATCCATTGCAGCTGAAGAACGTCAGCTGCCTAGACAAACCAGGGTAGTTTTGGCGCAATTATGTTCAGGATATGTAGTCGTCTCATATCGTATTGGGCACGAATTGATGAAGATGTGCGTGACGCCTGCCCGGCGTGCGATACAGGCCCGCACAATACGCTACACCTTTTTAATTGGTCAGCCATACCTACCCAACTCACTCCAGAAGATCTCTGGCTACACCCCGTTAAAGTAGCCGAATTTCTAAACCAGGAGCTGGAACCAGTTTAGCAGAACGCAAACACATACATGTACTACTGCTACAACAACAACAACCACTTTCGGCCAAGCGAAGCAACTCTTTAGCTCTTTTGAGTCTATTTTCTTTCTGTTTGAGTGTAAGCTCTTGCACTTTTTGGAATTTCAATGGCTTTAGCCCAAGCTCATTTTTATACCCTACACCACAAGGTGGTCAGGGTATTATGTCTTTGTGCATTTGTTTGTAACAGGCAGAAGGAAACGAGATAGACCCATAGTTCCTTTTGATGATCTGCGTAGAATCACATTCTGAGTCGATTTATGCATGTCCGTCCGTCCGTCCGTCCGTCCGTCCGTCCGTCTGTCCATGTATTTTTGTAAACAAAGTACAGGTCGCATTTATTGCCCGATCCAGAAAAAATTTATATATAGCTCCCATATATATCTTCGTCCGATTTGCCTTTTATTGTGCACCAAACGTGTAATATCAGCCCGAATTTTATGAAATTTTGCAGATACTCCCAAATTAGGTCTGAAAATATGTATGCCAAATTTGATCGAAATCGGTTCAGATATAGCTATAGCTCCCATATATATTGTTCATCCGACTTGTTATTTTTGTCTTCCGCAGCCGTAATATGCACTCTGTAAAAACAATATTTGGGGAAATATATCAAATGCAGCTCAGAAACACCTGTGCTAAATTTTATCGAGATCAATTCAGATTTGGATATAGCTCCCATATATAACTTCGTCCAATTTACTTTTTATTGTGCACCAAATGTCTAATATTTGCCCAAATAAGATGGAATTTGGCACATACGACCGAGTTAAGTTTAGAAGGTAGTATGCCAAATTTGGTGAAGATCGGTTCAGATATAGCTATAGCTCCCATATATATTGTTCATTCGATTTGTTGTATTTATTACCCACAGCCGTAATATGCACTCCATAACAATGATATTCAGGGAAATATATCAAATATGGCTCAGAAATATCTTTGCAAAATTTTATCGAGATCGGTTCAGATTTGGATATAGCTCCCATATATATATATCTTTATCTGATTTCAAATTTATTTTGCACCAAATGGGCAATACAAGTCCGAATTTAAAAGATACAAATGCTTCGGCATATTTAGTCCTTTGAACTTTAAATTATAATTATAATCATAGCGTGTATGATTGAATTCTCCCATAAAAACTTTTTATTATTAAGTTGTGTAGCAAAGTGGTGTAGGGTATCAGAAAATCGGCCCCGCCCGACTTTAGGACTTTTTTTACTGGTTTTCTTTAGAATTGAAGTGTGCATTTTATTTTTATTCTATTTCCATATTTTCTATAGCTCCTGAAAAAGGAAGAGAATACGAAAAACAAGAATCTTATATATTCTAATTTCTATATTAAAAAAATGTATACAACAAAACCTTTGTTAGATGTATTTCAACAATAACTACAAGAACTCAAGGAAGTTCATGGTGAAGTTGATGCGTTTACCGCACTTCCCTTTTTCATTGTAAAAGATACAAAAACATTGAGCATTTTCAAACATCTACGTTGAAATATTTCCTTCCTTCCTTCCTTCCTTCCGTACGTCTTTCCGCTTTTCCTCCGACCTCATAGAGTTATTTTGTATTTTTTAACCGCCTCCTGTCTTCGAACTTTAGAGTTCATCGTCGCCGTCATCGTAGCCTCGACATTGTGCCATCCTTTGTGCATATTTTCCATGCCACATCACCGGGAACAACAACCTATAAAATACAAAATAAAATAAAAAAAAAAAATTAAAATGCCTCATCAACAACACCATCACAAGTGATTATGTTGCATTTGAGCGTGGACGGACAACGCAGCACTTCATTTTCTTCTATGACTCTATGACGACAGCGACTTTATTTTGTAGTCGTATGCCTTGTGGCATTCAAACGTTCATATTTTAGTAGAGATTTGTAGAGCGTAAAATGCTTTTTGGGAATGTCAGCCGCCTACACAAAACGAAAAGGAATAGAGATGGAAATAAATACTGTGGCGAAGTAAATTAAAGAATCTTAATGTTCAGAAATTTGAGGTAAATCGAAGTGATTTGAAATAGCATTAGGATGGAATAGTTTCAAAAATGTCCTATCCAAGTTAAATGTATGAAGTATAAATGATGTGGTTTTATCCAAATAGCGTAAATGAACTATATATCTTAACCAAATTCCTTGAATAAAATATCTATGTTATTCAATGGAAGGTGAATAAAGTATAAGGATATTATCCACATTACTCAAATAATGTGGATAATATCTCTATGATATTCAAAGAATTGGATAATATATCTGTGTTACTCAAGTGATGGATATATAGTACATATGTTATTAAAAGATTCTATGATATCCAAAGAATTTGGAAAAAGTATTGATATTGTCCATGGAACGTGGCTAAAGTATATATTTTATCCAAAAGCGTGGATTACGTAACTAGCTTATCCAAAGATCCTAGCTCAAGTATATATTCTGTTAACACAATGCGGATAATGTCCAAACAACGTTGATGACGAAACTAAGATATCCAAAAGCGTGGATAAAGTATCTAGATTTTAAAATATCCTGAATATAGTATGTAATCTGTTCACACAGCGAGGATAAAGTATCTGGCGCATCCAAAGATCCTCGATAAAGTATCTATGTTATCCAAACAACATGAACAAAGTATATAAGTTATCCAAAACCGTGAATAGGGTATCTATGTTATCCAATAATTGAGAAGGCTATATAATAAATATTTTGGAAAAGCCCCCATATAACGGTGCACACCAAGTTCACGTCCCAAACGATTTGGTATGGCGTGTACGTTAGAAAAACAAATCTCTAAAACCGGCTTAAATTCTCATATTAATTTTTAATTTTATGGGTCTTCATAAATATCAGCCAAATTGTTTGGAAATATGTCCAAGACCTTCGCAATATTTTGATATTTTTTGGTTGGTAGTGTTTTCGTAAAAAATACTTGAAATCGGTATTTAGACTTATATGGGGACTATACCAGAAAGTGGACGGACATGACCCATTTTTTAAACCAGTAGTCCTTAAAGTTATCCAAAGATCTTCATACATTTTTAAAGCCGTATATTAAATTTTTCAAAACATATCTTAATATATTGAGGTCCCATTCTATAGGGTCGCGGCTATATAACACCTCAAAAAAGTTTGCCTAAGAACCCGAAACTCCTTTGGGGGTCTTGATCTATAAGCCGAATATTGTCATTCTCCACCACCGAGACAGGCTATTAGACAGTGAAATTGCAAGCAAATTTGGAAAATGTATAGATTTGTCGAAAATAGAAAAATGATGCCATGGTCGATAAATACTAGCGGAGAGCGACCAACGGCTGTTATGGCGGCCCACACCATCACCATGGCCGGCGCTTGAGTTCTGGTGGCCAGCTGACCTCTTTGGCAAGTAAACAGGATCATTTTGCTTGTTTACAAACTACTGGACAACGAATGTTTTCTCATCAGAGACCAAATTCGGCAGTTCACCACTTTAGACCAAGCGAAACAACTCATTAGCTCTTTTGAGTCTATTTTCTTTCTGTTGCGATGTAAGTTCTTGCACTTTTTGGAATTACAATGGTTTTATCCCGAGCTCATTTTTCAATATTTACCGAATGAAATATTGCGATATGTTCAGCTCACGAGCCATTTTTTGGCCACTTCGACGCGGGTTTCGATCAAGTCGCTTCTCTACTTTCCGAACATTTCGGCTGATATTTCTGTTTTCTTCCTTCCACTTCCTTGACGTCGGGCTACGCTACCAGTATCACACTATCACGCTTGAATTCCATCACGAATAATTTTTTTTTCTGGAAAATTCTCACCAAAATGCTTTTGTACGTTTGTGAGCTGTCACTGGAATAATTTTAACAGCTGTCGGACGAATGGCTTAGAAATGTCAGCAGTCTGAAGTTGGTTGCAGTTTTTTTATCTCACCCTGTAGTGTTATTTATGTTTTCCATTCAACGTGAATTAGTTATCTATGTTGTCCAAACAACGGTTTATGGGATGGTTGCTTCATTGAAGCATACTTTTTCAACAATTTTAGAAATCTCAACGTAACTGTGAATGGTGAGCGCTACCCTGAGATGATATCCACGGTGCCACATAACACGCTTAATAATGTGGGCGAGGTGAGTTCGGGAAATATTTTATATTACTTTCGGGTCCGGTCAATAGACCGTCTACATCGAGCGATTTAATGTCTATATGTTTTGTGGGTCTATGTTATAATATATAATAATTATCCAAACAACGTGGATAATTTATCTGAATATTACCAAAAACCGTCGATAAAGTAAATCGACATGTATTTGCTGATTATGTTATCTACGCAACCTGAATAAGATATGCTGGTTATACAAATAACATCCAAAACTTATCATGGACGTTAAACAAAGTAAATAAATGATCCTCGTTATTGGACAACGATAAGCGCTTCAAAATTGCAGTAATGTTGAAAGCACGCGGATAAGTTACTCTTATCCAAGCTGAGTGGAAAAGTAATCCTTGTTATCGATATCCCAACAAAAAAAAAACAAGTAAAAAAAACATTAAGTTCGGCCGGACCAAACTTTTAATACCCTCCACCTTAGGGTAAAGGAAACATTAGAAGAAATGTGGAAAAAACCATTAAAATGCTGAATATCGGAAGGTGCCGTTATATGGGGGCTATACCAAATCGTGGACCTACACATGCAATGTTTCGGCAAAGAAGCTAGAACCCATTATGACCAAGAAATACCAATTTTCAAACAAATTCGTGAAAAAATGTGGCAAAAATCATCAAATTACCGAATATCGAAAGGTACCATTATCTGGGGGCTATACCAAAACGTGGACCTATAATTTCAATGACTCGCCGCATGAACTGAGATAATGATCTACAACTACCAATTTTCAGAGAAATCCGTGAAAAAATGTGTCAAAAATCACCAAAATACCAAATATGGGGAGGTACCGTTATATGGGGACTATACCAAATCGTGGACCCATACATGCAATGTTTCGCCACCGGAGCTGGAACCCATTATGACCAACAAATACCAATTTTTAGACAAATCCGTGAAAAAATGTGGCAAAAACCATGAAAATACCGAATATCGGGAGGTACCGTTATATGGGGGCTATACCAAATCGTGGACCCATACATGCAATGTTTCGCCACCGGGGCTGGAACCCATTATGACCAACAAATACCAATTTTTAGACAAATTCGTGAAAAAATGTGGCAAAAATAATCGAAATACCGAATATGGGGAGGTACCTTTATATGGGGGCTATACCAAAACGTGGACCTATACATGCAATGTTTCGCCACCAGAGCTGGAACCCATTATGATCAACAAATACCAATTTTTAGACAAATCCGTCAAAAAATGTGGCAAAAATAATCAAAATACCGAATATGGGGAGGTACCTTTATATGGGGGCTATACCAAAACGTGGACCTATACATGCCATGTTTTGCCACACGTACAGGGACCCGTTATCACCTACAAATACCAATTTTCAAACAAATCAGTGAAAAAATGTGGCATAAATCATCAAAATACCGAATATCGGGAGGTACCATTATATGGGGACTATACCAGAACGTGGAATGATATATCTCATTCTCAGTACCAACCATCCTAGACACAATACAAATTGCTCTGCTAAATTTTGCCGCTCTACGTTAAATAATGTGGGCTTTATCGTGATTTCAACAGACAGACGGACAGACAGACATCGTTAAATCGACTTAGAATTTTATGCTGATTATGAATATATGTACTTTATGGGGTCTACGACGAATATTTAAGGATTTTACAAACGGAATGACAAAGTTAATATACCCTCCTTTCCAAGGTGGAGGGTATAAAAATAACCTCGTTAACCTTACAACGTGGATAAGTCATTCTCAGTTTTCAAACAACGTGTACAAGTGATCCCTATGTCTAAACAAAGTGGATAGGGTATCCTCGTTATCAAAGCAACGCAAATTGATTTAGCCTTGGATAAGTTATTCTCGCTATCCTGATATTAAAACGAAGTGGATACGTAATTCTCCTTATCCAAGCTACCTTTATCAAACAGTCTGAATATGTTATAATCGATATCCACACATCGTGAATAAGTTATCCTCTTTATCGAAACATGTTGGTGAAGCTATCTAAAAATCGTGAATAAGCTATCTCTTAGCCCAAACAATGTGGATAACTTATCCTAGACACTCAAAAAAGTGGATTAATTATTAAATATTATACTCATACCAACAACATAGATATTTTATCCTAGTTATCCAAACAACGTGACTAAGTTATTCGCCTTGTCCAAACAACTTTACAAGTTATCCTGAGTTATTTTCCTTATACAAAACTGATTTGATAAGATATCTCCTTTTCCAAATAAAGTGAATAAAATATCCTCGTTATCCAAACAGAGTGCATAAGCTATTCTTGTCCCAGCAACGTAGATAAGGCTTCATGCTTCATGGATAAGGGATTCACCCCCTCCCAGAACATATCTTGTTACCCTCGCGTCTAGATCCTGCAGATAAATTTGCCTCTTTATCGAAACAAAGTTGTCGAGTTTTCCTCATCACTTTTTAAAATTCCCTTGGAAATCAATGAGAATACCCTACTCCCACACGACATCTCTATATCCTCTGCTCCTAATCGCACATAAAGAAGACAACGTCGACGGTATGGCGTCGTCGACATTGACAATGACACGATGTTGCTTTTCTCTTATTATTGTTGCGCTTTGAATCTTGTATTCTTTTCAACAGAACTTGTCATCATGGTTGTTTGTATCTCTGTCAACAAGGAACAAACACATGGTCCGTATGAGAATATGGATATTGTTAGTTTTCAAAAAAGCCAAAAAAAACTAGTGCGAATATATAAACAAAACAACACATTGTAGATGGTGCACAAAAAACACTGGCGGCTTTAAATCAAATGATTCAAAACTGCTTACAGTTAAGATATGGGAATATTTAAGTGTTTGGATGGAGGAAGATCTACTGGATTACATTTTCGTATTTAAAGTGGTCAGTAGTTGATGTATTGTGGGGGCGTTATAAAAAATGATCTTCATCTCGGCATGCTTACAGGGAGAGCCACAAGGCAAATAAGGAAGTTACAATTCAATGAGAAGAGGACACATTATGTGTAGGCGTAAAAATTATGGCACTTGAACAGGTCAGACGTTGCAATTACTATGTTCACTTTCAGGGGGTGAAAAGTGGAAATATTCATTATACCCTACAACACTGATATACAAATACCCTACAACACATATATACAAATATATAATAAAATTATATAAAATTATGTAACACCTCGAAATATTGGTCACCGACATAGAAGACTATATATGGATATTCCTATCTCGCCAAGTTAAATCGATCTAGCTGTGTATGTCCGTCCGTCCGTCCGTCTGTCCATGTTAATTTGTAATCACAGTAGGGCCCCATCTTCACGAAATTGAAAATGGAGGTGGAAATAGGGTCAAAATTGTTTTTGGAGATGATCGCAAAATTTGGACCAAAAACATGAAAAATTTCCTGATCTTGCTGTTGCTCTACAGGCCACAATTATAAACCAATCGATGCGGAATTTTGCATGGAGTTAGAGTTTAGGGATGGGTAGACGTCGGACGATCATCGGACAATATTAAGCGGGTAAAATAAACCATAAATTTTATGTCAAACTATACACAAATTTCCACTAAAATGCGAATATTTTTAGTCCCGGCCAAAATATAAATAAAAAGATTACTTCTGACCATTACAGTGATGCTGATAGCCAAGATATCGGATATATAGCGAAAAAGGTACAATATATACAGGATGAGATGAAAAAACTGCAACCAACTTCAGACTGCTGTCATTTTTAAGCTACTCGTCCGACAGCTGTTAAAATTATTTCAGTGACAGTTCATTATATTGTTTACAAGCGTACAAAAGCATTTTGGAGAGAATTTTCCAGAAAAAAACGTTATTCGTGATGAAATTCAAGCGTGATAGTGTAATTTCTTTATATTTGTCTGGAAAACCACAAGTGGCTATCGTTAGAGCACTCCAGCATTTAAATGTGAATAAATCTTTTGTGTCTCGTAACATCGCTCGTTACCGTGATACTGGTAGCGTAGCCTGACGTCAAGGAAGTGCACGAAAAAAATGGAACATCAGCAGAAATGCGTCGAAAAGTAAAGAAGCGATCGAAACCCGTGTCGCAGTGGCCGAAAAATGGCTCATCAGCTGAACATATCGCAATATTCCATTCGGAAAATATTGAAAAATTAGCTCGGGATAAAGCCATTGAAATTCCAAAAAGTGCAAGAACTTACACCGCAACAGAAAGAAAATATACTCAAAGCTAAAGAGTTGCTTCGTTTGGCCGAAAGTGGTGAACTGCCGAACTTGCTTTTCTCCGATGAGAAAACATACGTTGTCCAGCAGTTTGTAAACAAACAAAATTATCGTGTTTACTTGCCAAAGAGGTCAGCTGAAAATGTGCACCTTCGGTTGGCCACCAGAACTCAAGCGCCGGCCATGGTGATGGTGTGGGCCGCCATAATAGCGGGTGGTCGCTCTCCACTCGAATTAATCCACCGTGGCATCAGAATAAATACCGAATATTATCGCGAACATATTCTGGGGGGTGTATTACAGCCTTGGGCACGCAAACATTTTAGCCGCAGACCTTGGACATTCCAACAGGACTCAGCACGCGTGGTTACAAAATGAGGTTCCTCGATTCATTACCAGCGCACAATGGCCACCAAAATCGCCGGATACCAATCCGTTGGATAATTGTGTCTGGAGTATTTTGGTAAGCCAAGATGGCACTAAAAATACCAAAGTGTCGACTGCAAAGCTCTGCAGGTCGCAATTGAAACCAATTGACACGGAATTTTGCATGAAGAGAGAGAGTTAAGAATAGGGAAGAAGTCTAGCATTTGACCATGACCATTGGACTATATTTAACTGAAAAATGGACCACAACTTTCGTGTAAAATTGTTCTGAATACCTTACAACACGAGGGAGTTCGTAAATATTGGGCAAATGCCCCGATCAAAAAACTAAGGGTAAATCTGGGCATTGCTCTATGACATAATTTCAAAAGCGAAATCTTTCAAATTCGATTTTGACATAAGGGACCTTTCAACATATTGTAGTGTTGTAGGGTATCACATGATCGGCCCCGCACGACTATAGCCTTTGCTTACTTATTTTTAAAATGAATATTACAGAACGTTGACTTTCTCACCAAACAAGGTGAAATATATTAATATATTCTTCATGTTTGTTTATGCATTTTATCTTTTTTGTTGCAAAACTGAGAAGATATTGTATGAATCGACTTCCAGAGCTGCTACAAAAATATAAACATATAAAATGTTTCAAGTCCCAAAGAAATTGTTTTTCAAACTATTTTTAAAATATTTTCTCTCTTGAGAAAAAAATTTGTGTGAAGCTCCCATGAAGTTACGCAGCAGCATGTAGGGCTTCGCTTAGCCAATTCATGCATCTCTAAGCCATTCATAATCTTTGTATTCTTTATGATGGGTACCTATTAAATATTTAGTTGCCCTCATGCAAATCTTGGTTGTGCTGTTTGATGTCATACATTTTTATTTTGCTCGCTAGAAGGAAATCTTGCAAAGCTAGTAGAACGCTAACAACAAGAGGGTATAGAAAATAGTTAATGTATTCGTATGTATACACATATGTATGTATTTGCATCGACTACATCCATGAATAAAGACAATGGCCATGAAATTTATTATACGGTCCAAATATGTGCATAGTACTCCGACACAGAGCAGAGCTTAGTTGTCGCTTGTCGCCCATCACTTGGACAATCAAAGCTCAAACACACACACTATTTGCTTTTGTACACAGTTTTGGAAATGTTAAATGTACATGAAGTCACAGTGGGTGAAGACTTTTTGAAAGTTTATATATTATTGTAAATATTATAATTATCCATATTTATAAAAGAGTTGAGTGATCGACTGATTGTTTCATCAACACCCAGATGAAGCGGCAGAAACTAGAATCTTGAAAAATTGAGGGTTATCTTTGGGGAGAGGGTGTGAGAAAAGGCTGGATTTTTTCACATTTGTACGAATAGTTCTGAAAGGTACTGAATAGTTCTGAAAGGTACTAAATTTGTTTCACTTTGTATTTGGAAAAAATATAGAGCTAGAACTGTGAAAATTGGAACGATTGGTAACTTGTGGATTGTTGCGTAGATCCACCAAAGGGTTTTTAGACATCAAATTTAAGAAGCATACAGTCGTAAAAAATGGTACTAATTTTGCTATAGTATGGGTGTATGGATAAAAGGGACAGTTTTAAATCTATATTAATAAAAGAGTAAATCAATTGACAGACTGACATAAATGGTGAGGTGAAAAAACTGCAACCAACTTCAGAGCGATGTCATGTCTAAGCCACTCGTCCAACAGCTTTTAAAATCATTCCAGTGACAGCTCATTATATTGTTTACAAGCGTACAAAAGCATTTTGGTGAGAATTTTCAAGAAAAAAAGTTATTTGTAATGGAATTCAGACGTGATAGTGTGATTTCTTTATATTTAACTGGAAAATAACAAGCAGCTATAGTTAGAGCACACCATCATTTAAATGTGAATAAATCTTTTGTGTCTTGTACCATCGCTCGTTATCGTGATACTGGTAGCGTAGCCCGACGTCAAGGAAGTGGACGGAAGAAAACAGCAACATCAGCAGAAATGTTTCGAAAAGTAAAGAAGCAAAGAACTTGATCGAATCCCACGTCGCAGTGGCCGAAAAATGGCTCGTGAGCTGAACATATCGCAATATTCCATTCGGCAAAAAAAAAGCCATTGAAATTCCAAAAAGTGCAAGAACTTACACAACAACAAAAAGAAAATAAACTTAAAAGAGCCAAAGAGTTGCTTCGCTTGACCGAAAGTGGTGAACTGCCGAATTTGGTTTTCTCCGATAAGAAAACATTCGTGGTCCAGCAGTTTGTAAACAAACAAAATGATCGGTTGGCCACCAGAACTTAAGCGCCGCCCATGGTGGTGGTGTTGGCCGCCAATAGAGCCGATGGTCGCTCTCCGCTCGTATTAATCAACCGTAGCATGAGAATAAATGCCGAATATTATCGCGAAAATATTCTGGAGGGTGTATTAAAGCCTTGGACACGCAAACATTTTGACCGCAGGCCTTGGACATTCCAACAGAACTCAGCGCCATCGCACTCAGCACGCATCACCCAAGAATGGTTACAGAATGAGGTTCCTCGCTTAATTTCCTGCGCACAATGGCCACCAAAATCTCTGGATACCAATCTGTTGGACCAATGTGTCTGGAGAAGCAAGGTTGGCACTAAAAAATACCAAAGTGTCGATCACCTCAAGCAAGCTCTTCGCCGGAATGGGCCAAAATAACGCAAAGCAACATTCGGGCACCATGTGACGATTTCATTGGCCGTTTGAAGACAATAATTTGTGCCAAAGGTGACCAATTCGAAAAAATCTAGCTTATTCTAAAATTTGGAGCAATTCCCGTCACTTTTTGCTTTCATTCAATAAAATTTAAAAAAAATGTAAAGATTATGGGTTTTGACTTTGCTGCAGTTTTTTTATCTCACCCTGTAATGATTCATCAACGCCCAGACAAATTGGTTTAAACTAGATTATTCGATTATTATTCGAAGATGTCAGATAAGGCTGGGTTTTTGAAAATTCGTACTAGAAAGGTACGAAAAATTCTACAAGGCACTAAATATGGTAGCCTTTGTATTTGACGAACCAGTAAAGCTAGAATGAGTGTCATTTATGGAGTATGTGATGGATGTAATCAAGGGTTTTTGCACTATAAGTGTGCTAAAATGTACTATATATCGGATCATGTGAACGGTTGTAGCCAAAAACTTGAAATTTAGAATTTGAATCAAGGTTGAGGACTGGAGTCAAGGTAAGGAAGTATTATTGGAAGTGTGTACTCATGTATACGACATGTACTGAACTTGGTACAATTCGAATCTGGGGGAATGGATGGAGCTGGAATTCTGAAATTTGAAATTAACATTACCAGCATGGAGGTAGTTTTCAAAATTTCTACTTATGTGCACGAAAAGTACTAAATGGTACTAAATTTAGTCAAATTTTGATTTGGTTGAACCGATACAGCTGCAATGCTTAAATTTGGAAAGAAGAATAATATTGCATTGCATTTTGGAAATTCGTACTCATGTGTGTACTAATTTTGACAGAATTTTAATTTTGGAAAAACCGATAGGTTTGGAATCCTAAAATTTGGAATTGGGATTACTGCGGGAGTGTACATGTTGCCAAAGAAACGAAATCACTATACTTTCAAGTAAATCATCAAAATGCGATTTTTGGCAATTTTTTAAATGTTAAAAAAATACTTTTACCGAAGTCGTGGCAATTCAAAATGTTCCAAAGATCATTTGACATGAAATTCGACTGTAGGTCTGCTAAGAGTAGCGCAAAATAAAATTTCAAATTTAGTTGTGTTGCTATATTTTGTAAATGTTGTCTGTGTTAGTGATTTCAAGACATCCTTTTTAATATTTTTCCACGCAAATCCCCCACTGTGCCAGCATCAAATATGTATATTGGGGAGCTGCATGTATGGGTACCTTTTCAATACATACACGCTGCTTGGACAAAAACAATAACAATTTAATAACTACGAATGACGTAGAAAATCCAGCATCAAAAGTAATCGTTTTGCATTTGTGTTTCCATTGACAAGAGAGCAGCAACTGGAGACAACAATAAAAATATTGACAGCATATGTAGGTGTAGATGCGAGAAAGAATTTTCTCTTCTCTAGAACCAAAAATATGTACGTATGTGTGATTGAATGAATGAATGAATATCCGTCCCATATTATGTGTGGCAATGGATCCACACATTAGATTCTCACGCGTTTTGAATTTAATGGGAATAAATGAGAAATTCATTTGGGAATATAATTTCACGCTAGAATTTCACAGCGTACACATAAGGAATGTGTAATAAATATTTTCAAAAAGAAAAAATGCCAGGGTATATAATACATGGTTTTTATATAATGTGTTGTATCAGATTATAGTAAAAATTTATTCATTCATAAATATGAAACCAACGAAGAAATCAGAATATATGAGATAATCCATTAAGAAGTGGATGAATATGAACATTTTATAAGTACATGACACAAAGGGGAATGTGGAGACTTTTAAATTCCAAATTGAAAGTATTAAAGTATTGGCGTTTAGAAAATGAGATTTATCCGCCAGAGACATAAAATTTACAAAACAAAATAACTACCTTCAGCATTTCCGGCTACAAAACCTGAGTGCATGGTGTATATAATATTTTCACATGATTGATACAATATTGTACAAATTGTATAAAAAAGCTAAAAGTCCACCTTCAATTTCATTTTTTTTTCACAAATTTTCAGTTTTTTTTTCACAATTTTTCAGACTTTTCGTTTTTCGGAAATATAGGAAAATGATTGCCTTTTACGCCAAAAAGTCTTCACAATTTTTTTTTTTTTAAATTTTGAGTTTACCGAGGAGTATATTAATAAAACCATTGCACAAAGTACACATACGCAATATATCTATCAAAAACTATTTCAACGTCTCCATATGTAAACCCTAGAAACCAAAAGTGACCTCTATACCAAATTTCGGAATTTTAGTTTAGTAGCTTTGGAAAAAAAAGAATTATTTATTTAATAAAATTGAACGGTTTCTGCTATATCTCTTCTCCCATTACCAAATTTAGTTCAAATACATTTCCAAACCCACCTCCAAATCTCAACCTCAGATATCATCTAAATATCACATTCCATTTTTTTATCTTTACCCAATAGCCAATTTAGTACCATTTAGTACTTTTCGTACAATTATAGCACACATTTCCAAAAATCAATTTCATATATTTATCTCAAATTTCAGTTCTATTCCTTTACCCAATACCGAATTGAATACTATTTAGTACTTTTCATTAAATTATAGTCCACAATAACAACAGAGACCTCAATATCAAATTTCGGGATCACAGCTTTACCCCTTCACCCAATACCCAATGATGATTTTAGCGACATTTTTTACCGGAATTATTTCAAATTTTGTATTTGAAGTTCGTAATGGATACTACAGCCTAAGCCAGAAAATGAGCCATGTGGGTCCACGTCTTCGAAAATTGTCTGTGCAGGTCCACGTATTGTAGCTGTTGGAATGTCTAAGGTCTGCGGCCAAAATGTTTGCGTGCCCAAGGCTTTTGTGTACCGGCAGTTCACCACTTTCGGCCAAGCGAAGCAACTCTTTAGCTCTTTTGAGTATATTTTCTGTCTGTTGCGGTTTAAGTTCTTGCAATTTTTGGAATTTCAATGGCTTTACTCCGAGCTCATTTTTCAATATTTGCCGAATGGAATATTGCGATATGTTCAGCTCATGAGTCATTTTTCGGCCACTACGACGCTGGTTTTCGATCATGTCACTTATTTACTTTTCGAATCATTTTTGCTGATGTTAGTGTTTTCTCCGTTCACAAAATGTTTTTTGTATGCTTGTAAACAATATAATGAGCTGTCACTGGAATAATTTTTACAGCTGTCGGACAAGTGGCTTCGAAGTGACAGCAGTCTGAAGTCGGTTGCAGTTTTTTCAGCTCACCTTATATATGGGGTATACGATTTTCTATCATAGGTTAAAGTATCCATTACGAACTTCTAATACGAAATTTGAGATAATGACAGTGAATAACGTCGCTAAAATCATCAAAATGTCGAATATCAGGAGGTATCGTTATATGGTAGCTATACGAAGACGTGGACCTGCATATGCATACGGCCTCCGTAGTACCCCTTACGAAATTTGAAACAATTCCGGTTTATAATGTCGATAAAATCATAAAAATATTGAATATTGAGGGTGATACGTTATGTAATGGTGATACGAACTTAACCTACCCTTTTTCCGAACATAACCTACTAGACTAGATAGCGTGATTACAACAGACAGACAGACGGTATTCAAAAAAAATTATCGGCAAATTTAGCACTCTTTCCAAGTTCGCGTCCCATTATTTTTAATTTCACTCTCCAATAGACTGCCCGGTTTGTATATTTCACATTATTCGGTTTGTGGATCAAAACTCCAAAAGAATTTTGGATGTTTATTTTCTAAGACTTTTATATGGCCTTGAGCATATACAAGGGGACCCCAATACTTTGAGGTATATTTCAAAACATTTAGCATATAGTTTTGAAAATTCATGGAGAACTTAGGATTACTTTAAGAATCATTGATTTTAAAAATTTGTCTTGGGTCCACTTTTTGGTATAGTCCCTATATATATATGGTAAACTTTGACTTCAATTATTTTTTTTTCCATATAATAAATTTGTTTTCATTACAAAGATTTTGGAAATACATATCTCCAAAATATTTATCACCACCATCCCCATTAGGCTATTCGCTTCTTAAACAATAACTTCAACCCAAATACAAGAAATTCGTATTTTTCTTCAAAACATTGTTCTTTTGTACATTGTTATAAAACTTCTTACATTCTCCATTCGAAGCTTTGAAGTTATACTGTTTTACCTTCACGGCCTTCTAAAATCAACCTGTCGTAACTTTAAACCTTAAAGTGTCGCTAAAAAAATAATAGATACATGTATGTCTTTCATTGCATGTTATTAAAGCCATAATGCAAAACAAACTTTTTTTGCACTTAACGTCGTCGCCATAGACACTAATGAAGCCAACTTCTTTCTATTCTTAAAATAGTGTCAGTTTTTTTTTTTTTCATTCAAAATCCAAGACATATGACCAGCCGACAACATATCAAAAAACTTCTCATGCATGCATAAGCATATTAAATGTCCATAGATTATTATACCCTACACCACAAGGTGGTCAGGGTATTATGTCTTTGTGCATTTGTTTGTAACAGGCAAAAGGAAACAAGATAGTCCCATAGTTCCTTTTAATGATCTGCATAGAATCACATTCTGAGTCGATTTATGCATGTCCGTCCGTCCGTCCGTCTGCCCGTCCGTCCGTCCGTCTGTCCATGTATTCCTGTAAACAAAGTACAGATCGCATTTATTGCCCTATCCAGATGAAATTTGGCACAAATCATTTGTTTGGCCCAAGGACGAACCCTATTGAAATTGGAGATAATCGGTCAAAATTTGGATATAGCTCCCATATATATCTTCGTCCGATTTGCCTTTTATTGTGCACCAAACGTGTAATATCAGCCCGAATAGTATGAAATTTTGCACATCCAACCAAATTAAGCCTGAAAATAAGTATGCCAAATTTGATCGAAATCGGTTCATATATAGCTATAGCTCCCATATATATTTTTCATCCGATTTTCTATTTTTGTCGTTCGCAGCCGTAATATGCACTCTGTAACAACAATATTTGAGGAAATATATCAAATACAGCTCAGAAATACATTTGCTAAATTTTATCCAGATCGGTTCAGATTTGGATGTAGCTCCCATATATAACTTCGTCCGATTTACCTTTGATTGTGCACCAAACGTCTAATATTTGCCCAAATTGGATGAAATTTGGCATATACGACCGAACTGAGTCTAGAAGTTGGTATTTGGTGAAGATCGGTTCAGATATAGCTATAGCTCCCATATATACTGTTCATCCGATTTGTCATATTTGTTACCCACAGCCGTAATATGCACTCCGTAACAAGGATATTCAGGGAAATATATGAAATGCAGCTCAGAAATATCTTGGCGAAATTTTATGGAGATCGGTTCCGATTTTGATATAGCTCCCATATATATTTTTATCCGATTTCAAATTAATTGTGCACCAATTGGGCAAAACAAGTCCGAATTTAAAAGATACAAATGCATCGGCATATTTAGTCCTTTGAACTTTAAATTATAATTATAATAATAGCGTGTATGATTGAATTCTCCTATAAAAACTTTTAATTGTTATGCTGAGCTCTACTAAATCAGCAAAGTGGTGTAGGGTATCATAAAGTCGGCCCCGCCCGACTTTAAGACTTTCTTTACTGGTTTTAGATGACTTTGTGGGGAGTTGTTTATGAAATATGAGCAAAATAGAGTGGAAACTCATACGGAGCACATTAAGGCAACTTTTTTCGTTTCATTTTACCGAGAATATTTAAGCTGGTAATGGAAACTAACTCTAATCAATCTGCGCAATCGGAATTGGTTAAGGAAACTTTATTCGTATTTTTGCTTCCACTAGATATTTTACGGAGAATATTTAGTCATGTAACTTACCGAGATTTGGAATCGATCTCCGCAATCGGAATTGGTTTAATGGTATTTTGTGATATACTGTTAAAAAGTTATATTTTCTGAATTCAATCACTATTTCCCAAAGATCAGATCGATTTATATTAAAACGAGTTGAAATCGTTTATATCACAAACCTGTCTGTCTTGATTTCTAACAAAATGAAGTGCAGGCTACATTGAAAGGTTTTACTGTAGTTGCTTGTCTAATTACTGTGATTTCCATGACAAGGTTAGTTATAGGTTTTCGTCTTGTCTACTCTTTGCATTTTCGCCGACATGGCAACTGCACCACCAACCAGGTCAATATGATTGGTTGGTAATGCTTTGTTGAACTTCAAACATTAAGATTGGTGTTAATACTTTCCTCTCGTGACCACATTATGACTTTTTCTGGAATGCATGTGCAATGTGTGAAATTTGCAAATTATATTTTTCGTGAAAATTGAAAGAAAAAAAACAAAGTTTAGCCAGTTAAGTCAGCTTAAAACTCTCAACGAAAATCGGGTAGGTCTATGTAAAATAATTTAGCAACATTTTTTAAAAAATGTTTTGAAAACCATTCGACATCTTTTTCTTATCACCTGTCATTTGAATTTTATGCGCCAAACAAAGATCAATCACATTTGGTTGTAGTTCCCACAAATGTGGCGCCCAATTTAAAATAATTGAATAAATATCTAAGAAAATCCCAGCAAACATTCTCATGAAAAATCTATATTTATCAACCCATTATTTTAACAAAGAAATATCACACATCACATTTGGCACCAAGTTTTGAAATTTTAGCAGCCGTAAAATAACTACAGGGTGAGATGAAAAAACTGCAACCAGACGGCTGTCATTACTAAGCCACTACCCTTGTTTACAAGGGTACAAAAGCATTTTGGTGAGAATTTTCCAGAAAAAAATTTATTCGTGATGGAATTCAAGCGTGATAGTCTGATTTCTTTATAATTGGCTGGAAAACCACATGTGGCTATCGTTAGAGCACTCCAGCATTTAAATGTGAACAAATCTTTTTGTGCACATTCGTACCATCGCTCATTACCGTGATACTGGTAGCGTAGCCCGACTTGAAGGAAATGGACGAAAGAAAACAGCAACCTCAGCAGAAATAGTTCGAAAAGTAAATAAGCGAGTTGATCGAAACCCGCGTCGCAGTGGCCGAAAAATGGTTCGTGAGCTGAACATATCGCAATAGTCCATTCCCCAATTTTTGAAAAATGAGCTCGGGGTAAAGCCATTAAAATTTCAAAAAGTGCAAGAACTTACACCGCAACAGAAAGAAAATAGACTCAAAAGAGCCAAAGAATTGCTTCGCTTGGCCGAAAGTGGTGAAATGCCGAATTTGGTTTTCTCCGATGAGAAAACATTCGTTGTCCAGCAGTTTGTAAACAAACAAAGAGGTCAGCTGAAAATGTGCACCTTCGCTTGGCCACCAAAACTCAAGCGCAAGCCATGGTGATTGTGTGGGCCGCCATAACAGCCGATGGTCGCTCTCCGCTCGTATTAATCGATCGTGGCATCAGAATAAATGCCGAATATTATCACGAAAATATTTTGGAGGGTGTATTAAAGCCTTGGGCACGCAAACACTTTGGCCGCCTTGGACATTCCAACAGGATTCAGCACCCTCGCACTCAGCACGAACCACCCAAGAATGGTTACAAAATGAGGTTCCTCGCTTCTTTTCCAGCGCACAATGGCCACGAAAATCTCCGGATATCAATCCGTTGGACTATTGTGTCTGGAGTATTTTGGAAAGCAAGGCTGGCACTAAAAAATACCAAAGTGTCGGTCGCCCCAAGCAAGCGCTTCGCCGGGAATGGACATTTTTGCTTTCATTCAATTAAAATTAAAAAAAAGGAAAAAATTAAAATAAATAAATTAAAGTAAAATTTTGACTTTGTTGCAGTTTTTAATCTCACCCTATATACATATATATATATATATATATATATATATATATATATATATATATATATATATATATATATATATATATATATATATATATATATATATATATATATATATATATATATATATATATATATATATATATATATATGTATATATATATATATATATATATATATATTTTTTTTTTTTTTTTTTTTTTTTTTTTTTTGGAAAATTTCGACATTTTTGGGGAGGCAGCAGAAGAAGTGGATCGATGATATTACGATGTACCAAGTTTGGATCAAATCGGATACTCATTTCGAGAGTCATCTTTGGCACCAGCCAGACTGATTTGGTCCAACGATTCCTGGGGTCTAAAACCGTTATTTTGATAGGGTACGTTTTGGCCGTACCTACATATCAAATTATATCTATACCCCTCCAGTCATATGGCTGAGGGCATAATGACATTTTACTCTATGGTCTAAAATATCTGTATACTCCTACACAAGGTTCATATTTAAGTTAAATAACAAGTTGTGATCTTTCAAACGAATACTATACAATATATTTCATTTCAAAGTTCTTTATTAACATAAGGTTAATTTTAGAGAGAATTATTAATTGAGGTTCAAATGCACTCATACTTTGACTTTATTATCGACACAATTTAAAATTCTCTTTAACGAATTTTTATTGCCCAAGAACCTTTAAGGCTTGACTTAAATAACACATGCTTTACGACTTTTTTTTAATATTATAACCAAATAATAGGTTACCATTTCAAACACTTTCTTTCTAAGAGATAATAAATTTTATTTCCAAAATTTAAGCCCATAATTTCCCTTTAATTTCTTCGGGCTATTTGGAAGACCAAACCTAAATAAATTATTCTTATCGTTAAAATGTGTTTGCTACGTGTTATTGAAGAGAAATGGCCTTCGCAAAAAAAAATTGAAAACTTTAATTAATGGAAACAAACAGTTGTTGGTCTAATGTTTAAACAAAAGAGCAATACAAAGCGTCAAAACATTATTATTGTTCTTAATTTTTGTTTTTGTTTTTTTCTTTTCATTTACTGCCCTGTTATCATGTGAAACGGTTTAGGTTAATGGGTTTCCAGTGTACTACCAACGACGGCAAAGAACTATGATTCACTCGCCGCGGCACATAACTCTGCTCCACGTAGACCTGTGACGTTCCAAAAAAAAAGAGTTGAATAAAAACTCTTTTTGTGAAGAGCAAAGCGGTTTTTTATTTATAGTAGCAAATGCTTTTTTTGATCGTGGCCATTCTCATTTTCTGGAAATCTATAGGAAATAGTTATAATGATTTTTTGAGAGAATTTTTATAGGCTATCATCTTTCCGTCTAGCTAGCAACGACCATAAAAATCTCCATAAACTCGCCCTATGAAATGCATTTCTATTGAAGTTTATTTGTTGTTATGAAAAGAGAGAACACAAACGTATGTAAAATAGCTCAGGAGTAAAACAAATATGATGACGAAAGCAAAAGGCTAATCTCAGTATGAAAAAAACGTCAACAAGCACAGTGGTTTGGAGACACTCAAAAGTGAAAAATAATTTTGATTTCCATAAATGATATATAATTTTTTATAGGGTAACAAGAAAAATATATATTTTTTAAACCACCACTCTGAAAACTTGAATGAAATTTAAAATTAAGAATTCCATGGAATTAAGAATTCAATGGAATTGCATGGAAGCTATCTGTATATTGAATATATATTTTAGGATAAGTTAATCTACCCAGAATCGACTCAAAATATCAAATATACAGGAAATTGAACCGAAAATTTCAAATACAGAAAATCAAGAGGTGCTATTACAGGGTGAGATAAAAACCTGCAACTAAGCGAAACGCCATATATATTTTTTTTAAATTTTATTGAATGAAAGCAAAAAATTTCGGAAATAGCATCAAATTTTAGAATAGGTTTAGGTTTGTTCGAATTGGTCACTGTTGGCACGAATTATGGCCTTCAAACGGCCAATGAAACCGTCACACACTGCCCGAATATTGCTCAGCGGTATTTTGGCTCATTCCCGGCAAAGCGCTTGTTTGAGGGGATCGACACTTTGGTATTTTGTAGTGCCAACTTTGTTTTGCAAAATACTCCAGACACAATAGTCCAACGGATTGGTATTAAGAGATTTTGGTGGTCATTGTGCGCTGGAAATGAAGCGAGAAACCTCATTTGAAACCATTCTTGGGTGGCGCGTGCTCAGTGCGATGGTGCTGAGTCCTGTTGGAATGTCCAAAGTCTGCGGCCAAAATGTTTGCGTGCCCAAGGCTTTAATACACCCTCCAGAATGTTTTCGTGATAACATTCGGAATTTGTTCTGATGCCACGGTCGATTAATACGAGCCGAGAGCGACCATCGGCTGTTATGACGGCCCACGGTAGCCAACATAAGGTACAAATTTTCAGCTGAACTCTTTATAGGGTCTATCATGAATATTTCGAGAAGTTACAAACGGAATGACAAAGCTATTTACCCTCCATAGAATGGTGGAGGGTATAAAAATTTACGACTTTTTAATAGCAATTTATAACATCAGGCAATACTAAATGCCAAATTTAAAAATTTTAGTGTATTATTCAGTACTAATTGTGCTAAATGTTATGTTTATTACGATAAAAGTATGTCCTTTAGCCACACTAAGTACATGCTACTATTATTATAGTATTTAATACTTTTAATTATTTGGTACATTTTTTAACCAAACACACTGCAGTTTTTCGTACCCACACACCCTTGTTAAATTTAGACTGATTTTTTACAAGACAATCTTAACATCGATTTTCAGAATTCTCAGAAAGTGAGCTTAAATAAAAACGTTTGAAAAACATGCAAGGAATAGGTTTTAATTTTTCGAGTTCGCTTTGGAATCAAAAAATACAAAAACCGAACATTTATACTTTTTAAATATCATAAATAACACTTTATCTGATACTTCGTTCAAATAATGACCTACATACGAAAATATTAGAACAGATTCTACCTCTTATTTATAGAATTTTCAAAAACACAATTAATGGTGCGAAATTTGAAATTATTCCTCCAAAACTATGACATATAATTCCAAAAGGAGAGCTTCTAGTACTTTTGAGAAATGGTTTAAGCAAGTCACTACTATTTTTACCTTTGTTACAATAGTAGTGACTTACATGAGAAAATTGAAGTTTCCTTGAAGTATAGAATTCAATCCTTTTAAACTTTTACATTTTGAGTAAACGAAAAAATGTAGCCAACAATTTGCCACGTCTCTTTGAAACCACTGTCTATTTTTATTTGCTCTTATTTCTTTATCTCATACTCCCAAACAAAACAAATGTAACCATCATATCATTCACTTCTCTCTCTATATATTTCTCCAACCTAACTACCTGAGCAGACAACTGCTCTCAACCAGTTTTTGATATCAACAAACTGTGGATCTCCAATCGAATTGAGTGTGTGTGTTTGGAAACGAAAATCCCCCATTAAAACTCAGAACAAAACCCGTCAAAACACTAGAAAAATAACTCTCTTCCCAATGAGACGGAGTGAGTGGTGGGTAGAGTAGGTAGGTAGGTTGTTATAACACGAGAGTCGGGCGGCTCATTTAGTCTAAATTGAAACGTTCGCCGGTTAACAATTTTTTTTGTTTAAGGAAATATTTTGTTGTAGTGTTTATTTTTTTGTTTTACTTTTTTCATTTAACAAAACTTTACCGGTAAGAGAGCGACACGAAATGAAAATAAAACGGATAGAAGTGAATGACATATGAAAAATCTACGTAAATGAAATGACGTGAGAAGAAGTTAGGAAACAGGAGAGAGGGAGAGAAAAGAATAAGATTGATCGAACAGTGCTGTTGATTGTGTTGTAGCTGGGTTTTAACTTCTTGTTTCATCAGCTGTGTCACCTGTCATAGACTTGACATTACTTTTCATTTACTGACATACAGACAGACATACATACGTACAACCTTAGATACTTAGGTACACTTACGATACACACCACATTCAATGTTGTTGAATTCATTTCTCTGATAAGATTACAATTTGTGGCATTTTTTTTTTTGCTGCTGCTGCTACTCAGTTGTTGTTTGTTCGTTGTATTCTTTTTTCTTCCTCTGTACCACCACAGAGTATCTTTGATCATTTTTTGGTATTCTTCTTTGTTTTTCAGCGGAATTTTAGAAAACTAAATATAACATTTTTAACATCTTTTGTAATGCCTAGTAACTATATTGTTAACATTCTCGGTGTTTTCTTGTTTCAGTTCGCAAAATGGACACACAACTTGTGTGGGCCCGTGATCCCGTCGAGGGTTATATCCAGTGCCGAATATCAGAAATTGGTGCTAAGGATTTTGAAGTGACACCTCTGGATCGTAAATACCCCAAACGATCATGTCACATGGACGATATATTCTCATCTTGTGATGGACCACAGGATCACGATGACAATTGTAAGTATTTGTGTTTTTGGTCTACAGCAGTGTATTTAATTATATTTTCCAAGTGTTTCATTAAATCTTCCTGCCACGGAAACAACTTTAAAAAAGAGTGACTCATCTAATATTATAAAGAAATTAAGTGATTATTTTAAATACCCAAAATTTAATCGTGATAAAAGTAAATACAGTTTACGCTGCCTTATTCGAATTTGATGGATGAAAACACATAGAAATATGAATATTGTCATAAAAAGTCACCGATGTTGATTGAAAAATTCTATTCATGTTTATTGTGGCAAAATATATCATGTTGTTCACGTAGATAGGGATTTGGGTTTGGTTGGAATTCAAACCGATACAAGCAGCTTTCATTTCGAGTTCAACCGGATAACTCCTTAAATAAAAAAAAAACTTTAGTGTGTGAAAAAGTACGAAAAATGTATATTGTACTATACCCAACTTCACACAACAACACTTGATGTTATGTCTTTGCGCATTTGTTAATAACGTAGAGAAGGAAATATACCCATTATCATTTTTGGGTCAGAATCACTCTTTGATTCAATATATGCATGAAGTATCAAAGTACAGAATCTACAGAAATTTCCTCAATTCATTTTTTTTTGACCCATGGACGAATCTTATCGACAGTTGGTTTATTTTTATACATAATTTTACGTTTTTTTAATTTTTACGTTTTTTTATTTTTATTGAATGAAAGCAAAACTGTCGCAAATAGCACCAAATTTTAGAATAAGTTTAGATTTGTTCGAATTGGTTACCTTTGGCACGAATTATGGCCTTCAAACGGACAATGAAACCGACACACGCTGTCCGAATTTTGCTCTGCGGTATTTTGACCCATTCCCGGCGAAGCGATTGCTTGAGGTGATCAACACTTTGGTATTTTTTAGTGCCAACCTTGCTTTCCAAAATACTCCAGACACAATAGTCCAACGGATTGGTATCCGGAGATTTTGGTGGTCATTGCTGAGTGCGATGGTGCTGAGTCCTGTTGGAATGTCCAAGGTCTGCGGCCAAAATATTTGCGTGCCCAAGGCATTAATACACCCTCCAGAATGTTTTCGTGATAGCATTCGGAATTTATTCTGATGCCACGGTCGATTAATACGAGCCGAAAGCGACCATCGGCTATTATGACGGCCCACACTATCACCATGACCGGCGCTTGAGTTCTGGTGGCCAACCGAATGTGCACATTTTCAGCTCTTTGGCATGTAAACACGATTATTTTGTTTGTTTACAAACTGCTGGACAACGAATGTTTTCTCATCGGATAAAAACTAAATTTGGCAGTTCACCACTTTCGGCCAATCTTAGCAACTCTTTAGCTCTTTTGAGTCTATTTTCTTTCTGTTGCTATATAAGTTCTAGCACTTTTTGGAATTTCAAAATAATTTCATATAATGAGCTGGCAATGGAAGTCTGCAGTCTGAAGTTAGTTGCAGGTTTTTCATCTCACCCTGTAAGTGCGTCCATGTCCCAATGTGTCAATTGAAGCGTATATACAATAGCGATAACATAGCCCAACAAAAAATAATCTACATGCTTTAAATCGTACAATATAGGTGGCCAATTGACCGGTATCAAAGTAAAATTAAATGTTTACCAAATTCACCTCGTATTAAGTCCATTGCTACGCGTTCTGTGGCACCGTCTTGATGAAACCACATGTCACGCAAATCTAGCTTTTCCATTTTGGACCAGAATAAAGTTGAATATCGTCTCACGATAGAGCTCACCATTCACAGTTACTTTACGATTCGCAGCACCTTTGAATAAATATGGTCCAATAATGCCACCAGCCAATCGGATGTAACAAACTTTGACTTTTTCTGGAGTTATTAGCAGCTTTGCAATGCTTCGTCCAGATCTTCATTCCAAAAACGATAACTCTGCTTGTTTACGCACCCATTTAGCCCAAAGTGAGCTTCGCCGCTGAACACAGGAAGTGCTCAATGAACTTTCTGAGATAAGGCCAGACGATCAAAAGACCTTCTAATGAGAGACCAAAAGTTATTCTCGTTGGAGACTCTTCTCATATCAGTCCAAAAAGTGTTTTTATTGAAGATCAGGAAGATTTCTCAAAAATGTCAGAAGGTCTTCGCAAAGAAGACCAGACTTGTTTTCACCTAGAAGACCAGAAGATTTTTTCATAGAAAACTCAGGTGGCCACAGGGTCTTCTCAAAAAAGACGGTAGCTATTCTCACAGAAGATTACAACATTTTCCCATAGAAGACGAGAAGGTCTTATATTTTCCTGCAAGAGCGTAAATCTTCTCATAGAAGGGCGGAAGTCCTTTACATAGAAGAGCGAAATTCCGTATCATAGAAGACACCTTTGTAATTTTTCTCAATCAAAAATTGTGAAGATGTACAAATAATTTTACCAGATAGCTAAAAATAAATCCAATGCCCCGTGTTTCCTACTCATTTCCGTTTATTCCTTTTTTTTGGCTAAGTTTAAATATTGTGACCGTATTTGGTTTATTCTCAACAATATCTGCATAATGCAAACAACTTTAAAATTGTTTATTATGGATTTGATTTGACGTACCATCATATTTTCCTTCCCACTCTACAAACTATGTCAGTTTATACAGATAGTCAGAAAGTTTGACCGATATGCTGCAATGAATTGTAACAATAGCCATAGAGCGCAGAAAAATAAAACTTTGTTAGATATGGGGCCATGCTCGACCGACCGACCGACCAACTGACTGACAGTCGGGCAAGTTAAACAACAGTGTGGTGGCCGGATAATCATGTTTGACTTTAGGAGTTTTTCTCCCCTACCCATTTCCTTTAATCACTTTTCTATTGTCATCCATTTTTTTTGTGATCACCATTACCACCGGCATCATCATCATCATTTTCATCCTCGGAAGAGTTGTGGTATTACTGCAATAATGCAATTGTGTTGTGAAGTTGTGTGTTGTTTGGGTAGCTTTTTTCAGTTTTAATATGACTCCATATTTCATTTCAATAATGTGTTTCTCTATTTTGCATTATTTGTGTGTGGAGTAGCAGAATTGCCAGCTTTCTTTCAGTCATCCATCCATCCACCCATTTAGTCATTCATTGGTTATTCATGTTTTCTGTTGTGGAAAATTATGATAATTTCGTGTTATTATGCACGATTTATTCGTTTAGATTTGAACTTTTTTCTAATTTTAGTCTTTTTTTATTGGCAAATTTATTATGTCTTCTTCTTTAGGCATTTGTGGTATGGTATATGGTTATAGCTTGGAGATGTCATGCAAATTTTTGCAACAATTTTTTAATGAGCGTTGAAATGAAATCGTATTAAAGTCGGTGGGATTAGATATTAGTGTGTATGAAATTGCTAATTGGAAATCGGAGTTTTAAAACACTACTTTAATGGAGAACTGTTTTTACAAATATCAAGATTTTGAATGTTAGAAAATATTATTATATTTTTCAAATCGGATAGCAGTTGTTTAGATAATAACCGTAGAATTCAGAAATTAAACAATTAAACAAGAAATTAGATTCAATTTGATTGAATTTGAATTTAAATCAATTAAAATAATGGTCTTATTTACGAAATTTTTATTGAAGATCTCAAATTCTAACTAAAACCGCACGAGAGTATGCTGAACAATTTTCAAGTTTTTATGGGAAATTTTCAAAGACGTGTTCCAATCAGTCACCGAAAAATTCGCTCGAATATATATATCCACTCACTTTCACTCTTAAAGCAACTTTTGTTCTATTTGAGCGATTCTGCCCTCACTCTAATTTTTCAAACAGGAGTGACTACACAAAACAAACGAGCAATCCTGCTCGCGAGCAAGTTTCGCTCCCGAGTGATAATAAGAAAATCTGCGCACTGGTCAAAATATTATCCGAAATCTCTTAATATCATTCATTATCGGTCGATACTTCTGAAACATATAGGGTGAGTTAAAAAAACCATAATTTTTTTTTTTTTTTTAATTTTATTGAATGAAAGCAAACAATGTCGAAAATAGCATCAAATTTTATAATACGTTTACATTTGTTCGAATTGGTCACCTTTGGCACGAATTATGGCCTTCAAACGGCCAATGAAACCGTCACACGCTGCTCGAATGTTGCTCTGCGGCATTTTGGCCCATTCTCGGCAAATCACTTGCTTGAGGTGATCAACACTTTGTACTTTTTAGTGCCAACCTTGCTTTCTAAAATACTCCAGACACATTAGTCCAACGGATTGATATCCGGAGATTTTGGTGGCTATTGTGCACTCAAAAATGAAACGAGGAACCTCCTTTTCTAACCATTCTTGGGAGGCGCGTGATGAGTGCGATGGTGCTGAGTCCTGTTGCCATGTTCAAGGTCTGCAGCCAAAATGATTGCGTGTCCAAGGCTTTAATACACCCTCCAGAATATTTTCGTGATAATATTCGGCATTTATTCTGATGACACGGTCGATTAATGCGAGTGGAGAACGACCACGCCATTACCATGACCGGCGCTTGAGTTCTGGTTGCCTACCGACATTGCACATTTTCAGCTGACGAATGTTTTCTCTTCGGAGAAAACCAAATTCGGCAGTTAACCACTTTGGGATAAGCGAATCAGCTCTTTTGAATCTATATTCTTTCTGTTGCGGTGTAAGTTCTTGCACTTTTTGAAATTTCAATGTCTTTAGCCCGAGCTCATTTTTCAATATTTGCCAAATGGAATTTTGCGATATGTTCAGCTCACGAGCCATTTTTCGGGCACCGCGACGCGGGTTTCCTTCTTTTCGAACCATTTCTGCTGATGTTGCTGTTTCGTTACCAGTATCACGGTAGCGAGCAATGGTACGAAACACAAAAGATTTATTCACATTTAAATGCTGGAGTGCTCTAACGATAGCCACTTGTGGTTTTCTAGCCAAGTATAAAGAATTCCCTCACGAATAACTTTTTTTCTAGAAAATTCTCACCAAAATCTGTGGTATTCTAGCCAAATATAAAGAAATCACGCTTGAATTCCATCAAGAATAACTTTTTTTTTCTGGAAAATTCTAACCAAAATGCTTTGTACGCTTGTAAACAATATAATGAGCTGTCACTGGTATAATTTTACCAGCTGTCGGACGATTGGCTTAGATATGCAGTTGATTGCAGTTTTTTCATCTTACCCTGTATATATCGCAGATTACTAAAAGAAAGCAATTTTAAGCTGACAATTTTCACAAAAATCAAAACAAATTTGTCAACAAGGGACATATTTTCCAAAAGTTTGGGCAACATAAGTGTTTCTCAAGCATTGTTGAAAAATGTTCTGACAAAATATTTGTATAATATTATTCCTGGTATGTTGGGTTCAGCTTTAAGCTAAAATCAAGAAATATCATATGAAATCTCCACCGCTAAACGGTAAAGTTGAATATATGCACATACTAAGAAAATTTTTTTTTTAAATCGTTCATTCAATTTATAAGCAGTTCAAACTGTGATGTGCTTTAGCCCGTCATTCCGCCATAATTCGTGTATATGTCGCACTCTACATACATATGTAGGTATATACGTTCATTTCGATAATAAAAAGAAATTTAAAGCAAATTTGTTATAAAAACAAGTAAGCAAAGGCTACAGTCGAGCGGGGCCGACCGTTGAATACCCTACAACACTATAATAAACGATACAGTTTATATAGGCAAGATACTCGAAAGAATTCCACAAGATATTGTGACAAATTATAAAAGAAAACCATCAGGTTCCGTTCTCTAATTTTCGAATAATAGCAACTTAAACTAATTTGCTCATTTCCAATTTATTGGTAGATGTTGCACTTAAATGGTCTTCCTAGATCTGGAACCAATATTTCCCAAAGACCTATAATCTCTCTCTCTCTTATTATTGGTTTTTGACTGAAACGCATCTATATGAGATACAGCCATTTGACTATATTCTTCAACGAAATCAGCGTTAACGAAATAGTCAGATGTGCGTCTTTCCTGTATTTGTGAATTCTCCAAAAAGTCACTGGAATGGACATTTTCGTATTTTGTCTACAAAAGTTGGCAAACTATTTCACACATTGAATATTTTTGGATGGCCATCCAAAACTGCTTGGCTCTTGCAATGTCCGGTAACCCCCATTCAAATGTGCGTGAGGGTCGGGCGATAATTACGACCTGCTGACAATTTTGCAGTTTTTTGGTCCATTTCAACCCCTAAATATATGGCGATCATCTCCAAAAAGAGTAGGCTTCTATTCTGACCCTCATCTGATCCCCATGCAAAATTTCGTTAGGATCGGGCCATAAATGCGATCTGTATATGATATCCTGATATCCTAACTACTTAGTTTTGTTAGCTGTAGAAATATTACCAAATGTTTAATTCAAAATGAAAATATGCCAAAAATATGACAAAATTGAAAAAATATGAGAAAATTTTACAAAATCAATATTTTCATCTTTAGAGAGATATTTTTATGCGATTTTTTTAGACGTTTTTACTTTCCTGCCAAGAGGCCATTCTGAATTAATGAGAACTGTGGAAATCAGTTCAGCCGTTCTCGACATATAAGAGATTTTTCAAGCATATCTTCTTTGATAAACGTATATATCGCACATATTTTGCTATATATCCGTTTTGTTGGATGTTAATATCAATGCAAAGATCAGAAGTAACCTTGTCATGGCTTTGTGATTTCGCCGGGATTTAAAATATTCGCGGTTTAATGAAAATTTTTGAAATTTTTCAACACAAAATATATGGTCTATTTTACCCGCTAAATATTATCCGATGACCACCCAAATTGGTAGGCTTCTTCCCCGACCTAAACTCTAGCTACATGCGAAATTCCGCGTCGATTGGTCTATAATTGCGACCTGTATAGCTACTGCAAAATCCGACATTTTTTCAGTATTTGGTCCATTTCAACCCCTAAACATTTAGCGATCATCTCCAAAAGAAATAGGGTTCTATTCTGACTCCAGACCCACCTCAAATAAATTCTGGCCCAATCAAACTTATAATACCCCCAACACATAGTGTTGTAGGGTATAATAAATTGGGTTAAATGTCTAAACGATGTGACTATATTGTTGCCTAGCTAGCAGACTGGCTGGTAGACTGTCGTTCTGACATAGTAAAATTGTTTTCTAAAAAAAACCAAACAGAAAAAAAATAAAATTGGTATTATGTAGATCACGTTTTGGTTTATATCCATTTTTGACGATTTCTTCCAGTCATTTCGTTTGTTGACTTGACTATCAGCAGTAGCAGCGGTGGAGACTGATTGACTGACTGACTGTTGGCTGAATGCGGTAAATGCGACGATTTTGGGGACAAAACTAGACAAAAACAAAAATAAAGTCAATGAATTCTTAATGAACAATTTGTGTATGGATTTCTTCAACGTCATCGGTGCTGGCTGGTTCTTCCTTCCTTCCATGTTCTGTTATTGTAGCTGTTGTTGACTTGGTTTTAGAAATGTCACGTTTTTGTTTTCTGCTTCAATCTCTCCAGCATGCATTTGTAATGTCGATATAGAAGATGACGGCAACATCTTGAGTAGAAAGAAGTGGCAAAGATATTCATTGTTAAGGTTTTTAGTTTTGTATGTACTCTCGGCAATCCATGGGCCTTCCTATATACATATGTATGTATGAACGTATATATTGTAAAATGTACATGGAAATATCTTTTGTTTGCTTGCAAATTAAAATAAAACATAAAACTACTCCACTTTTACTATTGTTTTGCTTCCAATAGAAATTGAATGAAATGTAGAGTAGAGTAGAAAGAAACAATAGAAATAACGAAATGAAATGCCAAAGTGAATTGCTAGCTATGCATAATCAGCACATTTTTATTGTTGATGGTTATGGTTTATTTTTGGCATTAATTTTAAAATGACAATATTTTATGAAGACCAGTTAGCGTTTGAAAAAATAAGTATATTAATTAGAATAATAGCAGTTGGGCAAAAAATCATTTAAATTAATTTTCATTTCGAATTTTTGCATAGACGAAATAGGTTAAGTGTTCCTAACGTCACCATGTCTAAGTATATTTAAATTCAAATAAAAAAGAATTTTTATATTACTAAATTTAATAATAATCTTATATTAACTTCGAAGATGTTGTTTGTGTAAAATACCATTGAGAAAATGACGCAAATAATATGGTATTGGGAGTTCGCAATAGAGACCATCCTCTTTGGCAGATAATTGACTGCAAATATCCACTTTCGGAAAGACCTGATGTTATGTATTTTAAAAAATTAAAAAGGCATTTTTCAAGGGGATTTTTTACATTTTGCAAGTAGCTTCCAAATAGTGGAGTTTTAAAAAGTTTACATTTTGTCAAAGGGACTTCTTCAGAACGAGTATGCATATTCTTAAGAAAAACCATTGTGGAGACATCGAATTGAAAGGTCTTGTACTTATATTAGAATTAAAAATATTCATCTTCCTTATTTTTAAATGTTTAAGAACTGTCTAAAGTACTCTTTAGACAATATACTATTGTTAATTTTTTATAATTATGCAATTTTTCTGAAGTAAAAATGCATTTGAAAAAAATATGAAAAAACTTAAAATATTTTGAGTTACTACAGAATTTAATTTTTAGAGTGATTATCCATTATTAGGCATATTCTTAAACTGAATTTAAACTTGGCGAATCTTCCGAGTACAGTATAACACAGGTCGTAAGGTCGGCAGAGATTTGAAACACCAATCATGATCAAATATTTTGTATAACATCACTTCATAAAAAGTATAGTTTGTGAATAACGTTTTTAGCTTTTTGGATTTTGTTCATTGGAACACCCATATTTGGCCCTGAGAACTTCAACATAGTTATTAACGAATCAATATTGAATTTCAACAAACTCAGCATATCTTTGTATTTTCATACCCTCCGCCTTAAAACACCTTTCGTCGTAGACCCCATAAACTACAGGGTGAGATGAAAAACTGCAACTAACTTCTTACTGCTGTCATTTCTAAGCCACTCGTCCGACAGCTGTTAAAATTATTCCAGTGACAGCTCATTATATTGTTTACAAGCGTACAAAAGCATTTTGGTAAGAATTTTCTAGAAAAAAAAGTTATTCGTAATGGAATTCAAGCGCGATAGTGTGATTTCTTCATATTCGGCTGGAATACCACAAGTGGCTATCGTTGGGCACTCCAGCATTTAAATGTGAATAAAGCCCGACGTCAAGGAAGTGAAAGGAAGAAAATAGCAACATCAGCACAAATGGTTCGAAAAGTAAAGAAGCGACTTGATCGAAACCCGTGTCGCAGTGGCCGAAAATGGCTCATGAGCTGAACATATCGCAATATTCCATTCGCAAATATTGAAAAATGAGCTCGGCATAAAGCCAAAAAGTGCAAGAACTTACACCGCAACAGAAAGAAAATATACTAAAAGCTAAAGAGTTGCTTCGTTTGGCCGAAAGTGGTGAACTGCCGAATTTGGTATTCTCCGATTAGAAAACATTCGTTGTCCAGCAGTTTGTAAACAAAGAAAATGATCGTGTTTACTTGCCAAAGAGGTCAGCTGAAAATGTGCACCTTCGGTAGGCCACCAGAACTCAAGCGCCGGCCATGGTGATGGTGTGAACCACCATAACAGTCGATGGTCGTTCTCCGCTCGTATTAATCGACCGTGCCATTCCGAAGGGTAAATTAAAGCCTTGGGCACGTAAACATTTTGGCCGCAGACCTTGGACATTCCAACAGGACTCAGCACGCGCAACCCTAGAATGATTTAAAAATGAGGTTTCTCGCTTCATTTCCTGCGCACGATGGTCACCAAAATCTCCGGATATCAATCCGTTGGACTATTGTGTCTGAAGTATTTTGGAAAGCAAGGTGGGCACTAAAAAATACCAAAGTGTCAATCACCTCAAGCAAGCTACTTCGCCGGGAATAGGCCAAAATACCGTAAAGCAACATTCGGGCAGCGTGTGACGGTTTCAAGGCCATAATTCGTGCCAATGGTGACCAATTCGAACAAATCAAAACTTATACTAAAATTTTATGCTATTTCCGACGTTTTTTGCCTTCATTCAATAAAATTAAAAAAAAATGTGAAAATTATGGCGCTTGACTTTGTTGCAGTTTTTTTATCTCACCCTGTAATCGGTCTCATTGATTCGAAGTTGTTCCTTATAATGGTTGTAAAAACCATTCCTACCCCTAACTAAGTGTAATTTACCTCCTTTCTTTTAATTCGAGTCTTTATGTTAAAATGCTAATTTTCATTTGATTAAAAAAAAACAATTGTTATTTATTATCTCAAATTAAAATATTTTGTTGTTGTTGTTGTTCATTTCAGGTGAATTAATGCTACTAAACGAAGCCACATTTTTGGATAATTTAAAGACACGTTATTACAAGGACAAAATCTATGTGAGTAACAAAACAAATTTCCATTAAAATTCACATTTGAAATATAATATTCCATAACTTTATTGACTTGTTCTATTTACAGACATATGTGGCCAATATTTTAATAGCCATAAATCCCTATCGTGAAATTACAGATCTCTATGCACCTGCAACTATTAAAAAATATAATGGACGTTCCTTGGGTGAATTGCCGCCCCATGTATTTGCCATAGGTAATGGGGAAAGCAATTCTAATTTTTAATCAAATTCTGACTTATTTGATTTTTCTATTTTTAGCTGATAAGGCTATACGCGATATGCGCGTATACAAAGAATCCCAATCGATCATTGTCTCTGGTGAATCTGGAGCTGGTAAAACAGAATCAACAAAATATCTATTGAAATATTTGTGTCATTCGCATGACAGTGCCGGTCCCATAGAGCAAAAAATCTTAGATGGTATGGTTTACATTTAAAATTTAAAAACGTATCCTTCCTTTAAATTACTGCATTTGCTTTTTTAGCCAATCCTGTCCTGGAAGCCTTCGGTAATGCCAAAACAACACGCAACAACAATTCATCACGTTTTGGTAAATTCATTGAAGTTCACTACGATGCTAAATGTCAAGTGGTCGGTGGTTATATTTCCCATTATCTGCTCGAGAAAAGTCGTATCTGTTCTCAAAGCGCTGAGGAACGTAACTATCATGTATTCTATATGCTCTTGGCTGGAGCGCCACAACAATTGCGTGATAAATTAAGCTTAGGCAAACCAGATGATTATCGGGTAAGTGGTAGAAGTAGGTAGCATAGCCGGAACCACCATCTTCACCTTCGTCTCCATGGCAATTATTTAATATGTTATCTTGGTTTTGTTTTAATATCTTCTCCCGTGATTAGATGTTTGCATTCTTTACGTCATTAGTCAGTTATTTTCTTCTTCTGTTTTTGATTTTTTGAAGGCGTTGGGTGGGTGGTGGAAATTACAAATTTGTTTGATTAAGACAACAGATTGAGTATTTAAGATAAGGAGAGAATGGTATTTTCCTTAGTTATATAATTGTTTGTTTATTTGCTTTAAGTTTATTTTTAAACATTTTATCGAATCAGAGTAAAGTTTGAGGTCATTTTTGTATCTTTACACACATGTTTGACATTGTTTGTTCATTTTGTAACTAACGCTTGTCATGTTGCCAGACAAAAAGGGATCGTGTTAATGTTTGCAGACATGAAGATTTGATAATATGAATAAATATTTAATTGACCTTTAATGGCCTAGATCTAAATTTAATAAGGTTATACCCCCACTCTTGTTTTCTGGTCAGTTGTTCATCTTGCAGAACTTCAACTAAATGCCAATTTGATGATTGTGACTTTTTTATTGATTTTCCAAATAATATTCATTTCGTTTTATATTTAATTTTTCATAAAAAATCACATAGTTGGAAAGCTTAGGACAGGTATGACTCCCTTAGGTTCATCTTGCAGAACTTCAACTAAATGGCAATTTGATGATTGTAATTGTTTTATTGATTTTCCAAATAATATTCATTTCGTTTTATATTTAATTTTTCATAAAAAAATCACATAGTTGGAAAGCTTAGGACAGGTATGACTCTCTTAGGTTTTGTTGAGGTTTCTTTCGTCAATGATCAGATTTAGGAGGATAATTCTCGACAATGAGATGTTAAAAATTATTTTTAAAAATGTATTAAGTGTCAATGCAATTTTGTATTCGAAGGGAGACTCGTTGAGGTTGTCTAAATGAATTTAGACTCATTTGGCAAGTCCATGCCTAGAATCAAGACTGGATTGGATATCTGCACAACATCCAACCAGACAGTTGATGTGATTTTTGACAGAATGAAAACCAGAACCGTAAACTCTTCGAACTCATGGAGAATAGTGTGACCCTTGGAGAACATAGCTTCGGGGCTTATCACATATTTACATATTTTTTTTTTTATTGAATGAAAGCAAAAAATGTCGGAAATAGCATACAATTTTAAAATAAGTTTAGATTTGTTCGAATTGGTCACCTTTGGCACGAATTATGGCCTTCAAACGGCCAATGAAACCGTCACACGCTGCCCGAATGTTGCTCTGCCGTATTTTGGCCTATTCAGGTGATTTACACTTTGGTATTTTTTAGTGCCAACCTTGCTGGAAATAAAGCGACGGACCTAATTTTGTAACCATTCTTGGGTGGCGCGTGCTGAATGCGATGGTGTTGAGTCCTGATGTTTGGTTTCCCAAGGCTTTAATACACCCTCCAGAATATTTTTTTAGTGATAATAATCGACATTTATTCAATCGATTAATACGAGCGGGGGGTCAGCTGTTTTAGCGACCCAACCATCACCATGGCCGGCGCATGAATTCTGGTGGCCAACCAAAGGTGCACATTTTTAGCTGACCTCTTCGGCAAGTAAACACGATCATCGAATGTTTTCTCATCGGAGAAACCCAAATTCGGCAGTTCACCACTTTCGGCCAAGCAAAGCAACTCTTTAGCTCTTTTGAGTCTATTTTCTTTCAGCTGCGTTGTAAGTTCTTACACTTTTTGGAATTTCAATGGCTTTACCCGAGCTCATTTTTCAATATTTGCCGAATGGAACATTGCGATATGTTCTCGAGCCATTTTTGCGACTCGGGTTTCGATTAAGTCGCTTCTTTACTTTTCGAACTATTTCGGCTGATATTGTTGTTTTCTTCACGGTAACAAGCGATGGTACGAGACACAAAAGATTTATTCACATTTAAATGCTGATGTTCTCTAACTATAGCCACTTGTGGTATTCTAGCCAAATATAAAGAAATCACACAATCACGCTTGAATTCCATCACGAATAGCTTTTTTTTTCTGGAAAATTCTTACCAAAATGCTTTTGTACGCTTGTAAACAATATAATGAGCTGTCACTGGAATAATTTTAACAGCTGTCGGACGAGTGGCTTAGAAATGACAGCAGTCTGAATTTGGTAGCAGTTTTTTCATCTCACCCTGTACACAAGAGTTATTTAAAATATTTAAAATAACTATAAAAACAAGACAATTTTTGCCCTTATGTATATCTCGGAGAAGAATATCTGAGTACCATTGGTCGCATCCACTGGTTGCACATTGACAATCCCTTTAATAGACCTGGAGAATGCCTGCAAAATATACTACAAATTTGGGCCAGGAAATATTAAACATAAGGAATGTCCTATCTCTTTAAAGAGAGTGCGGACCCTGGAATAGAAGAACATAGTTCTGAAGGTCAGTAGTATGACATTTTCTTCTAGTTTGAATGAACATGTCTTTGCCTTTGACAGGATTTTTTATTTTTTTAGTATTGCATTTGGTTTCTTAAAAGATGGTTCAATTTGCTTCGACAAAGTTTTATTTGTCAACCAGGATTTGTAACCTTTTGCGGGCCTTCGATTGATTTAAAATATGGACAGATGATTTAAAGTATTAAAGGTTGAGGAAAAAGCTTTCGGGGTTAAAGTATTATTAAGATGAATTCATTTCATTTTTCTTTTTTTTTTTCTTCCAGTATCTCTCCGGCTGTACACAGTATTTTGCCAATGGCAAAACTGAACAACTAATACCATCGACACAGAAATCGGCTTCACATCTGAAAAATGGACCACTTAAGGATCCCATTATTGATGATTATAATCATTTCCAAAATTTGGACAAAGCACTAGGGCGTCTTGGTTTGAGTGAAGTACAAAAATTAGAAATTTACTCTTTGGTTGCAGCTGTACTGCATTTGGGCAATATTTCCTTTGAAGAGATACCCGATGATGTGCGTGGAGGTTGTCAGGTTTCTCAGTCATCCGAAAAATCATTGACCACAACATGTCGTTTGCTGGGTGTGGATCCAGATGAGTTAAGGCAGGCGTTGGTTTCCAGAGTAATGCAAAGCAAAGGAGGTGGTTTCAAGGGGACAGTGATAATGTAAGTGATTTTTGGAAGTTTCTCTAGTAAACAAAACTTCATATGTTTTTTTTTTTTTTTTTTCCTTCTCAGGGTCCCTCTAAAAATCTATGAAGCATCAAATGCACGCGATGCCTTGGCCAAGGCCATTTACAGCCGTCTCTTCGATCGCATTGTGGCTTTAATCAACCAAAGCATACCCTTCCAAGCGTCCAACTTCTACATTGGCGTTTTAGATATTGCTGGTTTTGAATATTTCACTGTGAATTCCTTTGAACAGTTCTGTATTAATTACTGTAATGAAAAGTTGCAGAAATTCTTTAACGACAACATTTTGAAAAATGAACAAGAATTGTACAAACGTGAAGGTCTTAATGTTCCTGAGATTACATTTACCGATAATCAAGATATTATTGATCTTATTGAAAACAAATCAAACGGTATCTTCACCTTATTGGACGAGGAAAGTAAACTGCCAAAACCTGCAGCTGTACATTTTACCACCGAAGTACATAAGGCATGGTCAAATCATTTCCGTTTGGGCTTGCCGCGGTCATCGCGTCTCAAGGCTCATCGTACGCTGCGCGATGAGGAAGGTTTCTTGGTGCGTCACTTTGCCGGAGCTGTGTGCTATAATACTGAACAATTTATTGAGAAAAATAATGATGCTCTGCATGCATCTCTCGAGGGTTTGGTTCAAGAATGTGAAAATCCTCTTTTGAAATCATTGTTTTCCTCGGGAACAACATCTGTGAGAGGCAAATTAAATTTCATTTCTGTTGGTTCGAAGTTTAAAACACAATTGGCTGAATTAATGGAAAAACTGGAAAAGAATGTGAGTAAACTTTTAATGAGTAATTTCGAAAAATATTTTTTTTATTTATTGTTATCTTTTTTGTAGGGCACCAATTTCATACGTTGCATTAAGCCCAATAGCAAAATGATTGACCGCGAATTTGAAGGTGGTCTGGCCTTGGCACAACTGAAATGTTCTGGTACGATTTCCGTATTGGAATTAATGGAACATGGTTATCCATCACGTGTACCATTTTCCGATCTCTACAATATGTATAAGTCATTCTTGCCACCTGAATTAGCAAAACTGCCAGCTCGTACCTTCTGCGAGGCTATGTTGCAATCTTTGAACTTAAGTTCCAAAGATTTTAAATTTGGTATAACCAAGGTATTTTTCCGGCCCGGTAAATTTGTAGAATTTGATCGCATTATGAAATCGGATCCAGAAAATCTTTTGGCAATTGTTGCCAAAGTTAAGAAATGGCTGATACGTTCTAGATGGGTAAAATCAACCTTGGGAGCAGTTTGTGTAATAAAATGTAAGTAGATTCGAATTAAAGAAAATCTAATTAAATTAATATGTTATTTTTTCCACACAGTACGCAATCGCATTAAATACCGCAATAAATGTGTTTTAGTCATACAAAGCACGGTACGTGGCTTTTTGGCTCGCAAACATCATCGCCCCCGCTTCCAGGGTATTTCTAAAATCAATAAAATACGTTCAAATGCCGAAAAGACCATTGAAATTGCCGGTGGCTTGAAGAACGGCCGTGAAGTTATTCTAAATGAAGTGGCCGAAATTGAACGTCAAATTGATGAAAGTATTCGCAAGATTAAGGTGTGTTTTGATAGTTGCAGTTTACGTTACAATTATAAATGTAAATGACTTTGTTTGTTTTGTTTCTTCAGATGAACGAGAAAATTGCTCCACGTGAAATTGATGGCATGTACACAAATATTATGGCGAATATGAATAAGATCACGGTGGATTTGAATAGTAAACTTAAGGTATGCATCAACTATATATTCTTTTGATGGATTTTTTGAGTAAAGACATTGATAATCTTATAAATCCTCCAATGTTAGATTGTTCGGTTTAAACCTAACGTCATGTTTGACTATTTTAATAGTCAAATTAACATGAGAAAAATTAGACCCAATATATGGGGGATATACCTAAATTAAACATACTAGAAATAATATTCACGCTTGCGCTTAGATTCTCTATCCTCCTCTAGGATCCTCTATATAGAGAAGATCCTCTTTATGAAGAAGCCAAAATCCTTAAGGAGCCCTGCTTGTCATTAAAAAAATCTGGGCAATAGAAGGTGGAGGCTCACCCCCCCCCAAAAAATATGTATTTTTGTCAACAATCCAATCATCTTTTGGAGTGTTTCAAGGCTGTAATGCTTCGGAGATCACATGTTGTAAAAAACAATTATTGATTGTGCGTTTGTTAAAAATAAACCTTCTTAGAAATAGCAAAAGTTCTGATGTAAACCTGTACGTAATATTTAGAAACAGTGGGAAAGAAAAAATTTATTTGTAAAAAGACGGAGACAGAACTGCATCATTAATATCGAAATTTTTTCTACGTGGACGGATTGCGATTCAGTTCCTTTGATCGTGATCTAGCCATGTTTTTGGGTGTTCTTAGTGATTTAAAAGTCATCCACCATATATTTCATTTTTATACCCTCCACCATACATAATATGGAGGGTATATTAAGTTCGTCATTCCATTTGTAACTCATCGAAATAATAAGTTTAGACCCAACAAAGTATATATATTCTTGATCAGCGTAAAATTCTAAGACGATTTAGCGGTGTCCGTCCGCCTGTTGTAATCACACTACATGCTAAACGAATTAAGATAGAAAGCTAAAATTTTTCCCAGATCTCTCTTTTGTCTGCAGGCAGGCCAAGTTGGAAGATGGGCTATTTCGGTCCAAGATATCGTATAGCCCCCATATAACGGTACCCCCGATATTCGGTATTTTAATGATTTTAACCACATTTTTCAACGGCATTGTCTGGAATTCTACACAAGGAATTCTTTGTGAGCACCTTACCCCCTGAAAGAGAACTGTCTATATAGGTCCACGATATCGTATATCCCCCATATCACGGTACCCCTGAGATTCGGTATTATGATGATTTACCCACATTTTTCAATGGAATTGTCTGAAATTCCACACGGGAGTTCATTGTGAGTACTTTATCCCCTGAAAGAGAATTGTCTATATAAGTCCACAATATCGCATATCCCCCATATAACGGTACCCCCCGATGTTCGGTATTTTGATGATTTTAGCCACATTTTCCAATGGAATTGTCTAAAAATCTGCAGAAGTTCCTTGTGAGTACTTTATCAACTGGAAATTAATTATCTTTATGGGTCCAAGAATCGTATAGCCCCCATATAACGGTACCCTCCCCCGATATTCGGTATTTTGATGATTTTAGCTACATTTTTCAGCAGAATTGTCTGAAATTCTACACAAGGAGTTATTTTTGAGTACTTTACCCCTAGACATAGATTTGTCTACATAGGTCCACAATATCGTATATCCCCACATATATCAGCACCTTCCGATATTCGGTATTTTTAAGATTTTAGCAGAATTTTTAATGGATTTAATGTTTTTGAAAATTTCTTAATTCGTTCCAAATGGTGGGGTTTATTCAAAGTTCGGCCCGGCCGAACTTACTGCTTTTTTTACTTGTTATATAATATAATTTATTTATTTTATATATTTCAATCAAATATAATTTTTTATAGGAACAACAACAGGCTGAAGAGCAGGAGCGTTTGCGTAAGATTCAAGAAGCTTTGGAAGCCGAACGTCGTGCTAAAGAGGAAGAAGAGCGACGTTTGCGTGAGGAAGAAGACAATAAACGGCTGTAAGTATAATTTTCCAAAATGCGAGTACTTAAGAAAATAAACTATAATTATATACAAAATATGTATATATAATTACAGCAAGGCTGAAATGGAGTCTCGTCGCAAGGCTGAAGAAGTGCAACGTCTTAAACAAGAAGAAGAGGATCGTAGAGCTGCTCTGGCACTACAGGCACAATTAGAAAAAGAGGCAATAGACGATGCTAAATATCGACAACAATTGGAACAAGAACGACGGGATCATGAATTGGCATTGAGATTGGCTACTGAGTCCAATGGACAAGTAGAAGACAGTCCGCCAATGATAAGAAAGTAAGTAGAACGACAATCTTAGAATTGGATTTCGAAAATGACTCTATGTAAATAGCTTAAAAATATGGAAAAAGCTATACCCCACAAATGCACCTGTGTTCTTGTCCTTTTGTACAAAAATTGTATTGGAGGAAGTATTGTTATTATTTATTAATATTTTATTTTTATTTTAAACACACAAAATTCTGTAATTTGTCCAATTTTTACGTTTTTTTTTTATTATTTAAAATTTTGTATTTTGTATATTTTTTTATTTACAATGTGTTCTTCCTTCGGCCGAACAAAATCACCCTATTTCCACACAACAAAATTCCAAAACAAACAAAATTCCACATTATGTATTATTTTGGTTTCTCTTTTTGCAACAGTGGTCAAACGGATATGTCGCCAGTGGGTCCAAATAAACTGATCAGGTATATACCACAAATAAGTACAAAAACAAACTACACCAATCTTTCTATCCCCCGTTTTATTGCTTTCCCTATTCCAATAAACTAAGCAAACAACATATTAACAAATAGGTTATGATCTACAACAACAAAAAAACTAATTTATTTTATTGTCACTTTTACTAATCTCTTCTTCACAATTTGCCACCACCGAACAAATACAAAACATAAAATATAAAATAACAAATTTAAAAAGTTTTACCAGAGATGTTTCCGAATTAGCATCTCGTTATTTAAGACAGAAGTGAGTTTCAGGTTCTTTTACGCCACAAAATCTAGTCTTTGGTAGATTATTTCAAATCATCATATTTTCGTTTCTTCGTTAAATAGTAATTTTTCGATTTCAACAAATTTCAGTAGTCGTAGAACATAACTAACATTTTTTTAGAAAAAAAAACTCATAATTATTGTTTTCTTTACATTTGTATATACATATATTTATTTTCAACGACATTTTAATTTTAATCGAATCAATTTTGTAATTAATCAACAAGGTAGAAGGTTTCTTTATTTTTCATTTTGGTTTACTGACAACATTAATGCATTTCACATACTTTTTTGTTTCATTGAAAATATTGACTTTGCTTTGTAAAAAATTTCTAACTGATTTAATTTATTTTTATGTTATTTCAATGTAAACCTCAAAAAAAACAAGATCTGAAAATGTTCGTGCTCAACAACAGGCTTTGGGAAAACAAAAATACGATTTATCAAAATGGAAATATTCGGAACTGCGTGATGCAATTAACACTTCCTGTGATATTGAATTGCTTGAGGTAAGTAAAATTGACATAATAATACAGGGTGAGATAAACAACTGCAACAAAGTCAAAAGCCATACTTTTTACATTTTTTTTTTAAAAATGTCGGAAATAGCATCAAATTTTAGAGTAAGTTTAGATTTGTTCGAATTGGACACCTTTCACACGAATTATGGCCTTCAACGGCCAATGAAACCGTCACACGCTGCCCGAATGTTGCTCTGCGGTATTTTGGCCCATTCCCGGCGAAGTGCTTGCTTGAGGTGATCGACACTTTGGTATTTTTTAGTGCCAACATTGCTTTCCAAAATACTCCAAACACAATAGTCCAACGGATTGGTATCCGGAGATTTTGGTGGCCATTGTGAGCTGAAAATGAAGCGAAGAACATCATTTTTAACCATTCTTGGGTGGCGCGTGCTGAGTCCTGTTGGAATGTCCAAGGTCTTCGGCCAAAATGTTTGCATGCCCAAGGCTTTAATACACCCTCCAGAATATTTTCGCGATAATATTCGGCATATATTTTGATGCCACTGTCGATTAATACGAGCGGAGAGCGACCATCGGCTGTTATGGCGGTCCACACCATCACCATGGCCGGCGCTTGAGTTCTGGTGGCCAACCGAAAGTGCACATTTTCAGCTGCCCTCTTTGGACAACGAATGTTTTCTCATCGTAGAAAACCAAATTCGGCAGTTCACCACTTTCGGCCAAGCGAAGCAATTCTTTAGGTCTTTTGTGTCTATTTTCTTTTCGATGCGGTGTAAGCTCTTGCACTTTTTTGGAATTACAATGGCTTTACCCCGAGATCATTTTGCCAATATTGGCCGAATGGAATATTGCGATATGTTCAGCTCACGAGCCATTTTCGGCCACGGCAACGCGGGTTTCGATAAAGTCGCGTCTTTACTTTTCGAACCATTTCTCCTGATGTTGCTGTTTTCTTTCGTCCACTTCCTTGACGTCGGGCTACGCTACCATTATCACGGTAACGGGCGATGGTACGAGACACAAAAGATTTATTCACATTTAAATGCTGGAGCGCTCTTACGATAGTCACTTGTGATTTTCCAGTCAAATATAAAGAAATCACACTATCACGCTTGAATTCCATCACGAATAACTTTTTTCTGGAAAATTCTCATCAAATATGAACTGAGCTGCACTGTAATAATTTTAACAGCTGTCGAACGAGTGACTTACAAATGACAGCAGTCTGAAGTTGGTTACAGCTTTTTCATCTCACCCTGTATAGTTTAAGGTTCAATTAGACGTACAATAACCATATAATATGAAACAGCTGTTCAAACCAATTTTATGGGGTATAATTTAATTGATTATTTGTGACATACCATAACACCATACCCATAACTGTTACCGTAGATAACTATTGTATTTTGGTTTTCTGTCGAAGAACTTATTTTTATTTATTTGTCATTTTCTATTGTATTTTGTGAAACCTGATTTATATATTTTTCTCAAATTCTGCAGGCTTGCCGTCAAGAATTCCATCGCCGCTTGAAGGTCTATCATGCATGGAAGGCAAAGAACCGTAAACGTACCACCATGGATGAAAATGAACGGGCCCCAAAGAGTGTTATGGAAGCAGGTATTTCTTATTAGACATTATTAAAATATTACAAGCTTATTGGAATTTTTCCAATCTTTTACTTTCTTAGCTTCTAAGGCCCCGCCATTGGTACAACCTAAACAAGAAATTACAACTGCCCAGCATCGTTATTTCCGTATACCGTTTATGAGGGCCAATGCTCCGGAAAATAGTAAGGACAAATAAAGTAAAAATTGTCTTTATTTAATAACTGTATTTAAATTTAAATGTTCTATAGCAAAACGTGGTTTGTGGTATGCCCACTTTGATGGTCAATGGATTGCCCGACAAATGGAATTACATGCGGATAAACCACCCATTCTATTGACAGCTGGTATGTGTAAACAATTATTGTGTTTAATATTATATAATGCATATTATTATTATTGTTGTAATTTTTATTCTTCACGTAGGTATTGACGATATGCAAATGTGTGAATTAAGTTTAGAAGAGACCGGCTTAACCCGCAAACGTGGAGCGGAAATTCTGGAACATGAATTTAATCGTGAATGGGAGAAACATGGTGGCAAACCATATAAAAATTTAGGTGCTAAATAAAAAATTCAAAAACTAAAAAAAATATTTTTAAAATTTATTTTTTAGTGTATTATGAAAACAAAAATTAAGACACAAACATCCGTACATATGTATTTCAAATTTATAATTAAAAATTATAAAATAATAAAAAAACAAATGGAAATATTACCGCATAACAAGAAATCTAAATTAAATGATAAGAAAACGAATTACAAATAAAAAGAATCATACGACAAAACAAAAATCAATCAAAGGGGGCATTAAATATTTTTACACATAAAACAGAAACAACAATAATACGTAGATAGTATACTTTATGTAGACACCTAAAAAAAAAAAACATAATCCTTCCAATAACAACACGAAAATAAAATGAACATATGAAATGAATGTCTTTTAATTCCTAATACCATTATAGAAATGACAAAATTTATACTAAAAAATTGTAAACAAAATAAATTGATATTTTCCTCGTTATGTAAAACCGGGCATTCTTTATTAGATTATTATTTATAAAAAGAATTAATCATTTCATTTCAATTTACACTGTATGTCTTGTAAGTATTATCATTAAACAATTTTACATATTTTTTTGTAATAATAATATTTTTGAATAATTTCCAATAGTTTATATCTTAACTATGATGCAAACAAAAATAATACAAATCAAAAGTAATTAAATGAATGAATATCGATACCTAGTATTACAACAAAATGATATAATGGACACAAATGCATTTTATAAGGGAAATAAATAAATTAATATGTCTATACAAAAAAACAGAGTTTTTGTTTTTAATTGGGTCTAACAGTCCAATTACTGGAGGAAAACATTTGTAGTTAATGGGGTTTTAAGAATTAGGATTCTGATAACTAAAAATATTCTGTTGAATGTTCTCATTAGAGGAGAATGAACACTTCTTTACAAGAAAGTGTGTTAGTACGGCCAACTTGTTAAAACTAAACTTTCAAAAGTTACAACAAAATGTGCTCTTTAACCTTTGCTTGAGATCAGTTAGTAATCAATATTTCCTTTTACAATTTCCCTTTATTATATACTTCCGCTGTTTCGACAGTCAGGGAAGTATTTTGAACAAAATATTGCAAAATGTTGTTCAATATGAGAAAGCAAGTATAGAAAAAATTCCGGTCAATTGAAATAAAGTTTTTTTCCCGCAATTTTTATTATCTCCGACAATAATAAAATATTTCTTTTTAAATGGTCTCAAAACATAACTTCATGGGTGTTATCTGGCTCTAAAATACATATTTCTACCAAAAGTCTAATATTTCTTCCCAATTGTGTCCAAATACAATTTTTTGAAACGTTCCAAAATTCCATGTCGATGCAGAAATTAGCTTATTTAATAATAGTAATGTTAATAGCATAGGTGCATATTACATAATAAATCGTAAAATATCAAAATTTAAGTGTTTATCCTATTTTTTCATTAAAATTTTTAAATGAAGCAAGACGCAACTTATTACTCTTAAATAGTTGGCGTTTTACCTTTTTATTGGCATATATAAAACCTCCAATATCTCCCCTATAAAATGACACCAATATTGTGGCAATCGCTTCATCCAATGCTGAGTTATTACAATTTTAATTAAGACTTGTCACAAAATACGCTTCCTATCGTCTTCTGTTTGCCTATTACTCGAGCTGATTTGACTAAGAAATCCATTCTCTACAAAACGGCCCAGTTCAAGGAGGTTGCCATATTGTTTTGGTAAGTTTTATGAAATAATGCAAAAACCTTAGCATACTTTTAGGCGTTCTATAGAATAGTGTGGCAATCGACGAAAAAAAAACTAGTTTCTTTAATACTGGACCGTAATAAGGAAATTTTTCCCTCCGCCAAGAAAGAGAGTGTAATCTTTTTATTTAAATTGAAAACAAACATTCCAACAAGTCACTACAATCCAATAGAAATAGCAAGTTTAATATAAACTTTCCGGAACAGAGCATAGGCCCATAACTCAACACGTTTCGATATAAACGGCATAAAAACAATCAAATCAATTAAAAAATAATGCATGACAATTTTTGCACCAAAATCACAATATCGAGGAATAATGAATGAACAGATTCTTTTGCAAGGAATAATTTTATTAAAAAGATACATTGTCACATAATATTGAATTTGATGACTTCTTAAAAATTTGTCATGTAAATGTCGTATAAAGCCTCTTTTTAAATCACTTCAAGAAATCCACAACCTCTTCCAATTCTCGCTGACGTGCTTGTTTTTGGGCCCAACGACTTTCGGCAACTTTAACATTGACCACCCAACGATCATGGGCTAAACGTATACCGCAAGCACCACCTTCATCGGGTAAAATTTTGGGCATTTTTGAACCTTGCATGCCGCCCATATAATATGTAGCATCCGAACGTAAATGACGACGTTTAGCTGGACAAAGTTTCCCACCCTTGGGAAATGGAGGCTCTGACAGGTACAACTTCAGGCAACCCTGATGGAACAAATGGCCGCAATATACACGTTCAACATACGAGTCTTTGTTTTCGTCCTTCTCCAAATCATTTGGGTTACGGGGTAATACCAATTGTCCACATATAGGGCATTCCTCCATATGAAATCCTCTTGTCGCCTCAAGGCAAAACTTTAACGCTCTATAAAGCGAGGGTACTGGTTGAAAATCGGCTATAGTTTTTCCTTTGGGCATACGCAACGGCGGCTCTACGCATTGACGAGCAATTTCACGTGATTGGCCATTTAAATAGCGCAACAAAATGGCAGGAAGATTTGTTTCCTGCTGTTGCAATTCAACACAATGTTGCGGATAATCATCAGGTACCACAGCCTTTAATCGATAATAATAATCCCCACCTTTAGCGGTGAAATGTATCGCACTTGCTTTCTGTTTCAGCTTTAACTGGTCCGCAGTTGCTTCAGGTCCCAAATCTTTACGCAATTGCTGTATCTCATCGAAACATACGCACAGCGGGTTATCTTGAACATACTGTTGCAAAAACTTGAGAACCTTCAGACAATGAGGTTTTCCCAAGAACTCTTGTTGCAATTGTTTTTCGCAAACACTCGTCAAACCTTGAAGAAACTTATCCGAAAGAGTTTTGCTTTTCAATTCAATTAGAACCGCTTCTTTGGGATAATCGTTTGGAAAACGAAGACACGCTGTAAGTTGACGATAGAACTGATTCTCGTGGATATCAACACGTATAAAGGGCGCTGGGGCAGCTGCAGTGCACGCAATTATTTTTGAGTTGGGAACAACATTTTCACAAAGTTTACGTACTTCATCAATTTCAAATTCAATAATACTCATAATCTGGTGAATGAATAAAGTGTTGAAATATTCCAAAGTCTGAAATTGCCCGTATTTTTGTCTTTTTCACGAAAAAAAGAAATAATTGCAGTAAAGTAATTGAGACTCTTCTTCTTATCTACTCTTCTTCTATTCATATTTTGTGACATTTCATAAAGTGATTACAGAGCCGCACTAAAATCTTGCCGCCGTTTTCCATTATAATTTGACATTAATATGCCAAGTCTTTAGTACGAGTTGGTAAAAAAGTAATCAATGGTACTTAATTTGGTATTGGGTGAAGGCATGGTATAACTAAGAAGGTAAAGTCATGTAATCATATGTTTAATTTTTTTTTTTCAAATTTATATATATTTGACAACATCTCATTGTCAAAATCATAAATCCATTGAATACACACAAAACCAGAGTTAAATTATATGAAATTAGGTTACCTTTATTTCATTGTTCCATAGGTGAAGGGATAGAACTGGATTCCTTACATTTAATATTGAAATCTCTGTTGGTATCTGGAATTGAGATATGGGGGTGGTGTTGGAAGAGTGTACTATAATTGTACGAAAAGAACAAATAGTAGAACGACAACAATTACAATATAGTGGACAACAAAGTGGAATGATTTTTCTGACGTTAAACCAATCGTGCTGTGCATGATTGCCACATTTTTTGTGCACGGTTGCCACATTTGGTAAAAGTCTATTTAAATTCGTGCCATTTATTTAATCCCTTTCACATTGACTATGAGACAATGCTTCGTTTTTATGTCATATTCAACACTGTGGCCAAGTTCTTTTTTGTGAATTTAATAAAATCATTCCGTTCGATTAAGTCAGCATAGCTTCCATATATATGTTTCACCGATTGAAGTGCCTTTGTAGTTTTCGCTTATTAACAATCAATTTACTTCACAGAAATTCCAAAAATAAACGTTTATTTGTCACGGCCGCCAGACATTATATTTCGCCGGTCTATTTACCCAAAATTTTATAGGCTAGTATAGACATCATGTTGGAATCATAGTACAACTAATTCAAGTTTACATCATTTCAAATTATGATATTTCGCTCTGCCTTCTTTATTATTTACCTTGTCAAATCTAAATTCATTTAAAAAGGGTCCCATCACGTATTTATATATGAATTTATGAATATACGTTTTAACAATGAAATGTAGGTATACATTTGAATAGAATTGCAAACATATGACTGCTTAGGTTGCATTTTTTATTGTACCATGGAAGGAACTTTTGTTTTTACTGTTTCTAAACCACACATTAGAATTTTAACTAAACTCATGGCAACCCCATGAAACATATGTTTCGCACAAATAAGAAAAAAAATCCATTTGGTAGCCACGTTGTGATTCACCGAACGAAGAAGCAAAACGATTGGCATTGCTTTCTGTTTACGGAGAAATAAGGACATTTACTGCCGATTTCATCATCTTTTTCAATAAGAATGGTTTTGGATTTGGATCTCTTCCGCAGTGACAAGGGTGGTAATCCCGATGCCATTCGCAAAAATCAAGAAAAACGTTTCAAAGACGTGGCTCTGGTCGAGACTGTCATCAGTCAAGACACCGAATGGCGTCAAAGACGTCATCGTGCTGATAATCTGAATAAGGTGAAGAATGTCTGTAGCAAGGTGATTGGTGAGAAAATGAAGAAAAAGGAACCACAAGGCGATGAGGCTGAAGATGTTCCGGCTGATGTCCAGCAAGATTTGACCGAACTCAATGCTGAGAAATTATCCCAGCTGACGGTGAATCAAATTAAAAAAGTTCGTGTACTGATTGACCAAGCCATGGCTGAAAACGAGAGACTATTGCAAGAAGCTGAACAGAAGAGGAATCAAGCTCTGAGGGAAGTTGGTAATCATTTGCATGAATCTGTCCCAGTATCCAATGATGAGGAAGAAAACAAAGTCGAGAGGACATTTGGCGATTGTACAAAACGTAACAAGTACTCACATGTGGATTTGATTGTTATGATTGATGGTATGAATGGTGATAAGGGAGCGGTTGTATCTGGAGGACGTGGTTATTTCCTAACTGGCCCCGCTGTGTTTTTGGAGCAAGCTTTGATTCAACACGCCCTGCATTTGTTGTACGCCAAGGACTATGTTCCTTTGTACACACCCTTCTTTATGCGCAAAGAGGTTATGCAAGAAGTGGCCCAATTGTCGCAATTCGATGAGGAACTCTACAAGGTTATTGGTAAAGGTAGTGAAAAGGCTGAAGAAGCTGGCACTGATGAAAAATACTTGATTGCGACTTCCGAACAACCAATTGCTGCCTATCACCGCGATGAATGGCTTCCTGAAGCTTCATTGCCCATTAAATATGCCGGTTTGTCAACATGTTTCCGCCAAGAAGTTGGCTCTCACGGTCGTGATACCCGTGGTATCTTCCGTGTACATCAATTCGAAAAAGTTGAACAATTCGTCTTGACCTCACCCCATGACAATAAATCTTGGGAAATGATGGATGAAATGATCAGCAATGCTGAAACCTTCTGCCAATCTTTGGGCATTCCATACCGTATTGTCAACATTGTATCGGGTGCTCTTAATCATGCTGCTGCTAAGAAATTGGATCTTGAAGCCTGGTTTGCCGGCAGCGGCGCATTCCGTGAATTGGTCTCGTGTTCCAATTGTTTGGATTACCAAGCCAGACGTTTGTTAGTACGTTATGGTCAAACAAAGAAAATGAATGCCGCTGTCGATTATGTGCACATGTTGAATGCCACTATGTGCGCTGCCACTCGCGTCATCTGTGCCATTTTGGAAACACATCAAACAGAGACAGGCGTTAAGGTGCCAGAGCCACTTAAGAAATATATGCCTGAAAAATACAAGGACGAAATTCCATTTGTAAAACCTGCTCCAATTGATGTTGAAGCTGCTGCTGCTACTAACAAAAAGGCTGGCAAGGGTAACAAGAAAGATGCTGCAGCTGCTTAAATATTAAACTAAAATAAAATCCAGGAAATTACGCCCCTCTAGTTTAAGTACGATTGGAAAACGATAATTATGCATTTTCTTGTAATACGCTTAAACAGATAAATATTTTAAAACAATATCATTAGCAGTTTGTATGACAAAACAAAGGGAGAGATTGTTTCGAAAAGGTATTTTCTAAGTATTTCTAATTTATTATTCACACAAAATGTTCTCGATTTTTAAAGATTAACGTAAATTATACCAAGATATGTTAACTCCCGTTATTCATTAGCAGAGCGATATTAAATACATTTGGTATAAATAAAATGGAATAAAGGAAAATATAAATGAAAACTATTAAACATGTGTTTCCTATCTAAAAATATCTAGTTATGGTCCAAAAAGTAGCAAGAAATTAAACATAATAAGATATAAATCATGATACAGGTACGGTATCATGTTTAAAACATGTTTTTGAAAATGTGAATAAAAAATATATGCATTCATAAGTGTTTCTTTTGTTGCCGCTAAGAAGTATACGTGGATATGTTCCTTTGTAAAACAGGGTTTTCACTCCACCTTTCTTTTTTATACTTAACAACGTTAGGATCATAGAGCCTTCATACATTTTTCCAATCAGATATTCTAATCTATCTAAAACATAGTCTGATTTAATATTTTAATTTTAATATTTTTTATTTGGTTTTACAAGTCTTTACTCAGTATTTGCACTATTTTAAATCGGAATCATGCATTAACATAAGCCAGAATATTCAAAATATCAGTTTATTAGACTAAAGGTGTGAGTACATAAGCAGCGACTAGGCTTATTAATGCCAAATTATAAAGAAAAACGATAGCTGGAATTGCTAATGAACCCAAATTTTTTCCGTGCCTGAAACACTAAAAATGGTCATTGATGATAAAATTGAAAAAAAAAATCTCCCTATCTCAACAAAAATAAAAAAAGACTTACCACAATTCAATTTCTATCTGTACTTCGTATATGCTTAACAATTCTATGTAATAAATAAATAATGTTAATAAATTAAAAAGAATTTTTAATTAAAACAGACAATCAGCCTATTTCTCGTCAGCCTTTTCCGTTGTTTCAATGCGGCATTTTGGCAACGCTTTTTTAAATTTCTGTATAACGTCATCGATATTTTTTACATAACGCATATTGAATATGCGCAACTCTTGGAGATTTTTCATTTCTTCAATAACTGCCAGACCATCGTCACTAATGTTATCACATTCCGATATTTGCAGTGACTTTAGTGTTTCCTTGAGGTGGACAAGGCCATTTAAACCATCCGATTCCAGGTGTTTACATTTGTGAAAGATAACGGTATCGATGTGATTGCAACCCTTGAAGTGATCCAACCCGATTTTCATTAGTGAGGCACCAGAACCATCAACAACTTTCACTTTGAACCTGTAATGTTCTGGAGGTAGTATGTTGTAGTCTTTGATGAGGCGGCTTGGAGCATCTACCGTACAAATGCCGCCACCGTTCTTTATAACCCATTCTGCACAAAGACGATCAGCACCCACTAATCTCTGTCGATCTATATCTACACGGTTGAAAGCAATTGCAACGTACGCCCATAAGTTTCTATTAGCATTGGCCGGATTTGTTGTTTGTGTATTGCAAATGTGTTTAGCTCCAAGTAAACTACCTTTTAGAAGGTTTAGAGGTCTTTCAGCAAGCATCTTGCCAATGGAGTTGGAAAAGTTCAAAGTTTTTCGGTTGTTTTTAATGTAAAGAGTCAGCTGTTCTCTCTTTTATTCTTTGCTTTTTCTTGTGCACTCAGTAAGCGAGGGTTGCCAATGTACATGCAAATATTCCATAATTTTATCCAATGCAATTTATGCCGGCCGGCACAATTGTGGTTACTTGAATATCTATAAAAAATAGATTGTATTCATTCATTTTTATACTCGCCTGGCATAAACCATATTGCCAGTACGAACCCTCTCCTACAAACAAAGAATTGCCGCCAGAAAATTTGCCTAATATAAATTTGAACTCTTATAAAATAATAAAAAAAACAATGATGAAAAATGCAAGGCAAGTTCAAACCTACCATAAGTAAACGCGTCTAAATCAGGAGAATGCATAATCGAAAACATAGGCCACACAAACACGCGAGCATTTGCTTCATGGTAGAAATACCAGGTAGCAACATAGGCGAAAATTACAACAAAGCAACTTTTTTAGAAACTTGATATGTCAAAGTTTTAACCAGGGCGAATTTATTTGAAGTATAAAATTTGGGGCAAATTGGTTTGCACCAATCAGAACTCTTCATTCTGAAACATTGAATAAGTTTGTTTTGGTTTATTCATATGTATATATTAGTTGAGATTAGTATATTTTTTAACATATAAACTGAAAATACTACAATAACTAGAAGTGTATACGTATTATACCATCAGTCATATCGCTAGAGAAGGTCTGTATAATTTCATATGACCAAAATGTATCTAATCGAAATAACGCCTCTTTCGACGAAATCCGTTTCAGGACATTTGGAGGCGACCCGTCCGTCTGTCTTGCTGGAGCGTACGATAGCTGTAGAATGGATCATCATCCAAACATAGTGCATCGCAATATTATTAACAAACATAATGCGGAGATGGGCAATGTCGTCCCACTCCTTCCGGTTCCTCCCTCACGACATTTTTAACAGCACAGAATCCAGTGCGAAAATACAAAATATATGTTATGTTATCACTTATTTTGTATTCTCTTAATAAAATAAATAATTCTCCTTGTAGCATTAGATATAGGTTTTTAAGAAATGTGTAAAGATTCCAAGTTATCCTTTTGTATTAGAATTAGGGTTGATGCTTTGCCATTAAAAGTGAGTAAATAATAAATGTACATATATGCGTGGAACTTGTGAATTTAAACCTGTGTGTAACTACGGTGGATCTATCGGAATTGTGTACAATATAAAGGTTCCCACTGTATTTTAATGATCTTAGTCACATTTACCCACGGAATTGTTTCAAATTTGGTATTTAAAACTTGCAGTAGATAGAAATCCACTTAGTATAAATATGTCTATATAGGTTCATGTTTTGGTATGACTCCAATGTAACGGTTCCACACACTTTGTTGGTATTTGAAATCTTTAACTGCATTCTCCTACCGATCTCAGTCGTATTTGTAGTTTAAAGTGGAACATGTTTGAATCCAGATACTTTTGTATAAAAATGTTTTCTTAGGTAATGGTGGAGGGTATTCAAAGCTCGGCCCGGCCGAACTTAATGTTTTTATACCCTCAGCCATATGGCTAAAGAGGGTATATATTATTTGATACGGTCAAAACGTGCCTAGCCGAAATAACGGTTTTAGACCCTAGGTCTCTTTGAACCAAATCCGTTTCAGGACATTTGGAGTCGATCTAGTGATGTCCGTCCGTCCGTCTGTCTGACTGGCTGGTGCGCGCGATAACTCTCGAAGGGAGTATACGATTCGGTCAAACTTAGATCGAGTTCGGAGATGGGCAATATCGGTCCACTCCTCCTGGTACCTCCCCCACAAAAGGTCAACATTTTCATTGAAAATAATTTACCGCATATAAAGATAACGGATTGTTGGATTTTCTTCAAACTTTGCAAATCGTAATATTTGCATTACCCCAAGATTGGGTGGGAGAATGGACAAGATTGGACTGCTCCTTCTAGTACCTCCCCCACCCTGGTACAGCGCATGGTAATAATTTCATTCTACAACTTATGCCCGTTATATACTTTGGGTTGAAGTGATGAGAACATATTTTGGCGTTTTGGTTTAAAGTGATCCCACAAATCGCACTCCACTTCAACCTCTTCGTCTCTTCCTTGGGTACATTGAAAAATGTTGCTTGTCGTTCACTATCCTTTCTTTTGCAAACAGCACAGCACCTCATATTCTGTTTTTTTTTTATTTGAATTATATCACAAAATTTGATTTTTATATTTTTGTGTTTATTTTTTCCTCTATGATGTTTGAATTTCTGTTATGTATTTCTACGGCGAATTCGAATTACAACAACTTGTTTGACATATCAAGTTGACTACAGCTGGCCTGAAAGGGTTACCTTGTAATTCTACCATGATTTGCTTTGAAGACACTTTATTTTTTTTTTCCAACACATTAACAAGTGTCAATTCTAAAAAAAATAATTTCCGACTTAAGACATATATGTACGTAACTTGCTGTAAGTTATTTTCATGTGTAAATGTTAAACGTATGTTAATATCATATTTTCTTTCGCGCTTTATTCTTTGAAATTATTTACCTTAAAGTATCTAAAGAGTTGCCAAGTTTTAATGTAAATTTAAGGGAGCCGTTATCACCACTGTATTCTTACAAAATAAAATTGATAATTTCGGACTGTTTCCTTGGCAACGGCTGTTTTGAAGTAAACAAATATTTTTTTCCAGCTAAAAAAACTAAAAATTTTGTAGAGAACAGACAAATTATAGTTTTAGTTTAATTTAAAGCAGACAAAATGACCCACATTAAACGAAATAAAATAACATCTCACAATAAGGATACACGGTGGGATCGTATACGAAAGCGGCATGGTAGTGGTAATTCGGCTAATCTTAAATGCGAAACTGTTAAGCGTTTCATAGAGATCGACTATGTGGGAAAGAATCAACAAAACCTAATGAATGGAGCGATTAAGCCTGAAAATAAATTGGATCCTGTCTTGGTAATGGATTTAAGACATGAAATGGTAAGTCAAGATCATAATAACCATATCTCATTTAATAAAGATTTATTTTTATGTGTGTGCCTAAATAGTTCAAGCAAATACCAAGAAAATTACCCTTGGCTACGGTAGCTTTTTCGAAAAATTTAGACAATTGTAAATCCCATAATGTCGTCGTGGAGGAGCGTTATATTGAAAATCAATTACAACAATTTCGTCAACACTTACAAAAACAAAATCAACGCAATCGTCTTTGTGAAAAGAAAATCAATTCCTTGTTGATCGATAACCAAGGTATAATGGATAGCTTGGAGACATCACAGCGTCATATAGAGGATTTCTATAGTACGCCCATTGAAGCATTGCAGCAGGTAAATGATTTGTTCGTAAATGATTTTCAACTAGAATTGAAAACAATGGAAAGTGAAATTGTTGTTCGTTCTGAAAACATTCAGCAAGTGGATCAAAATCAATCAAAATTAGACAATAAAGAAATGGAAAATGATATTAGAGAGTTGGAACAACCAGTTGATGATATTACAGCAAGATTTCCCGAAATCCTTTTGTTTGATAAAAATGACGAAGTTCTTTCAAAAAATACTCGCGAGCGAACACCTAGTCCCCTTGCCAATACAGACGAAGTTTTACAACCGCTGAAAGAGAATCTGGAACAAAACAATGGCCTCCATCTACGCTGTGTACGATTTGATGAGGATGTTAGCGTTTGCCAATTTCAAAGGGAACATTCAACTTGTTCCAATACCAGTGATGGTATAGACTCCGTAATATCTGAACTAGCTGAGGAAGCTTTGATGGAGCTACAACAGGAAGAAGAAAAGGAACAATCCTTAAATATTTCACCTACATTGGAAGATGGTAGTCTACTTAAAATCGATTCTTTGGATACAACATTATCAATTATAGGATCCAACAGTTCCGCCGCAAAAACCAATACGAATTGTAGACACCTAGTCGTTGAAGGAAAAATACCAAAATTTATTAAAAGACCAAGAGATGAATAGCATAAAAATATTTTATTTTCCATAAGCTCTGGTTCTACGGAAGTACACATGGAGGGGGATGATTTATCTTCCAATCAAGAACAAAATAAAATAATTGAAGAATTGTTTGAAATAAATGATCACTCTCGAATAACTATAATGCGCAGATATTTTCTTAAATGGCTGCATTTTACCCATGTCGAGAAAATCGAAAGGGAACATGTTGATGGACATGCTGATCGTGTAAGAAAAATTAACATATTTTTGGATAAAATTCGTATGGAGAAAAGTCGTCGCAAAAAATGTGAAAAGCTACAACAAGCCGGAGGAGAAGATAGCGAGTTTAGCTCTTCGATAGCGCCCACAAAACATAATACCGTTGAAAACTTGAAAATAAATAAGAAATATCAAAATAAGTAAGTATTTACACTTTTGGTTCTACCTTTACACATTTCTTTTAACATTAGACTTAAGGTTCAGAATAATTATCGTTCTTTATTCACAGAATTAAAGTCCAACAGGACATCATCGATTTGCAGCGTCTGAAATTGGAACGTCAGGAACGAATTATTATGGAACTCAAATTAAGCAAATTATCGGAGGAAGCTAGAGAAGCCCGGATGGAATTGAAAACAGAATTGAAATCCGTTATACGTTCGGGAGATGCAAAATCGAAGGCTAAAGCCAAATGTCTGCAATTGATTGGCAATCTCCGCGATAAGGAAGACGAACGTTTAGCCAATTTACAATGTAAAGCTATGCTGATGCCCAAATTTTTGCAAAGTATGCAAGAAAGGGCACTAGAGCGAAGTATCAAGCATGAGCAGGCACGGCAACGCAGATTGCAAAAAGAAGCCGAAAGAGAGGCACAGAAAATGGCTCTGGAGGAAGCTAAGGTAAAATGAAAAATTTTATTAGACAAAAAATTAAAACAAATGTTCTCTACAGCGCCAAGAAGATGAAGAAGCCAAGCGTTTGCGCATCGAGGCCCTTAAGGAAAAAAGACGTCTAGAGAAGATGGCTAAAATCATTAAAGAACGTGAGCGACAACGTTACATAGAAAATCAAAAAAAAGCTCACGATTTCTATAGACGCTTGCTTTTGAAACGCATCGGCATGGAGGGTTTTAAACGTTTGATACAACGTAAGAGGGATAATATACGAAAATGCGAAGACTTGCGACATTCTCTTTATAAGAGAACATATTTTCAAGCTTGGTTTAGTATCTACCGCATTCTTAAAGCTCGTCGTTGTCAAAAGGCTGACGATTTTTATGAACAACTTTTGAAGAGAAAATATCTTCACTTTTGGCAATTCTATGCCGAACAGGAGCGAAGCAAATATCATGTAGCCGTAGATTATCACGAATTGAAATTGACCGAATCAATGTTTGGCAAATGGTTTGCTTACACTAAACGCATGAAAATGATTGAAGAAACCAAAATGAGACAGGCCACAATGCATCATGAATGGTGAGTAGCAAAGAAATCCGATTTAACGGAAATTTAACGTTTTCTTTTTTTTTTTTTTTGGTTGAAAGGAATTGTTTTTTATAATGATAGATCAAGGGAAAAATAAAATATTTCCTGTTAGGAAAATTAACATTTTTGTTAAGAAATATTTAATTTAATCCCTGATCATGATTATCGATGATGATCTAAATGCTGAATCAATAAAAAAAATAACAGAGTTCTTAACAAGAAATACATATAGAAATTAATCCCTGTCCATGAGTATCGACTATGGTGGGAATACTCTTGTTAAGAAACATTTAATTAAATTTCTAATAATTGATGATGAACAAAATGTTGAATAAATAAAAATAAAACTATTAAATTAAAAAAAAAAAACAAATTTTCCAAATCGAGTCAACCAAAATGAAAAGGTTGTTCAAATGAAATAAAAATTGTATTTTTTTTTTTTTTCAAAATTTTAGGCATTTGAAATGGAAAGTATTGGACTGTTGGCAACGTTTACCACAAATATTGCAGCTAGAGAAGGAAACCGAAGAAAGGAGACAACGTTGGCGTATGAAAATCTGGGAATTACTTCCAGATTATACACCTAATAGAGATGAATTGAATTTCATGTGAAATGATTTTATCTAAAACAACTAATAAATTATTTATCCATCCTTTTTCAAAATAGAGTAATAAAATTTATCGGGAAGCGAATTACGAATCTATATAATTATGGGAATCTATATACGCATTTCTTTCTTATAGCCCTTCCGATGTTTGGTATTTTAATGACTTAAGATACTTTTTTAATGGAATCACCGACGTAGCCGGAAGGGCTAGAGCCCCTCTTTATGCGCAATGGTTGCTTTCGAACATATTTTCATTTTCTAATGGTGGAGGTTATGAAAAGTTTGGCTCGGCTGAACCTAACGCTATTTCACTTCCTCATGCTTAAATGTATCTTTGTTTAAAAATAACATGTAACATTTTAAATTAAACTTTGTATTATAAAATCATCAACTTATTACAATAATTAGAGGTAAAAGGCATTAAAAATGTAGTGCAGACATATTCCAATTTTGTTTAAATTACATTTTTATTTTTAAATACTTTTTCCCACGAAATTTGCCACTAAAATCGTTTTTCACGTTTATTTTGCGAAATTTGTTTGTCTTAGCAAAATTGTTCAATATGCTATTATTAGCGAATTTTTAATAACATTACGCAGATCCACGACAGGCACCCGAATGACACACATATGACAGCATATGTATGTTTTTCTAATAGAATATTTCTGTTCATCTTTGTGTGCGTCCACCCATATTTTTCAATGAAAATTTGATGGAAACGGCAGCAGGTCAGGTTGGCCGAGCGGTCTAAGGCGCCAGATTTAAGCTCTGGTTCCCGAGAGGGAGCGTGGGTTCGAACCCCACACCTGACATTACATAACATGAACAAAATTAGAATTTTTGGCCATTTGCAAATAAAATCCACTAACTTATGTGGAAATATATATAGAGGAAATATAATAATAAATAACCATTTCATATTTTTTAGTTTATTTTAATTTTGCAAAGAAATTAAAATTTGAGAACATATTTTGTGTAATGAGCAGAAATGAGTAATCTCCATTTACTTTCATGGAATGAGTAATGCCAATTTTGCGGTTTTTTAGTCTTTCTGGCGAGTTTTGAAAAAGAGATAACACAATTCAAGAACACGATTGTATAACTATTCACAGAAAATAAAACATAAGTTCATTTTTTGCTCAGAATATAAAACGACGTAGATGTGTAAAAAAATCAAACCACTTAGACGTATTTGGAATCATTGTACAAACAGAAAGTAAGTTTTAGTCCTGATTTAGACTTGGCGAGTTTACTGGCTAAAATTTTGTACTTGCCTGTTGTATTTAAAAAAGACAATTATTTTTAGCAACTTTCTTTTCCAAAACTTTAAATAATTACAACTCTCATAAAATGTGATGTAAGAGTCCGATTGTCTTAAAATTTCACACATCCCAATATTTATGTTAACCCAAGGTCTGGCGTTAAGATGGAATATATCGGTCCACCCCCTCTGGTACCTCCCCCACACAAGGTCGAAATTTTCAAAATTTATACAATTTTTTTCTACACAGAAAGAAAATAAATAATCCGGGGTTTTCTCCAACTTTGCAAATCCTAATATTTGCGTTGATTCTAGGTCAGGTGCAAAAATGGATAATATCGATTCACTCCATCAAGTACCTCCCCCACAAAGGGTAAAAATTTTGAATAATTATAAGTCTTATAAAATGTGATATAAGAATCCGATTGTCTTAAAATTTCGCGCATCCCAATATTTTCATAAACCCAAGATCTGGTGTTCCGAAAAAGCATCAGTTTCTGTTTATATTTTGCACATCCCATTATTTTCACTAACACAAGATCTGTTGTGTATATCGGTTCACTCCTTCTGGCAACTCCCCTACAAAGGCTCAATTTTTTGAGTATCCATCAAGCTCAAATTGGTTACCTTCAGTAACGAAAGGATTTTCAATTAAAATAAATAAAAAAAGAAAAAAGTACCATTCTTATATTTGGAATTTGTGAATTGATCTTTTTCCTTTAGATAGCCAAACTTTTTTTTTTCAAAAATGCCACCGCTATCTAAAACGTCAAATAGCTAATTAAAAAAAACCTACTTAATTTAGAAAAGTTGGTCAAAAAGCACAAATAAAAGCAACTGCCGACTCAAAACTATTTTTTATTTGAGTACATTTTGGATTATTTTTTAATACTTTTCTCAAGTTTTGGTGAAATTGGTCAAAAATGATATTTTTCTAGTAATCGGCACCCCCTACCGACTACTGGCAAATCTCTTTTTTTCTGTTCCTAATGTCGGCATTCAATAATATAACAGAAAAATGTTTGATTTGTACGTTTTTAAGTTATAAAATGATCTTTAGACTCTTATTTAGTATTATAAAATATTTCTGATTCCGAAAGTATTAAATTTAATGTACTTGAATTGATTATTAAGTTGACGCCACCACTATTTTTTTCTTTACAAACAAGCACTATCGCACGCGTTGGAAGACACTCACTGACGAAAACCGTTATTCTCTCGTAATAAATGATCGGAGCTCATTGTTTTTTTACAGAAAGAGACCAGAGAACACTGTTGACGTTTTTTTGCAATTATTTCATTTTTGGTCAATTCTATTCTTAGTTATTTAAGATTAAATTTCAAAACTGCCGACTACTGGGACATGCCGAACTTAGGCACACTTACCCTACTTGGTCTTTGATAGCATATCGTGTAGAACTTTGAGTGAAAAGATTTCGATAACGTCTGCGGTGATCCGTATAAACTACATTACGATGCCTAAATAATCGATTTCGACTGTGGTGATTTCGCCCCAGTTTTGAATTTTTTCGACATCATATATAATTTTTATATAATATATTTAACTTTTTTCAATATATTCATTGTGTGCCTGAAATATTGACAACACTGTAGAGAATTAAAAGTATGTATTCTGTTACTCTTTTAAAATACAAATACCATTTTGAGAGTTTGTAAAAGTTAGTAATTGAGAGATCTACAAAATAAGTCTGATTGAGAGAGAGAGAGTCACAAACTGTATAACTCAACTGGTTGAACAAGTTAAGAAGCCCACACCGATCAGATAAACACAAAACAAACGACTTGGCCCAAACAAACCGAAACAGTTGTCTGTGGACATTTGATCGTAACGGTTGTTTTTCAGAGAGTGGATCTTACGTTGAAAAAAAAATTGTCGAAAACGAATTTGACATTTGGCGTTAAATAAATATTAAAACAAAATAAAACCAACGTACTCAACATCCCAGACTTGTTTTAACAAAAGAAAACCCCTAAGGCAAACCAAGTGTCTTCAAGAAAACAAATATTTATTTTGTCTTTTCATGGTGTGCAAAAAACATTACTTTGTTTGATTTTAATAAAACAAACGATTTGTTATCATTTATAGATTGCTTTTGCCACAACCAGTTGTGTTTATCTACAATTTTAACAAAGCCAAGTATTAGAGCTGTCGCATTTTGATTGATAACGTATCGCGTCAAAGAGCCGTGTTTATTGGCAATTTTTACCGTGTCGAATAAAATTTAAAAAAAGAAAAACAAAGAGAAACATTGAGCTGAGCTAATTTTTACTTGAAATATTCTGTGCCATTCGACGGGTGTGTGTGTGTATTTTGAAAAATATTGATTTGTGGCAAAAGTACTTTGCTCAAAATGCCGGTGAAATCATCTAAAACAACACTGTATAAATTACTAGTTTTATTCCTAGTAATCTCTGCCGTTGATCTGGGTAAGTTGTCGTCTGTCTGTTCTTTATTTTTTGTTCAGAAATTCTCTCCTCTTTGTTCATCATTTACGTATGTGTTGATATGTGTTCAGACGTTGAGTTTCCTTCCACATAAATTATTCGCCACCAGCTGTGGAGGATTGATTTTGTGAAATTAGCCCGATGTTGATCTCCGCCTGCTTTAAGTAAACAGCTCAAAGGAGTGTTACGAATACTTATTAGGGTGGAATGAATATTTGTTGTGTTATAATAAAATTTAATGTGTAGCACATAAAAATAATACGAGCACAACGTATTTTTGTATAAACAAATGGTCAGAAGACCCAAAAGTCTTCTTCCAAAATCATTGTTCTCACACCGAAAATCTATCTTCCAAAAGGTCTTCTATGCAAGAGTAGATCTTTACAGCAGGACAAACAATTCGGAATGTCTTATAGAAGGTCAAAAGGTATTCTTAGAAGACAAAAACTCTCCTAATAATATATTTGAAAATAGGAAAGTATTCTTCCCAATACTACAAAGTCTTCTGATGGAAACCCAGATGGTATTCGTTAAGGAGAACTTATAGAAAACGAAAAAATACCTTTCAAGAAAACACCAAAAATCTTCTCATCGAAGAGTAGGAAAGTTTGTAGTAGAAAATCAGAGAGACATTCTCAGAGAATGTCAAATGTTCTTCTTAAAGAAGGTCATATCTTCCCAAGGGGAAGCATAATATTTTCTTATATAGATCTTCCCAAAAAAAGGCGAGAAGGTATTTTCATACGAAGCCAGATAGTCTTGTCATAGGAAACCAGGAAGTCTTTCAATACACGACCAGAAGGTCTTCTAATAAGCTGTCTGAAAATCTTCTGACAGACGATCAGAGTGTACTGGGTGATATAAAAAAACTGCAACAAAGTAAAATTTTATTGAATGAAAGCAAAATATATCGGTAACAGCATCAAATTTTAAAATAAGTTTAGATTTCTTCGAATTGGTCAGGAACGGACAATGAAACCGTCACATGCTGCCCGAATGTTGCTCTGCGGTATTTTGGTCCATTTCCGGCGAAGCGCTAGCATGAGATGATCGACACTTTGGTATTTTTTAGTGCCAACCATGCTTTCCAAAATACTCCAGACACAATAGTCCAACCGATTGGTATCCGGAGATTTTTGTGGCCATTGTGCGCTGGAAATGAAACGAGGAACTTCATTTCTTGGGTGGCGCGTGCTGAGTCCTGTTGGAATGTCCAAGGTCTGCGGTCAAAATGTTTGCGTGTCGAAGGCTTTAATACACCCTCCAGAATATTTTCTCGATAATATTCGGCATTTCGATTAATATGAGCGTAGAGCGACCATCGACTGTTATGGCGTCCTAAACTATCACCGTGGCCGTCGCTTGAGTTCTGGTGGCCAACCGAAGGTTCACATTTTCAGCTGACTCCTTTGGCAAGTAAACACGTTCATTTTGTTTGTTTGAAAACAGCTGGACAACGAATATTTTCTCATCGGAGAAAACCAAATTCGGCAGTTCAGCACTATCGGCCAAGCGAAGCAGCTCTTTTGAGTCTATTTTCTTTCTGTTGCAGTGTAAGTTCTTGCACTTTTTGGAATTTTAATGGCTTTACCCTGAGCTCATTTTTCAATATTTGCCGAATGGAATATTGCAATATGTTTAGCTCACGAGCCGTTTTCGGCCACTTCGACGCGGGTTTCGATCAAGTCGCTTCTTTACTTTTCGAACCATTTCTGCTGATGTTGCTGTTTTCTTCCGTCCACTTCCTTGACGTCGGGCTACGCTACCAATATCACGGTAACGAGCGATGGTACGAAACACAAAAGATTTATTCACATTTAAATGCTGAAGTGCTCTAAAGATAGCCACTTGTGGTTTTCCAAATATAAAGAAAACACAATATCACGCTTAAATTCTATCACGAATAATTTTTTTTCTGGAAAATTCCCACCAAAATGGTTTTGTACGCTTGTAAACAATGGCTGTCACTGTAATAACTTTAACAGATGTCGGACAAGTGGCTTAGCAATCTGAAGTTGGTTGCAGTATTTTCATCTCACCCTCTATTCTAACAGACGACCAGAAGATCTTCTCACAGATGACCAAAAGGTCTTCTCAAACACAACCAGAAGGTCTTCTTATATTCGACCACATGGCATTTCATAGACCACAAAAAAGTCTCATCACAGATGATAGAAGGTCCTCTCATAGACGACCAAAAGGTCTTCTCATTGGCGATCAGAAGATCGTCCCATAAATGACCAGAAGATTTTCTTATGAGAAGGCCAGAAAGTCTTTTCATGGACGGCTAGAATGTATTTTCATATACGACCAGAAGATCTTCTCATAGACGACTTAAAGATCTTCTCATCTTCTCATAGACGTCGGAAGATTATCCCATAGGCGACCAGAAGGCCGTCATTAACACCAGTATTATCTTCCATAGTTGGTCGGAAGATATTCCTATAGACGACCGAAAATTTTTCTCATAGACCATTATATCAGAAGGTAAAATAAACGACAAGAATGTCCTCTCATGGACTAAGTGGTGCTCCTTAAAAGGATTAGAAACGGAATGTATTTTTAGGAAAGACGTAAAAACTTTTCCGATAACCCTTTCACCTACGAAAATCCCTACGCATATCAATGGAGCAGTAGAATAATTTTGTGAGTCTACACATTTATACACACATATGTATGCATGTATTGTTTCATATCTCAGCATAAAAATCCCCCAGCATAAAAATGTTCTTGGAAAATCCAACTAAGAGTCCCAGCCATGTTTTTTTTTTAATTGCACTATGTTTTAATGACGTCATTCCATTAAGCTTGTCTTGTGTTGTACGACCCAACTGTCCCTCCAACCATACAATGTCCACATAAGAACCCTAATGTCATCCACAAAGTGGCTTTAGACTTTGTTGTCATTTAAAAAAAAATGTTTCTTTTAATTATCTTTCAGCGTTTTGTTTGCAAGAAGACGTGTTATAAAACTATCAACTTGTAGTCTTTAATCGTGAAATTTACAACCACTTATTTGGACTTTAATGGGCACTTCTAGTGGTATTTTATGACATTTAGTACTTTTTGTAATTTTTGTCTTGCTATTTTTGTAAGGGGCAACACAACGCCGAACTGCATTCCGAATAAAGCATAAGACAAAAAAGAGATCATAAACTTGGATTAAAATGCTAACTTTTCAAAACAGACAGACAGGTGGACAGGCAGATTATAATTTTATAAAACACCTAAAAGACGGGTGTATTTTGTACAGAAAATTCTTTGTGTTTGTCTTACACCAAGAAATAGGAGGTATCAGTTTTCAAGTTGAAGGGTATTCAGTTTAATGATTTAAAAATAATAAAAAGCCCAACTGTCACAACAGTGAATCATGTTAAATTTTGTACACTATCAGTCAAAACAAGGTTAAACAGAAAGAAATTGTTTGCTTGATAACATGTTCTGATATGGCATGGAATTAATCCTCATATCATTTGATAACAATTCGATCGAACGTGAATTTTGTCCAAACATTCAACCAAACCCATCAGCCACCCACGCACTCGCCTGTGTTCACCTATTTCCATGTTAACAGCAATGATTAAAAAGCGTAACAACTAATTCGTGATAATTTGGCAAAAATGAAAAACTGAAAACTTTTAGTTCTTGGAATTTGTTCGATAGTCCCCCTTTCCCCTGGTTGGTTTATACTCATAATCACTGGCCCAAGAATAGCCACTGTGACAAACGTTTTACACATTAACGTTGGCGGCATACGCATCTGGGTGGAGGTAAAAATGTATGTTTCTTATTTTCGATTCTAGACATAAATGAGTCATCCACAATTTTTTTGTTGTTTTTGTTTTAAACCAAAAACAAAACAAAATAAAAACGGTAGCCATTTATTTGTCCAAAGACATGGGACACATCGACCGCACATTAATTCCAAATTTTACAGTGAAATTGTTATTAAAAAATTAAATCACATTTGAATATTAATTTTGTTGTTATTTGATTCCAAATCTTTCAATTGTTGGAAAGTATTTGAAATGCAACAGGTGTCTTAATTCAATAATTGGTAGGTATACCAATATTCAGCTCTCCCCAGTGATTTGGCTGGCTGGTTTGTTTTCTCGTTATTTACAAAAGTTATTTTGATTTATTGTAGTATTTCAGTTGCTTTCATTTGAATCAATTAATCGGATAATAAAATTCCAGATAATTACGAATTATATTATGGAACAATAAAAACCATTTTTATACTCTACACAACATAGTGGTAAGGGTATTATATATTTGTACATTTGTTTGTAAGATGGAGAAGGAAGCGAGATAGACCCATAGTTACTTTTGTGGATCTTCATAGAATCACTTTCTGAGTCGATTTATGCATGTCAATCCAACTCTCCGTCGTTGTATTTTTGTGAACAAAATGCAGTTCACATTTATTATCCGATTGAGATGAAATTTTCCAAACAATATTTGTTTGGCCCAAGGACGAACCCTATTGAAATTGGTGAGAATCGGTTTAAATTTAAATACCTTTGGGCCCATTCAAATCGACGAGGCTTGTCCGCAGGCAACATTCTTTGCGTCAATTGAATTTTGTATGGGAACAAATGCAAATCAATGCGAATAATCCGTTGTAAAGTGGACCGAGCCATGCCCAACTGCTGAGAACGGCGTTTTTGGGATGTTCTTGGGGACCTCTCAACACTGGCTCGTACGGCAGCGATATTCTCGGCCGATCGCCTTGGTCGACTTTTATATGGCCTCTTCGGATTAGAAAGAGCCTTACCAGTCGAAAATTTTTCGTATAAACGCTTAATGGTGTTCTTAGAAGGCGCACTTCTCACATTTTTTAATGTTTTAAAATCACGTTGAGTTTTCACAATTGACTTCTTCTGTTGAATGTAAATTTCAGAGCGCTCGCGTGGCGTGTATTGGTTCACGGTAAAAATCTGCTTGGACTGACGCTTCAAACGCGGTATGTCATTAAGCGATGTGACATCTCTGTCAAAAGTTATGGCGTTGCCAGATGGGTCCGTCGAATATGGGCAACCCTGTATAACTTCAATCGATTTCGGGTTAATTGGTCACCTTTGGCACGAATTATGGCCTTCAAACGGCCAATGAAACCGTCACACGCTGCCCAAATGTTGCTCTGCGGTATTTTGGCCCATTCCCGGTGAAGCGCTTGCTTGAGGTGATCGACACTTTGGTATTTTTTAGGTGCAAACCTTGCTTTCCAAAATACTCCAGACACAATGGATTGGTATCCGGAGATTTTTGGTGGCCATTGTGCGCTGGTAATGAAGAGAGGGATTTCATTTTGTAAGCATTCTTGGGTGGTGCGTGCTGAGTGCGATGATGCTGAGTCCTGTTGGAATGTCCAAGGTCTGCGGCCAAAATGTTTGCGTGCCCATGGCTTTAATACACTCTCCAGAATATTTTCGCGATAATATTCGGCATTTATTCTGATGACGATCATTTTGTTATACCCTCCACCATAGTATGGAAGGTAGATCAAGTTTGTCATTCCGTTTGTAACACCTCGAAAAATACATTTTAGACCCCACAAAGTATATATATTCTTAATTAGCATAAAATTCTATCTCGATTTAGCGATGTCCATCCGTCTGTCCGTCTTTGGAAATCACTCTAGCTTCCGAACGAATTGAAGTAGATTGATAAACGTTTACTCAAATGTATATTATGTCTGCAAGACTTTTGGTACTGAAAATGGGCTATGTAGGTCCACGTTTTGGTATATCCCCCATATAACGGTACCTCCTTATATTCGGTATTTGTGTAGGGTGTCATATACTCGGCCCGCCCGACTTTTGACCTTTCCTTACTGGTTTATCTATAACAGAATCCCTTATTACCTTATATTCTTATTCTTCAACGCTTATAGGAAGTAACTGAACTCTCCAATGGTCTAGGAGTGTTGTTTGATTTGGTATATGAACGAGATGAGAATCGTCGAAAAATATACTTTAAATGATATGAACCCATTTGCAGTTTATGGGTATTCTACAGAAATTTTTACAATTGCAACTACGATAAAATGTCTTTTACAGATAGAACATTTCACCAACCCAGTTTATCACTTTGCCTCAAATTTCTTTAAATGACGTATTATATTTCCACTAAATAACAACAAATAAAAATAAATAACAACAGAAAAAATTTTACTTTTCTTCGAATGCATTTTTACTGTTTGTTAAATGTAAATATGCAAATGCTGCTCGCTTTAATTTATGAACATTTAACAACGAAATCAGTTCATTGCGTTCAATTTTTTTTTTTGGAATCACAAACACGTTTTTTGTGAGTTTCGTTTCTGGCCTAGACAATTTAAAGTTGTTATCTTCTTATCGGCTTTAATTCATTTTCCTACAAAATTTTTAATACACTTTTTAATAAATTCATAGTAAATACCGACGACTGAATAATTCTCTTTTGATATTATTTAAATGTGGAATTGTTTGTGCGGGGATTTGATGTCTGTTTTTCATTTCTCTCTTTTCTTTTCTGATTTATAGACATTTTGGTATTAACAACATATTTTGTTTCGTAATTTATTTTAGGCCTTGCCGGTCCCACATCGGCAGTTGTGAAAGATGATCCGATTAAAGAGAGTCTGGAAGAACTTAATGACTTGAACGAAAGTTCCATTTTGAGGGTAAGTTGATTGTGTGTGTGTCTTGCTGTAGATGAAACTCCATAAATGTTCCTAATAATGTATGCGAATGGTAATAACTGATACAATCGGATTGAATTTAAGTTTCGGAAAACATGAAATGATTTTCATAGCATTATTTAAACGTTTCGGGAATAAAAATTAATTTTAGAAAAATTTTAGATATTTAAATATGTATGTTTATTTTGTGGGTTCGGTTGGCTTTTATGACAATCGTCATGTCATATTACCAATCAGCTTATATCGGATTTCCCATTTTATTTTGATGATTTAGTTTCATTTTGAAAGAAGGACTGGTAATAGGTCCGTTCGTTTACTATCCGCTAAACATTTACTCAGTAAGAAGTTACTTAGAAAAAATATGTTTTTTTTTCTCCCTCGAGAGAAAAAATTTGCGAAAAGTAAACAAACAACCGATCCATCGAAATGACTTTGGCGCAAATCTTAATAACAAAAATGTTTTGTTGTATTTATACCCCACGCCGCATAGTGGAAATCGTCTTTGTGCAATTGTTTGTAACATGGAGAAGGAAGCGAGATAGACCCATAGTTACTTTTGAGGATCTTCATAGAATCACTTTCTGAGTCGATATATGCATGTCAGTCCGTCTGTCCGTGTATTTTGTGACCAAAATGCAAATCGGATTTTTTATCCGATTGACAAAAAATTTTCCAAATAATATTTTCTTTGGTCCAAGGACGAACCTTGCTCCCATATGTATCTTTAACGGATTTGGGTTAATATACCAGTACCAGTCCGAATGACCTGAATTTGGGCACATCCGACCGAATTCAGTCTAGAAGTAAGTACTTCAAATTTGGTGAAAATCAGTTCAGATATAGCTATAAGTTTAATCCGATCAGATTTCAGATCCGATTTAATCCGATCAGATTTCAGATTTGGTGCCAGATATCAGATCAGAAATAAGTGCCTTAAATTTTGTCAAGATCGGATCAGATTTATATATAGCTCCCACATATATATTTATCCGATTTCAGGTTTATTTTACACAAAATGGCTAATATCAGACCAAATGGATTTAAATTTGGCACATCCGACAGAATTCAGCCTAAAAGCTAGTACTTTAAATTTTTTAGAAAATCGGTTCAGATATAACTATGTTTCATCCGATTTGGGGTTTTAGGTCCCTTACATGCGTAATACTCACCCCACAAGAATAATATTTGGTACCAGATATCAGATACAGCCCTGAAATACCTCTATCAAATATTATCGAGATCGGATCAGATTTTGATATAGCTCCCATATATATCTTTATCCGATATCAGGTTTATGGTGTCCCAAATGGCTAATATCATTTTTACTTTTTATATTTTCTTTACAAAAAAATAATAATAATAGAAGGAAAATTGACTTAGTGTGCACAGGGATACAGTCGGCAACAAATAACTATTATTCCTGCATCTCCAATTGATGTAGGCACGGTTTCACATTTTTTTTTATTAAGTTTGTCATTCCGTTTGTAACACCTCGAAATATAAATTTTTGACCCCACAAAGTATATATATTCTTGATCAGTATAAAATTCTATGCCGATTTAGCGATATCCGTCTGTCCCACCGTCTGTGGAATTCACTCTAGATTCCGAACGAAATGAAGTGTCTGCAAGACTTTTGGTACTGAAAATGGGCCATGTAGGTCCACATATTCAGTATTATCATGATTTTAGCGACATTATTCACCGGAATTGATTCAAATTTGGTATTTGAAGTTCGTAATAGATACTACAGCCTAAGACAGAAAATTGACTGTGCAGGTCCACGTCTTCTTATAGCGCCTATATAACGGTACCTCCCTATATTTGGTATTTTAATGATTTTAGCGACATTATTCACCGGAATTGTTTCAAATTTGGTATTTGAAGTTCGTAATGCATACTGCAGCCTAAGGCAGAAAATTATCTGTGCATGTCCACATTTTGGTCCATATAATAGTACCTCCTTATATTGATGATTTTAGCTAAAGTATTCACCGATTTTTTTAAAGTTTCGCATTTGAATATTGCAATTGGATTATGACAAACGTTGCCTATGCAGGTCCACGTCGTCGTTTAGGCCTTAATTAACAGAATTTTTAACGGTTTTTTTGAAAATTGCCAAATTTGTTCCAATTGCTGAAGGGTATTCAAAGTTCAGCCCGGCCGAACTTACAGCTTTTTTACTTAATTTTTTTGTCTTTACAAAAATAATGAATAAAAAAACAAAACTTTACTTAGTGTGAACAAGGATACAGTCTGCAGCAAATTTCTGCATCTCCAATATAGGCATAGTGATCCACGGATGAATTTTTAGCTCGATTTGACACCTAAAAAAAATAGCTCATCATCTGCTCTTAAATTATTTACATTTCTTCGTTACTTACTTTGTCCTTATCTATTGTTGTTAATTTTATTCCGCAATACATATAGATATGTTAAATTTGTTTATCCAGTAAATTTGTACAAATTATTGAGTAGACGAACACTCCTAAAGTTGGACTTATGAAGTTAAGTTAAGTCTGCATTGCCAGTAAGCAGCGACGATTTTAGACTTCAAAGATAGAATTTGTGACGCTATCGAATACAAATGGCAGCCACTTTGCGAATTGGTTATGTAAAATTTCAAGGGATATGGCTCGCTTCCCTATTTCGCTGATAAAGATTGTTAACGACATACCTTACTCTTTATTATGAATCAAACATCCGATTAATTATTCCAAAAAATGTATATTTTGGAATACCAAAATAACACATCATAATGAAAACTCTTTAAATACACTCACCTTACTTCAAATGTCAAAAGCTCATCCGATATACTGTAAACTTACTGTAACTGTTTTAGAAAATATAACGGTATAAATGTCCCAAAAATTAATACTCTGGCTAGTTAACGGACATAACTCACATATTATAGTTTCCGTTTCAAATGTAATGAATTTGACATTTTTGTATAAATACGTGACCAAACTATGTATACCAACCTTTTCCACGGCTATGTCATTATATTCCCAAAATATTTTCCATTCAATATATTTCCTTTGAAAACAAATTCAAAAAAAAGCTCATCTACTAGAAAATCATTCAAGATTCCAGTAGTTTATTTTTCAAAATATATATACTTATGTGCATTCGTGTCTGACAAGTTCATTGAAGATCGTGACCAAAGTACCTTTTGAAATAAAGCGTAACGTCACTTATTATAAATGTTACGTACGATGATGGGGCGCAGTAGCGTATTTACTTATGAATTATTACCGCACATTACTTCCGTGGGAAACTCACGAATTACCATTATTATGATGGGGGAGAGAGAGCGAGCGAGTGAGTAAATTTAAATAGTTCTGTTTGTGTTGAACTAACACAACAAGCAATAAAAACATTTGTATTCTTTAAAAATTACTAAATCATTTAGAATGAATCACTTTTCGATATCAGAATCAAATGAATGATATTTCTGTAAGAATTTTTTCATTATAAATTGACCCATTCCCAGCGAAGCGCTTGCTTGAGGTGATCTACAATTTGCTATTTTTAAGTGCCAACATTGCTTTCCAAAAAACTCCAGACACAATAGTCCAACGGATTGGTATCCGGAGATTTTGGTGGCCATTTTGCGCTGAATTGAACGAGGAACCTCATTTAGTAACCATGCTTGGGTGACGGGTGCTGAGTGCGATGGAGTTGAGTCCTGTTGGGATATCCAAGGTCTGCGGGCAAAATGTTTGCATGTCCAAGGCTTTAATACACCCTTTTGAATATTTTCGCTATAATATTCGGCATTTATTCTGATGCCACGGCCGATTAATACGAGCGTAGAGCGACCATCGGCTGTTATGGCGGCCCACAACATCACCATGGCCGGCGCATAAGTTCTGGTGGCCAACCAAAGATGCATATTTTCAGCTGACCTCTTTGGCAAATAAACACAATAATTTTGTTTATGTACAAACTGCTGAAGAACGAATGTTTTCTCATCAGATAAAACCAAATTCGGCGGTACACCACTTTCGGCCAAGCGAAGCAACTCTTTAGCTCTTTTGAGTCTATTTTCTTTCTGTTGTGTAAGTTCTTGCACTTTTTGGAATTTCAATGGCTTTACTCCGAGCTCGTTTTCGAGCATTTGCGAATGGAATATTGACATATGTTCAGCTCACAAGCCATTTTTCGGCCACTGTGAAGCGGGTTTCGATCAAATCACTTCTTTACTATTCGAACCAATTCTGCTGATGCTGATGTTTTCTTCCGTGCACTTCCTTGACGTCGGGCTACGGTAGCGGTATCACGGCAACTAGCGATGGTACGAGACATAAATGATTTATTCACATTCAAATGTTGGAGTGCTCTAACGATAGCCACTTGTGGTTTTCCAACCAAATATAAAGAAATCACACTATCAAGCTTGTATTCCATCACGAATAACTTTTTTTCTGAAAAATTCTCAATAAAATGCCTTTGTACTCTAGTATACAATATAATGAGCTGTCACTGGAATAATTTTAACACCTGTCGGGCGAGTGACAGCTGTCTGAAGTTGGTTGCAGTTTTTTCATTCCACCCTGTTATAACCTTACCACTATGTGATGTGGGGTATAAAAATTTTGTATTCCATCTATAGAAGATAAATAAAACAATTTTATCTTTACATGGTCTTCCTCCGCCATTAGCAGCTAAAGAAGCAAAAAACTTTAAATGCATGTCCAAAATTCCCAAAAAAGTCCACAAAATTCCATTAACCTCTCCAGACTTTATTGCATATGAAAATTGTTATTTGCATTGCTTATGCGAAAACGAAGAAATAGCCGCAGGAGAACATGGCAGTTAACACCAAAACCAAATTACAAGCAACAAATCACTTTCTTTTTAAACGATATCTTATATTTATTACCTTCCTACAACCAAGCCGTATTGAAATTGTTGTTGTTTGCTGTTGGCGTTTTGACTTCATTTAATTCAATATTTCACAACTCAAGGCGTTTCTATCTTATCAAGATTGCTGTCGACTGCAACAACAAAAACAGAACATATGAATGGTGTAAGAGAGCTCAACGCGATTTTTTTTTTATTAAAACCTTGTCCAAATTGTAATCATAAAGAAACAATATTTATTTATCTTCATGGCAGACATACTTACATAGTCTTGCATACACTTATTTACATTTGTATTGAGAAATGTACAATGATAAGGGGGGGGGGGGGGGGGGGGGGGGTATAATGTCACAAGATACAAGATGTTGTGCGCTTGGTTTGGTGGGTGATGAATTTTGACAATCCCAGTGAAATAAAAAATGAACAACAAATGAAAAATGAATGGTGTGTTATGAATTAAGTGTATCTATGGAAACCGTTCGCCGTCACCATCCTGTGATCGTACGCAATACCCTACAGATCAGGGTGCATGGGCATCTGGATTGTTTTTCCCAGGGCTTAATGTCTGTTTTTTTGTCGAGATTTTCTACCGCTTTTCTAGAGTAATCTTCAAATCGCGTCTTTTGTTTCGTTTGAAAAAAAACAAAAAAAAAAACAGAAAAAACCGGCATCAAAGGAGGTTAAGTCATTTCGAAGTACTCTGCACACACTCTTTTGAAAGAACTAGAAAGATTTTGTGTATATCACCATGAAAACCCATATCAAACATATCATCCAATTTTTTCCGATACTTTTCCAAATTTCTAATATATTAATTTTTTTTTCGATTTTCGGATAAAACTATCAAAAATATTCATTTTTTAACTAATTTCAAATAAAACAACAGAAAAATTTCAAAATTTCGAATGAAACATTCGACACTTAGCTTAAATTGGAAAAATTAATCGAGTTTTTCCCGATTAATCGAATTCGTCACGAAACTCTAATGTTTTTTCTGACTTTATTCCAAAAACGCCTTCAGAATCTTGGGCAATCTCACGGAATTTTGTTCCGAGTTAAAAAATCATCTATAAAGTATAATATTTTTTTTTATAAAATACAATATACAGGGTGAAATAAAAAAAAAACTGCAACAAAGTCAAACGCCATAATTTTTACATCATTTTTTTTTAAATTTTATTGAATGAAAGCAAACAGATTGGTTCGAATTGGTTACCTTTGGCACGAGTTATGGCCTTCAAACGGCCAATGAAACCGTCACACGCTGCCCGAATGTTTCTCTGCGGTATTTTGGCCCATTCCTGGCAAAGCTCTTGCTTGTGGTGATCGACACTTTGGTATTTTTTTAGTGTCAACCTTGTTTTCCAAAATACTCCAGACACAATAGTCCAACGGATTGGTATACGGAGATTTTGGTGACTATTATGCGCTGGAAATGAAACGAGGAACCTCATTATGTAACAATTCTTGGGTGGCGCGTGCTGTGTGGGATGGTGCTGAGTCCTGTTGGAATGTCCAAGGTCTGCGGCCAAAATGTTTGCATGCCCTAGGCTTTAATACACCTTCCAGAATATTTTCGCAATAATATTCGGCATATATTCTGATGAAAACGGTCGGCTTTTATGGAGGTCCACACCATCACCATGGCCGGCGCTTGAGTTCTGGTGGCCAACCGAAGGTGCACATTTTCATCTGACCTCTTTGGCAAATAAACACGATCATTTTGTTTGTTTACAAACTGCTGGACAACGAATGTTTTTACATCGGAAAAAACCCTAAATTTGGCAGTTCATCACATTCGGCCAAGCGAAGCAACTCTTTAGATCTTTTGATTCTATTTTCTTACTGTTGCGGTGTAAAATTTTGCACTTTTTGGACTTTCAATGGCTTTATCCCGAGCTCATTTCTCAATATTTGCCGAATGGAATATTGCGATATGTTCAGCTCACGAGCCATTTTTCGGTCACTGCGACGTGGGTTTCGATCAAGTCGCTTCTTTACTTTTCGAATAATTTCTGCTGATGTTGCTGAGGCCATATAAAAGTCGACAAAGGCGATCGGCCGAGAATATCTCTGCCTTACGAGCCAGTGTTGAGAGGTCCCCAAGAACATCCCAAAAACGCCGTTCTCAGCAGTTAGGCATGGCTCGGTCCACTTTACAACGGATTATTTGCATTGATTTGCATTTTTTCCCGTACAAAATTCAATTGACGCAAAGAATGTTGCCTGCGGACAAGCCTCGTCGATTGGAATGGGCCTAATAAAAACATGGGTCCGTCGAATATGGGCAACCCTGTATATGTAAAATTTGAACTTTGACAAATACTCGGAAATACACATGGATGATATTTAAAACCAATTAATTTTACTTCTGGATCCTACGATTTTGATTATCGGAAATGAATGTGTTCTATAGATAAATGATTTTTCAAGATCTTCGTATTAAGATTTTATTACTTATTCATATCCCTCATTGTTTTTTTTCTTTTGCTCCGCTTATCCTAACGAAATGAGTCATTGGATTATCCATTTGAACACTGAGACATATCTCCTGCCATTTCTCGTTTAGGTTTAATCATTACCTTAAAATACTGCTACTCATCGCTTTTACGTCACTTTTGCCAATTGGAATAAAAAAGTTAATCATGACAAAGAAATGGTTTTGAGAATTTCATTGGGAATACCTAAGGTCGTCCTAACACTTGGGAAAGGTGAATGCGTTAAACATTCTGTGAACTTATGAGTCATTAAAATATTTGAAATTTATTTATGTTCTCGCATATATTTTGTATTTTATTTGGTGCCGGCTGCTAACGATGATGATGGTGATGATGATCGAAGTAAGCATTTCAAATATTTATTTTATTGTCTGATATTCTGGTTAAGGAAGTTGAAGAAGCGTGCCAAAATTAAGCAGGCGCTTTATATACAAATTTGTATGTTAATATGTAGATTAGGGTGTTCCCGAAAATATAATGATTTCAAATATAATTTGTTCATTATTTGCGTAGCAAATATAACAGGTTTCTTGGTAACATTTAAAAGATATATTATAACAAATATATTATTATAGATTAATAGCTCATCACGAAAGAGAAATGGTGAAATAAATTTAGTTCACTAAATGTGTTCGAAATGTTCACCTAGTTTAGTGGTCGTGCGTTTTATTCCTTTGTATATCTTAAAATACGCAAAAATTATTTGAACAAGACCGCGTAAAGACACAAAGACAGGAAATAATAATTAAATGTATATTGCGACGTTTTCTCCGTTCATCTTTAAAACCACAGAAGAGTCAGTAACGTGAAAACCCACATCATCACCACATGTTCACTTTATAAGTTCATTAAACTTTCTATTTAAAGACTAAAGAAATATATAAACTGACTAATTTGATATTCATGTTGATTTGTGTGTGAATTTAATGAAATATATGTGTTTTACAATTCCATTGATAACACTTACATTCCTTTTTTTATAGATTTAAATACATTGGACCCAGATGGTATCAAAAGGATACAATGTATAGTTGAGACAGTTTAAATTTCAGTAAGACTATAGGATATATTTTTTGGATGTCAATGGGAGATAAAAGCGAATGTGTACAACTATAAAACCGTATAAATAATAGTGGCGCCCAATATTTTTCAAGAAATTGATTGTTGGCAAAACCGTTTCTAAAGTGATGGAGACATCTAAATATTTAAATACATTGGACCCAATGCAATGTATAGTTGAGAAAGTTTAGAATTATGGCTATAGGATATATTTTTTTGACGTCAATGAAAGATAGAAGCGAACGCATAGTGGCGCCCTATGTTCTTCAGGAGATTCATTATTGGCAAAACCGTTCCTTAAATGATGGTGACAGCCATAGTGACAGTTTAAATTTCAGTAAGACTATAGGATATATTTTTTGGATGTCAATGGGAGATAAAAGCGAATGTGTACAACTATAAAACCGTATAAATAATAGTGGCGCCCAATATTTTTCAAGAAATTCATTGTTGGCAAAACCGTTTCTAAAGTGATGGAGACATCTAAATATTTAAATACATTGGACCCAATGCAATGTATAGTTTAGAAAGTTTAGAATTAAGGCTATATGATATATTTTTTCAATGAAAGATAGAAGCGAACGCATAGTGGCGCCCTATGTTCTTCAGGAGATTCATTATTGGCAAAACCGTTCCTTAAAAGATGGTGACAGCCATAGTGACATTTTAAATTTCAGTAAGACTATAGGATATATTTTTAGGAGGTCAATGGGAGATAAAAGCGAATGTGTACAACTATAAAACCGTATAAATAATAGTGGCGCCCAATATTTTTCAAGAAATTATTGGCAAACCGTTTCTAAAGTGATGGAGACATCTAAATATTTAAATACATTGGACCCAGATAGTGTCAAAAGTATGCTATGTATAGTTGAAAAAGTTTAGAATTAAGGCTATAGGATATATTCTTTTTTGACTTCAATGAAAGATAGAAGCGAATGCATACAACTATACAACCATAATCATAGTGGCGCCCAATGTTCTTCAGGAGATTCATTATTGGCAAAACCGTTCCTTAAATGATGGTGACAGCCATACCAGTATTTTTTACCCTCCACCATCGAAATACACACGTTAGATCCAACAAAGTATATATATTAATGTTCAGCGTATAATTCTAATTCAGCGTATCGCTTTCCAAACCTGAAACTTTTAACTGTAGTGACTTTAAGTTCGTAAGGTTATAAATGTACCTCCTCATATTCGGTATTTGTACTATTTCTAAGATAATTGTTTAAAATTCGGCATATAGCGTTCATAACGTCTATACAGGGTGAGATGAAAAACCTGCAACCAACTTCAGACTGCTGTCATTTCTAAGCCACTCGTCCGACAGCAATTAAAATTATTGCAGACTCATTCTATTATTTACAAGCGTACAAAAGCATTTTGAAGAGAATTTTCCAGAAAAAAGGTATTTGTGATGGAATACAAGCGTGATAGTGTGATTTCTTTATATGTGGCTGGAAAACCACAAGTGGCTATCGTTAGATCACTCCAGCATTTTAATGTGAATAAATCGTTTGTGTCTCGTACCATCGCTTGTTACCGTGATACTGGTAGTGTAACCCGAGTTCAAGGGAGTGAACGGAAGAAAACAGCAACATCAGCAGAAATGGTTCGAAAAGTAAAGAAGCGACTTAATCGAAACCCGCTTCGTATTGGCCGAAAAATGGCTCGTGAACTTAATATATCGCAATATTTCATTCGACAAATATTGAAAAACGAGCTCGGGGTAAAGCCATTGAAATTCTAAAAAGTGCAAGAACCGCAACAGAAAGAAAATAGACTCAAAAGAGCTAAAGAGTTGCTTCGCTTGGCCGAAAGTGGTGAACTGGCGAATTTGGTTTTCTCCGATGAGAAAACATTCCTCGTCCAGCAGTTTGTAAACAAACAAAATGATCGTTTTTACTTGCCAAAGAGGTCAGCCAAAAAATACACCTTCGGTGTGCCACCTGAACTCAAGCGCCGGCCATGGTGATGGTGTGTGGCGCCATAACATCCGATGGTCGCTGTCCGCTCGTATTAATCGACCGTGGCATCAGAATAAATGCCGAATGTTATCGCGAAAATATTCTGGAGGGTGTATTAAAGCTTTGGGCACGCAAACATATTGGCCGCAGGCCTTGGACATTCCAACAGGACTCAGCACCATCGCACTCAGCACGCACCACCCAAGATTGATTACAAAATGAGGCTCCTCGATTCATTTCCAGCGCACAATGACCACCAAAATCTCCGGATACAAATCCGTTGGACTATTGTGTCTGGAGTATTTTGGAAAGCAAGGTTGGTACTAAAAAATACCAAACTCAAGCAAGCACTTCCCCGGGAATGGGCGAAAATATCGCAGAGCAACATTCGAGCAGCGTGTGACGGTTGTTTGGCCGTTTAAAGGCCATAATTCGTGCCAAAGGTGACCAACTCGAACAAATCTAAACTTATTCTAAAATTTCATGCTATTTCCGACATTTATTGCTTTCATTCAATAAAATTAAAAGAAAAAAATGTAAAAATTATGGCGTTTGACTTTGTTGTTTTTTTTATCCCACATAGGTCAACGTTTTTCCATCACATCCTCCTGATGTTCGATATTTCAATGATTTTACCCACATTTCTTATCGAACTGTTTAACATTTAAAATATTTTTTACTAATGCCAGAAGTGACGCATTGCCCTATATTACTGGAATTTTGGGATTAACACACATATTTTTCAATGCGTTATTTTCCAACTAGGGAAGGATATAAAATGTTCGGCATGGCCGAATTTAATTGACATCGCCAACATATGTTTGTGTTGGCAAAATATAACTCTGTTTTAACATTTTTTGTCTCGTCTAAACACTAGTTTAAATTAAGATCCTTTTCAGATTTTTATTAAGTTTATAAACGTCATTCTTCTTTTTTTTTATTATTTCAGGACTCTTCATCGATGTCCTCCCAACCTCCATACTCGCATCGTGATGAAGATATGTTACCAAATCCCAAACTAACCACCGTCTTTGAGAATTTCAAATATGATGTTGAAATTTTGGAATCTGGCGAAGATAAAAGTTCTGAGGTTTCCGAAATTGAAGAACGTTATAGGGGACCTTCGATTGTCATTAATACCGATGAATTTATTAATGAAAACATCGAAATGAATGAAGCCGATGAAGAAGAGAGAGCCGATAAAAAAGCCCTGGCCACAAGTCATTTAATATTGAGCATCATTTTGGTTGTACTGGCTTTGGTTTCCATAGCCCTATATACGGCTGTTGTTATATGGCGTAATCATATTGAGTAAGTAGATATTGAAATGTGAATTTTAACAATGTGTGGTAAATGAAAGAGATACGTCTAGTATGATCAACCACATGTCCATTTTTTCAATTTTATTGAATGAAAGCAAAAATATCGGAAATAGCATACAATTTAGAATAAATTTAGATTTGTTCAAATTGGTCACCTTTGGCACGAATTATGGCCTTCAAATGTCCAATGAAACCGTCACACGCTGCCCGAATATTGCTCTGCGGTATTTTGGCCCATTCCCGGCGAGCGCTTGCCTGAGGTGATCGACACTTTGATATTTTTTAGTGCCAACCTTGCTTTCCAAAATACTTCAGACACAATAGTCCAACGGATTGGTATCTGGAGATACCCTGGAAATAAAGCGAGGAACCCCATTTTGTAACCACTCTGAATCATGTTGGAATGTCCAAGGTCTGCGGCCAAAATGTTTGCGTGCCCAAGGCTTTAATGCACCATCCAGAATATTATCGCGATAATATTCTGCATTTATTCTAATGCCACGGTCGATTAATACAAGCGGAGAGCGATATTTAGCTGTTATGGCGGCCCACTCCATCACCATGGCCGGCGCTTGAGTTCTGGTGGCCAACCGAAGGTGTACATTTTTAGCTGATCTCTTTGGAAAGTAAACACGATCATTTTCTTTGTTTACAAACTGCTGGACAAAAAATGTTTTCTATTCGCAGAAAACCAAATTCGGCAGGTCATAATTTTCGGCAAAACGAAGCAACTTTTTAGCTCTTTTGAGTCTATTTTCTTTCTGTTGCGGTGAAAGTTCTTGTACTTTTTTGAATTTCAATGGCTTTACCCCGAGCTCATTTTTCAATATTTGACGAATGGAATACTGCGATGTGTTCAGCTCACGAGCCATTTTTCGGCCACTTTACTTTTTGAACAATTTTTGCTGATGTTGCTGTTTTCTTCCGTCCACTTTCTTGACGTCGGTCTACGCTACCAGTGTCACGGTAACGAGCGATGGTACGAGACATAAAAGATTTATTCACACTTAAATGCTGGAGTGCTCTAACGATAGCCACTTGTGGTTTTTCAACCAAAAATATAAAGAAATCACACTATCACGCTTGAATTCCATCGCGAATAACTTTTTTCTGGAAAATTCTCATCAAAATGTTTTTGTACGCTTGTAAACAATATAATGAGCTGTGACTGTAAACATTTTAACAGCTGTCGGACGAGTGGCTTAGAAATGACAGCAGTCTGAAGTTGGTTGCAGTTTTTTCATCTCAACCTGTATATGCTGTTATTTGCACATCCTATTTTGTAAAAATGAGCTTGTAGGGCCAGGTGGCCCATAAGGATGCCTATTAAGCCACCTACCTCTTTCTTACCTAGTTCTTAAAGGTTCTTCGTTTTTACTGCATTGGGATCTCCCCTTAGGATTTTTGTGTGGGTTTCACAGGAATATGTTTTTCTTACGTGACACATTAAGCGGCATTGTGTTGTCCAAGTTTACTATCGCTAATTGCATGCCTGCTTTGTTAAGAGAGTTTGCTCGCATGATCATGAAAGGTGCTGAGCCGTGTTGAGAATAGTTGTCGATTGAGTGTTTACCTCCAAGTTTTTGATTTTACAGCCTTGGAAGTTATAGCATTTATTGCGATCTTACTGTCCGTTATGGCATTACGCCACGTCTCGTATTGGCATTACGCCAGATACTCTGCAAACGCCCGGACCTTCGCTTGAAGTATCGTATTATGATCGGGCAAGAGAAAAGAGGGTACGGTATAGGTTTTCAATAAAAAGTCCCAGTCCCCCTCTAAACCTAGTACCGAGACGTCTGTGTAACATCTGTCTCCAGTATGCATTTGTGCTAGGAATCCGACGATCCACGAGTCTGTGGTAGGAATTAATGTCATATGAGGCAGCTACAATTTTTGAAGTTTCCGATCCGATATAATGTTTTTCATTGACTCTCCCATTGTTACCCATAACTATTTTTAATGGTATGCCTCGTGGCTTCTTAATATCTGTAAAATGGTCTCTAAATCCCTGGATGGTGTTTTCCTCATTGCACCGCAAGCACATTCGTTGAACTTTCTGTAACATTTAAGTATAACATTTTTATGTAGACTTTTCAATAACTTCTATTTAAGTCCGGATCAATCACTGTTTATTATTCCATTGTTTTTAAAACCTAAAGAATAAACAACATGAGCACCCCTTGTTGTCTCTCTTTCTATCTCTCTCTCTCTCTCTCTCTCCCTCTCTATAGTTCAATACATCGCAAGCTGTCACTTGGAAATTCCCTTGTTTCCATTTGATTTAGTTTATATTGTTAATTGATGTTAATTCATTTTAATTAAATTAATTTTCTTCTCTTAATCGTTTCATTTCAGACAACGTTATGGCATGCGCGAATTACTAGTCACCAATGATAATCAAGATTATTGGCCTCAACATATGACAGATACATCAGCAGCCGCTATTCCACAATCACAACAACAACCGCAGCAGCATCCACACTTGCCCCCCTCATCACCACAACATCAAAGTGCATAGAGCAATCTTAGTATTACAGCAAAAAAAAAAAAAAAAAAAAAAAAAAAAAAAAAAAATTTCATCGTAATCGCCGTTGGATATGATTTAAGTTGAATTGAAACACAAAAATTGAAATGCAATTACGTACGTTGTTCATACGAGTACGAGTATTTCATTGCAACCAGTCACATTTTTTAGACGGAAACAAAATCAATCCGAGGGGAAAGTTTTTTATTTTCATCACAAATCGCCAATTCAACAGAAACAAACAAAAAATTCCCAAGTAGTTTAGTTCGATAATTTATTCTGATACGATAATTGTTTTGTTTAGTTCGTAGTTCGTCGTCGTATGTTTAAATAAGGAATGCATTTCAGTCTGCGCCTTCGATTTGGAAAGGAAAAGTCAGTTCAGATGTCATCATGTAATGCCTTGCGAGGCCTTATATGGCTGATATCTGGATTTTGTTGTTGTAATGTAGTTAGTAAGCCTGTGATATAATTTATACAAGAAAAAAAAAAAAAAACAAAACAATATTGGCTTTTACGTTGAAATTTAAAATAATTATTCGCAACAATGTAGCCCAGTATTGAAATGAATTCTTACTCTAGGTAGTGTTTAACCGAAACAGAATGACAAATAAATTAATTTTTGTACTGTAATATTATGTATTTTTTTAAGATAATTTTTTATAATAAAATTTAGATATTAAGAAAAATCAAACATTTGTTTTCCTCTATCCACAGACAATATAGACGAAATAATGATTCGGAAATCCTTGCAGTAGGTTTCGCCATGTGTATTCCTGGATGGAACGTTCCAACATTGCACATTGTAATAATTACTGAATGCATCCTCTCTATCCTATCGGGAAATTAGAAATAATCGCTCACAGACGTGTAAAGTAAAAAAGTGAAAATCGCTCGAATTCGAACAAGAGCTAGTTTGCTTTACTCGTTTTCAATTTGGAGTAAGTTCGATTGAATTAATGCAGATTTTGTCGCCAAATCTATTAACAACTAAGCAACTGCTAAGTGGGCTCTGCGTCTCAATGAACTGGGACAATGGCGGAGTCAGCCCTTTGGACACTCCGTAATTTTCAAGTATGTGGAAAGCATAGGAAATCAGGCTATAGCTAGCGATTTTATATCACCTAGGCATAGTATTGAACTACTTGATGTCCATATACATAACAGAGACATCTGGACCCGCGACACTCCACCTTTTAACGGTATAGCTGCCTACACTTTTCAGGCAGAAATCTTTGCTCTCAGGAAGGCCATAGAGCAGCTGGCAAATAGAATCAATGAACTGAACGGACCGGTGACTATATGTATATGTCGATAGTCAAGCGGCCCTGACGGCTCTAAATTCATTTACAATATATATCTTTGACAGTTCTGGGATGCACGAATGCTATGGAAATGTTTAATGATTTGTCAAACTCTGTTGAGTCCCTAGACACTGCAACATATCTGCCAGACGCGGATCTAAGTCAGTAGATCTAGAGATTGAGAGTTCAGTGAAGCCACTATTATGTAACTTCTACCAAGTACAGCATAAGCATTATCTTGGCTAACAGCATAACAGAACTGGCTAACTGGAAGGGGATGTAATGTCTCCAAAAGATTTGGCCGGTGAACTTCGAAAGGAGATCAAGGTCACTTATATCCATGACGAAGCTGGACTGGAAGCATGTGATGGGCCGAATTGCAGGACACTGCAACATAAACGCCATGACAAACCTGTAACAGAGTCAAAAGTCATAGTTTTTAATTTTTTTTTTTAATTTTATTGAATGAAAGCAAAAAATGTCGGAAATACCATCATATTTTAGAATAAGATTAGATTTGTTCGAATTGGTCACCTTTGGCACGAATTATGGCCTTCAAACGGCCAATGAAACTGTTACACGCTGCCCGAATATTGCTCTGCGTTATTTTGGCCCTTTCCCGGCGAAACGCTTGTTTGAGGTGATCGACACTTTGGTATTTTTTAGTGCCAACTTTGTCTTCCAATATACTCCAGACACAGTAGTCCAACGGATTGGTATCCGTAGATTTTGGTGGCCATTGTGCGCTGGAAATGAAGCGAGGAACCTCATTTTGAAACCTTTAGTGGATGGCACGTGCTGTAGGAATGTCCAAGGTCTGCGGCCAACAATTTTGCGAGCCCAAGGCTTTAGTACACCTTCCAAAATATTTTCGCGATAATATTCGGCATTTATTCTGATGCCACTGTCGATTAATACGAGCGGAGAGGCTGTTATGGCGGCCCACACCATCACCATGGCCGGCGCTTGAGTTCAGCTGACCTCTTTGGCAAGTAAACACGATCATTTTGTTTGTTTAAAAACTGCTGGACAACGAATGTTTTCTCATCGGAGAAAATCAAATTAGGCAGTTCATCACTTTCGGCCAGACGAAGCAACTCTTTAGCTCTTTTGAGTCTATTTTCTTTCTCTTTCGGTGTAAGTTCTTGCACTTTTTGAAATTTCAATGGCTTTGCCCCGAGCTCATTTTTCAATATTTGCCGAATGGAATATTGCGATATGCTCGGCTCAGGAGCCATTTTTCGGCCACTGCGAGGCGGGTTTCGATCAAATCGTTTCTTTTCTTTTCGAACCATTTCTGCTGATGTTGCTGTTTTCTTCCATCCGGGCTATGCTTCCAGTATTCACATTTAAATGCAGGAGTGCTCTAATGATAGCCACTTGTGGTTTGCAGCCAAATATAAAGAAATCACACTATCACACTTGAATTCCATCACGAATAACTTTTTTTCTTGAAAATTCTCACCTAAATGCTTTTGTAAGTTTGTAAACAATATAGAGAGCTGTCACTGGAATGATTGTAACAGCTGTCGGACGAGTGGCTTAGAAATAACAGCAGTCTGAAGTTGGTTGCAGTTTTTTCATCTCACCCTGTATATAGCACAAATTGTTTGGATTTTTTTTGTAAATGAAAAAAGCGACAACTGAATGTTAAACGATTTGAAGATAAGAATAAAATGCATAAAATATGCCCTTCATCGTAAGTGAATATTTAAGAATCAATACTTAACAATAACAAGCTGAAAATATTCGATTTCATTTGCCCCTTGGCACGGTTTTATCCATATAAATAATTGGTATGATGTGAACTCACCTAGTTTAATTTGCATTACGCCGTAAAATATGCTTTACATTCACTATTCTTCTACTCCATCGAGGGTGATTTCATAAAAGTGCTGCCAAGTCTAGTTACACATGAAAGCTGAAGCTCATTTAGTCGTGTTCGTTGATTTAGTCGGTCGTGAAATGTCTATTTGCCTTGTTTGAAGTGTTTTCTGTGTTAAAACATGAAAGAAATTCATGAGAAATAGTGTTTAGTACATAACAGGAGGATAGAAAACAATGAGAAAAGGATATACATGGTTTCAAATATGGAATCTCATGAGAAAATGAGTTAGCAAATGGGAATAGAAAATATGAAAATTATTTTTGCAAGCTTGCTGCCTAGTGTTGCCATATTTCAGTTTAATGCAAATGAAGTAACAGGTGATTTTCACTCCTCCATCTCCTCATTCACAACAATTCCACATTCTCCATTATTTTCTATTCTAAACAAACGAATGACATGAATAATGTCATCTCGATGAGAGAATAAAAAGCAACAACACTAACATCAAAAAGTTCATAGCGAAAGCGAAAACAAGCGCTTCTTGACTTTCATTTCTTTTTCAAATCAAATATTTTTTTGTCTTCGAAACCAAACATATTTGTTCACGTTGTACTGCTGTCGCTCTTCTGGAAGCGGGTAAGTTATATTTCATTTATATTTATCAAGGTTTGGTTCCTGAAAGAAAGTGAGACCGGTAATTTTATTTCATTGATAAATTCAGGTGCTGCGTGTGTGGTGCCTGAACTTTGAACTCATTACCTCTAATTTCCAATTTCGGAAAATACACCGTGCTTTCTATTTCACATCACCATCCTTATCATTGCTATGGCTTACTGCGCCTGTCTTGTACTTGACCGAGACATGCATTTCTCCCCAATGGCTGGCAGGCAGGCAGACTGCCTGAGTTTTGTTTTTGGTTTGCCCACAAAATTTTGTTTTTCTTGCTTTTTTCGATATTTGTTTGTTGTTATTGCTATGACGGTTTTCAATGAATCCATGAAAGGCCCCCAAAGCCCCCAATGATGACTATTTTTGTGTGTGCGTTTTTTTTTTTTTTTTGGAATTTCCTCTCTTTACTTTGAGATTTTCGCATGTGCATTATGGCCCAAGTGTGGTGGTTCCTTCTCGACTCGATTCAGTTCTCTACTGGCTCTTGTCTCATGGTGTACTATCCGTTGTCGCAAATCTCGTTAATCGAAAGAAAGTGTCCAACTCAGGTGATCTCGAAAATCGTTAGTTATTTCTTTTGCTGGCGAAGTGAAGTGGTCGGTTTTCTTTGGATATATTTTCTTTTGTATTTTTGTATTCGGTTTATGAATCTTTAATATAAGCCCCCCATATAGATTTATTGGGTGCTCGTTAGTGCAAAGAAAAAAAGGTGGAAGTTTTCCAAAAAAAAGCGATTTAAACAAAAACTTTGTTGTTTGTTAGCCAATTTGATTTCCATACAAGCCATTGTGTGCATTGGTTTTTTGTGTTTCTGTTGCTACCGACTTTGAAATATGCATCCATTATGCATCAGTGCTTCTATTGTTATTAGAAAGAATAAAAAATAAAATAAAAACCAAGGAAATAGTGAACGTTGGTCAAAACAAATAGTACGCGATTTTCCATAAGTTATCACGTGTTCGATTGCCACAAATCCAACTGTCATAAAGAAACTGTTTTCAAATTGGATATTAGATACAACATTCTCAATATTGGTAAGAAGACTTTGTACAGACAACAGCTTACCTTGTTTCTTGCTAATGTTTCTTTTCCTGTGTTCAAAGATTTAAAGAAATGCGTTTTGTTCAACTGCAATGCTAATTTTTAATCCAATATTATTATTTAATATATATATATATATATTTTTAATTTAAAATAACTAAGAATATTCACTAGGCCATATGGCTTGAAATATTGCAAAGGCATGACGAGAAATGAATACTGGGTTAGAAAGAAAAACATATTTTGAAATCAATATTGAACATTTGGTGTTATTGGTGTAAGATTATATGCAGTTGATTTTTTGATTGAAAAGGTAACAACAGTTTTAGCTGTATTAGCTTTACAACGTGCAGTTCAAAATTGCAAAAAAGATTGCTTCGAATTTAATCTACAGGATGAGATATAAAACTGCATCAAAGTCAAACGTCATAATTTTTAATTTTTTTTTAATTTTATTGAATGAAAGCAAACAAATCGGAAATGGCATACAACTTTAGAATAAGTTTAGATTTGTTCGAATTGGTCACCTTTTGCACGAATTATGGCCTTTAAACGGCTAATGAAACCGTCACACGCTGCCTGTGGTATTTTGGCCCATTCCCGGCGAAGCGCTTGCTTGAGGTGATCAACACTTTGGTATTTTCTAGTGCCAACCTTGCTTTCCAAAACACTCCAGACACAATAGTCCAACGGATTGGTATCCGGATATTTTGGTGGTCATTGTGCGCTGGAAATGAAGCGAGAACATACTTTTTTAACCATTATTGGGTGGCACGTGCTGAGTGCGATGGTGCCAAAATGTTTGCGAGCCCAAGGCTTTAGTACACCCTCCAAAATACTTTCGCGATAATATTCGCCACAGTAGAAGAGCGACCATCGGCAGTTATTGCGGCTCGCACCATCACCATGGCCGGCGCTTGAGTTCTGGTGGCCAACCGAAGGTGCACATTTTTAGCTGACCTCTTTGGCAAGTAAACACGTTAATTTTGTTTGTTTACAAACTGCTGGACAACGAATGTTTTCTCATTGGAGAAAACCAAATTCGGCAGTTCACCACTTTCGGCCAAGCGAAGCAACTCTTAGCTCTTTTTGGAATTTAAATGGCTTTACCCCGAGCTCATTTTTCAATATTAATTTTTCAATATTTACTGAATTTTTCGGCCTCTGCGACGCGGGTTTCGATCAAGTCGTTTCTTTACTTTTCGAACCATTTCTGCTGATTTTGCTGTTTTCTTCCGTCCACTTCTTTGACGTCGGGTACGCTACCAGTATCACGGTAACGAGCGATGGTACGAGATATAAAACATTTATTCACATTTAAATGCTGGAGAGGTCTAACAATAGCCACTACTACACACACTATCACGCTTGAATTCTATCACGAAATACTTTTTTTTTTGAAAATTCTCACCAAAATGCTTTTGTGAACGCTTGTAAACAATATAATAAGCTGTCACTGGAAAAATTTTAACAGCTGTCGGCCAAGTGGCTTAGAAATAACAGCAGTCTGAAGTTGGTTTTTTCGTCTCACCTTGTATAATTTTTTTACCTTTAGGAACTCCTTTTAAAAGGTTAATATTTATCTAGAAAGTTGTTGATTGAGATATTAGATATATCTTCGTTGTTAGGATTTTTAACGGTCTATTTTCTTTCCCGTGAAAAATTATAAAAAAAAAATGATCTTTGGACATTTTTGAAGATGAAATTTAATTGCTTTTTGTTTTGTTTCACAATAGCTATAACTTTTTCTCAAATAGAAAATCACATTTTTAAACTTCAAACTTTTGTGCTTCATGTATTTTCATAACCGCTACTATTATCTCTACTTTTTTTATTATACCCTACACCACTAGGTGGTCAGGGTATTATGTCTTTATGCATTTGTTTGTAACAGACAAGAGGAAACGAGATAGACCCATAGTTCCTTTTGATAATCTGCATAGAATCGCATTCTGAATCGATTTATGCATGTCCGTCAGTCCGTCTGTCCATGCATTTTTGCAAAACAAAGCACAGGTCGCCTTTATTGCGAGATCCAGATAAAATTTTGCACAAATAATTTGTTTGGTCCAATGCCGAAACCTATTGAAATTTGGGATAATCGGCCAAAATTATAGCTCCAATATATATTGTTCATCCGATTTGTTAACAACAATATTTGGGGAAATCTATCAAATACAGCTCAGAAATACCTTTGCTAAATTTTATTTTATATATTATTTTATATATAAAATTAAGTAAAGTTTTATATATAAAGTTGATGGTGCGCCAAATGGGTAGAACAAGCCAGAACTGAAAAGGCACAAATGTATCGGCAAATTTTGTATAAATCGATTCAGAGAAGGATATTTCTCTCACATTTTAGTTCGTTTGGACTTTAAATTGTAACTAAAATCATAGTTGATATGATGTAATTCTTATAAATTCCTCATAAAAAATTTTGTTTAGTATGTGAAGCTCTAATAAATATGCAAAGTTGTGTAGGGCATCATAAAGTCGGTCCGACCGGCTTTAAGACTTTCTTTACTGTTTTCCTATTCACATATGCAGTTAATTTAGCTTTCTTATTTCGAATATAACGCGCATTGACCTACATTGCTTTTATTTATCTAATCACAAATTAAACAAATTCTGTCTGCTTTTTATTTGACTAAACACTTATTCGTTTAGACCTACAGTTATTTATTTTTAAATTTGTTATGGCTTTAATTAAAAGATATTTCATTGGCTTGACAACAACAATATAAACTATTTTTTCATCCTCCATGAAATATCAATATAATTTTTTATTTAAGGTAGCTCAGTTTGGGGACCCCAATAAAAAAGTTTTTTTCCTTGTCTTATCTTAGACCTTCATTATAGAATAAAAAAATGTCAAATTAAACTTAAATAAAGAGCTACAGTGTGTGATTCTCTAACTCATTTTTTTGAGTTACCGAAAAAATCGTTAAAATTAATATGCCTCTAATTTCGGTGTTTAAGGAAATTTTTCGATTTTTTCCCTTTCGCTAAATCCTATCTATAGCAACAGTTGCAGGTTATGCGTGGAAAGTAATTAAAAACCATTGATTACATTTTATGAAGTAATTATTGACTTTTAAGTTAAAGAATTGTGTTTACTGGGCTCACATGCACATTATTTAGGATCCTCTCGTCGCCAGATCTCAAGAAAAAAAAATATTTGCAAAATGTTCTGTTTATTCTGAAATAAAAAGGTTGTTTCAAAATAAATACAATGAGGGAGCCTAGTCTATCACTCCGACAACTATGCATCGAAACATTTTCGCTTACATATCGTTCAAGGAATTTTGTGTGTATCCAGCTAAAATTTTATTCCGAATCTCTGCTAAAATTTTCGATTTTGGTTCCGAATCCCTTTCAAAAATTGTTCCAATTTTTAGAAGAAATTTAGAGAAATCGGCAAATTCTAAAAAAATAATTAGAAATCTTGGAAAAAATCTCAAATCAGAGCCCTCAGAAAAAAGTGTTAGTTGGATTGTTAATCCACTTATAATCGTTCTGAACCATATTGTTGTCGTATGGAAAAGGTTTCTTATTGTGTGAGTTGTTCGAAAAATGTGTGCCACTGCCTCATAGAATTTCCATCTAAGAGAAATGCAGCTCCATGTTGAGTGTGGTTTGGGGAGCAATATAACCTAGGGAATTGAGATTTTACCACCAAACAAGGTAACCAAGTACATTGGGGCTGTCTGTCCTCAGGTCATTCCTATTGAGTCATAATAGAAAAATACAGACAAATTTATTTTAGTGAACAATGTAGCTCCTGCCCTCTCTGGGGGTTAGTCAAAAATGATATACAGGGTGAGATGAAAAAACTGCAACGAACTTCAGACTTCTATTATTTCAAAGCCACTCATCCGACAGCTGTTAAAATTAATTCAGTGACAGCTCACTATATTATTTACAAGCGTACAAAAGCATTTTGGTGAGAGGTTTCCAGAAAAAAAGCCAAGCGGCCATGGTGATGATGTGGGCTGATAGTGGCTCTCCGGTCCTATTAATCGACCGTGGCATCAGAATAAATACCGAATATTATCGCGAAAATATTCTGGATGATGTATAAAAGCCTTGGGCACGCAAACATTTTGGCCGCAAACCTTTAACATTCCAACAGAACTCAGCATCATTGTACTCAGCACGCGCCACCCAAGAATGGTTACAAAATGAGGCTCCTCGCTTAATTTCCAGCGCACAATGGCACCAAAATCTACGGATACCAATCCGTTGGACTATTGTGCCTGGAGTATTTTGGAAAGCAAGGTTTGCGCAAAAAATACCAAAGTGTCGATCACCTCAAGCAAGCACTTCGCCGGGAATGGGCCAAAATACCGCGGAGCAACATTCGGGCAGCGTGCGACGGCTTCATTGGTCGTTTGAAGGCCATAAATCGTGCCAAAGGTGACCAATTCGAACAAATCTAAACTTATTCTAAAATTTGATGCTATTTCCGACATTTTTTGCTTTCATTCAATAAAATTTAAAAAAAAAAAATATTACAAATTATGGCGTTTGACTTTGTTGGAGCTATATCCAAATCTGGACTCTTACTACCAATTTTAATGGGTATCGTCTTTGGGCAAAACAAATGAACTGTGCAAAGTTGTATCGCAATTGGCAAAATGGCACAGAATGTGATTCTAAAGGAACTATATGTCTATCGTTATTAGATGACGAAAAAATCTGTTGTCTTCAAAATCCACAATATTGGGGTCACCGTTGAACACTTACAAAATTCTGAATATTTTTTGAGAAATATAATTTTTTCAGTCAATCCATTTTGAAATGCTTCACAGCTTTAATTTGCAAGATATTACAATTAAATAGCAAACTATGTACTTATTCAAACCTCAAACTAACTGTACATTAAAGCCAATAAAATAAAAATGTACACATTTATAAAGTAATTTCCCAAAAGTGTTGAGAAAAAAAAAAAAAAAACAAATTCGCATACTTTATTATAATATCAAAATTGACTTGTTGATGGAGAGAATTTTTGAAATTCCCTTGCGTTTTTCTTGCATATCATTTCCTTGTAACGAACCCTTTTTCCCCCAATGAAAAGAATGTCTCTGTGTACATCTAGCCTGATAACAATAGTTATGTAGAACATAGCTTGAACTTGGAATTTCTACACTTATTTTCACGCACGCACACACACATAAGAGAATAAACTTACTAAGGGTTTTTGTTTAATTTGTAATAGCTTACATACAAACATAGTTGCATAGCTACATATTTCAAATATTGTTCATTTGTCTCATACCGAGAACGCTTCTCCTTTCCCACAATTTGACACTTTATTGTGTGCCATCCATACATACATCGTTCATATAAGCCACACAATAAAAAGGTTTTCTTGTGCGGCATTTGTTTTTTTTTTTTACCACATTATGGCTCTGTGCCCTTTTCCAATGCATACACTCGAAACAGAAAGTCCTTGCCCTTTTTTGTTAGTCGTTACAAATGAGATATTCACTTCCAGTATCAATTTATTTCTCGTCTTCCTCTTCTTTGGCATCTCCATTTTTTGGTTTAGCTTTATTTTGCAGTTGAATGTTGTGTTACATGATTGTCGTAATTGTACTGTAAATACACTTAAATAACATGAATTATTCATACTTTGTTTCATTTTTTTCTATTTTCTTTTGATACATTTTTTGTGCTTAGCTAATGTTGCTTGGTTGGCTGACTGGTTGTTTACTGGTGACTTTCTACATTGTTACTGGCTATCTCAAGCAACCTTTCTACACCCTTATAAATCTCTATCAAATTAGTTACAGGTTTTGCCTTTCGCAAGTACCCTTCACAATCTTCATCCATTTCTCATCAGCATTTCAACGGCGAACCAGCAAAATAAGAAGCAAAGGGTATAAGTGGAACTATATCCATCACACATTCAGAGGAGGATATAAGTAGTTTTAATGGTATTTGGATGAAGGTTCTTAGGAAATTTTTATTTTGTGTGGGTATCCCATTGTAATTTTTGTCTGTTTTGAATTGGCATATCCATAACTTTGGGATTTATCGAAATTATGGAAGGGAATAAATAAACAAAATGTTGAACTTAATGTCTTGAACAAAACTTTGGCCTAATTATTAAGCAAAATAATATGATATGATATGATACCTTAATAAAAACTTTGGTATGAAATTTTAACCAAAGCTTTGGCATTTTTCCCAAGTTTGGTGAGATCTTTCCCAAACTTTTGCTCGAATAATGGAGATAAATGTTAAATTTATTACGAGAGAACCGCATGGCATAAAAATCTGACAATAAAAAAAAAAAAATAGAAAAATATGTAAAAATAACAGAACAATTCTCCAAAATCAACATAGCCAATCAGAAGGTGATAAGTCTGCTATAACTTTTAACTCAGCCTAATTTGTCCAGTTGAAAGTAATACTGTGTGTAATCTTAATATGCCTGAAAGTTTAACTAGTTTTCCGACTATAGAAACGATGTTCAAGCAAAATAAAAAAAAATATATATATAAACAAAAATAATGCAATTTTTTACTACTTTGAAAGTTTTACAACATAACTTTTGTCTTGTTAAATGTATTTATAAAATAAACCCAAAAATTACATTTCTTAAAAGTGGCTAAACACAAGGAATCGGTTCAAAGGTTTAAGAAAAGTTCGGATTTTGAGAATAATTAAAATATTTCCCCGGAGAAACCTGGAGAAAAGGAAAAAATGGAGGAAACACGGGAGAAGTTGTGAAAATTACTTTGGCTACTTCCCTTCTGATGTCTTAGGCGCATATAATGGATGGACGTAATATTAAATATCAAAACATATTGTAGGTTACATGCCAGCTGGGGTCGGCATCAGTACTAATAGTTGCCTCTGAAGCTGTAATTCAGCGTTAATTTTACATAGAACCTGATTCAGTTCTCGGTCCTAACCAGCGAACGAAAACAAACGAAACGAATAACGTACTGCTCACACGAAGTCACAAACTTTAAAATTATTTTCAATCGTTTTGTACTTCAAATAAAACAATACCACAAACATTTCAATGCTCGAAGTACACAAACAATACGATTGCCTTAATGTATTTCGGCTGTGGTTTGCGGAAATGATGACTGCTACATTTTGAGTCGTCATTCTAAATATTTTTTACACTGTTCCCATTGTATGATGGACGTATAAATAATAAATAAAAAGACAAGAATTTAAATTAATATTAGTTTTTACTATATTTGTAATGAGTTAATTTACAGGGAAACAATACAAAATATAAAGCAAGTCCCATTACCTTAATACCGATTTTGTTTCGTTTCGTACTTCAAGAAAATACGAAACAAAACGATTGCAAACGTTTGGTAAAGTTTATTTTCGTTCGCTGGTCCTGACTCTTCTTGTAACAATTATCTCGTCTATGTCCAAAATCGTCTATATTGACTGTACACGTCGTTGCAAAAGCTGGTACTTGACTTGCGATCACACCAACACCTGCCGCCGGCACTGGGTTATTTAACATTTTGTTTCTCTTTCCATTAGTATTGTTTGGTCCACGGGGTATAAATAACTTCAAGGATAATGTGATATGCTGAAAAAATCACTATACCTTCCCTTTAGATCCTCGAACTAGAACCGATGAGTGCCCTAATATATCTTTCCGTAACTTGTGAACGTATCCAATATCAATTAGCTTACAATTTCCTTTTCTTGATGGCTAGGGATGACCTCTTTCACATTTCAAATTTAAACTGCTTCACCTAAATTTCGAATATGATAACTCGACGGAGTTCCTACCATTGGTCAGTTGCGGTTTTTCTAAAACTCAGTCTTCAAATTTCCTTCGCTGATTTTGGCAACCTTATTCACCGGAATTGTTTCAAATTCCGTATTCAAAGTTCGTAACGGGTAGTACAGCCTATGACAAAAAAAAAAAAAATTGTATGAAGTTCCACGTGTTCGTATAGGCCCGATATAAAGGTACCTCCCTTTATTCGGTATTTTGATGATTTTAGCGACGTTATTGGCCAGAATTGCTTTAAATTTTGTATTTGTAGATTTTAATGTGCAGCCTATTACAAAAAAATACTTATGCAGATCCACATCTTCCGTATAAATGTCATCTTTTAAACGGTATTTTTAATTTTTTTAAGTTTCATTCAAATGATGGAGGGTATTAAAAGTTCGGCCCGGCTGAACTTATCTTCTTTTTACTTGTTTTTGCTCTTTTAGATGTAGAATACCCTTCATTTTTCTTTTTTTCAGTATTTTTTCTCTTCTCCAGTAGCGTGAACTCCGCGACACGCGCCCGTTCTTCTCTCCTCTCAAAAGATGAGTTACAAACTGAAGATTTTTTTAAATAATAAGGTTTGGACAATAGTCCCTATTATATCACTTTAGCGGCCATTCACCAGTTGTATGCTTTAATAGACAATTTAAATTCTACATCAAGGAAAATAAACAGTATTACAAATAATCTGGTAGAGGCTAAAAAATATTAATATTATATTATTAAAATATTGTTTTTCTTCAAAGCTATTCGTATGAACTGTTGTGTCAATTATTTTTCTATAATGGGTGGAAAAATTCAAACTTATTGTGTGAAAGATAGAAAACAGCATAACACTTACCAAGTGGTCGTGTATCATTACAGTTTCCTGCTGTGACATTCATTCTCTTTTGGTACAGTGACATGTATACTTCATCATCAACATTATTTTGCAATATTTCCGTTATCCTTGAAACAAACTACTACATGTAACTATTCAATTAACAAATGTATTTGTTTGTATTCAACATGTTGCACACACACACACTCACACTCTTTCCATCATCTTTTTGTTCTTTTTTAACTTTCCGAACAACGTCAGCGTTATTTATTTCAAACATTACATTTTTGTTGCTATTGCGGCGAATTACATTTTAATTATCTTAATTGATTTTCAGTTCATATCCTGACTGACTGACCAACTGACAATCATGCATGAATGCCAACCACCCCATCCCAGAGTCCTTCATATATTTTATTCTTCTTAAGTGAACTTTTAATAATTTTTTTTCTTTTGTTTTTTCCTTCACTTTCATTTCAGTGAAATAAGCGAAAAAGGTGGCTAAGCAAGTAAAAAACGAACAAGGACATTAAAAATTGTATCCAACCACAACATCTGGTGTTGTAGTATTGTGTTGGTGGCCTTAATCCATAAGACAGAATTGGTCCAGGGTGGTGTGTTTTAATGACAGCTATATAATATCCTATTGGGCCAGCTAAAACAACTACTTCGTGGAACATTTAACAGCAAACGTCGAAACAAGTATATATTACAGGAATAACTTGATTGTTAACAAGAATTTTTGTATTTGTTTTTCCACCTATCAAGTGCATTACAAGAACAACAACCCAAAGAATTTCAACAAAAACACATTAACTGCAGTGCAAAGAACAAGTGAATTTTATATTTATATTCCCTTGCTGAACGAATCGCGATTTTTATCGGCAATAACAAGAACAAAGTCGAAAAATAACATTTATAATCATCATCAGACCATATCCTCTGTTGATATCCAACGAGAGCAAGAAAAAATTCTCAACTATTTTGTATATAAAACAAGTACATAAAATACATAAACATTTTTGTTTGTGTAATATTGGCTGGTCCATTATTGACTCGAAACAGCTGAACTACATCAGCTTTTTTTGTACTTACAACACCATTACCATCAAATTTAAATGCGACAATATTAGCTGCCCTTCCAGCAGAACATCAACGGTCGTTATTTGTAGTAGCAACAACAACAGTACCTACATAACCAACCACATCATTATCTACAACATTGCTCAGCAGTAGCAGCTTAACTAAATATCGTCATCATGTCAAACTGGGAGGAATTCTACAATACACATCTGCCTCCAGCAGATTTTGAGGATAATCGTTCACTGCTAAAGGAATTTTGTGAACGACACAATCGACTGCAAAACCGAATCGTCCTTGTAACAGTAAGTGTCTTTTTTGATTATTTTATGAACATTACTTATACCTATATTTTGTTTATTTTTTTATTAATCTATTCTTTGGCAATGATTTATTGGGATGTAATGAGAACAATTTGAAAGAAAATACCAGGTCTGATTGTATGATAGGCCAAACATTATTAAGTTTCTTGAAGTAAGATGTGATATAGGAAGTTTGAAAAATATTTGAAGAATAATGGCTGCCAGATCTTTTATGCCATTTCTAAGGGCCCTTGTTTCTCTGTTTAAAGAAGAGATTTAGCTTGCTCTTGTCTAGCCCTAACTACATGTTTAAATAATAAACCAGTAAAAAAAGTCCAAAGAAGTACTGGGCCGCCTTTACAATACCCTGTGTATATTTGTTAATCTATTCTTTGGCAATGATTTATTGGGATGTAATGAGAATAATTTGAAAGAAAACATCAGGTCTGATTGTATGAAAGGCCAAATTTTAATAGTTTTTCTTGAAGTAAGATGTGATATGCGAAGGTTGAAAAATATTTGAAGAATAATGACTGTCAGATCTTTTATGCCATTTCTAAGGGCCCTAGTTTCACAGTTTATAGAAGAGATTTAGCTTGCTCTTGTCTAGCCCTAACTACATGTTTAAATAATAAACCGGTAAAGAAAGTCCAAGGACGTACTGGGCCGTCTTAATAATACCCTACACCACTTTGCATGTATAGTAGAGCTACATATAACAAATAAACGATATTACAAAAAATTTTGTGAGAATTAAAACATACCAACTATGATGGTTTTAAAGTAGTTAACGCCGAAAGGAACTAATATATGGTAGGCTTCTATAATATTCTACTAAATTTGACGGAGGCATTTGCGTCTGAACTAATATTCATCAAAATCCATCCAACTTGAGCTGATATTGCAATTTTTAGGCACAATAAACATGTTGGCACCAACTATCGTTGTTAGGGAGTGTGTTTTACGTGTGTGAGGAAGTAAAATACAAAATCAGATGAAACAAATTTGATACACTTTCTTTAAGGCTAAATTCGTGCGTATGTCACAAAATCCATTCAATTATGGAAACCATTTGGTGCAAATCTGCACCGATCTCGATAAAATTAGACAAAAGTTTTTCTGAGCTGTATTTGATATACTTCTCCGTATGTCGTTGTTACGTAATGCATATTACGGCTCTGAAGGTGGGATTTAACAAATCAGATGAAGAGTATATATGGGAGCTATAGCTACATCTCAACCGATTTTCACCGAATTTGACACACTTGTTTCTAGGCTCAATTTGGTTGTGTATGCCAAATTCCATCCTATTTGGACTTATATTACAGGGTGAAATGAAAAAACTGCAACCAACTTCAGACTACTGTCATTTCTACGCCACTCGTCCGACAGCTGTTAAAATTATTCCAGTGACAGCTCATTATATTGTTTACAAGCGTACAAAAGCATTTTGGTGAGAATTTTTCAGAAAAAATGAATCGTGATGGAATTCAAGCGTGATAGTGTGATTTCTTTATATTTGACTGGAAAACCACAAGTGGCTCTCGTTAGATCATTCCCGTTTGAGCTAGCCCGACGTCAAGAAAGTGGACGGAAGAAAACAGCAAAATCAGCAGAAATGGTTCGAAAAGCAAATAAGCGAATTGATCGAAACCCGCGTCGCAGTGGCCCAAACATGGCTCGTGAGCTGAACATATTGCACAAATGCACAAAGACATATTACCCTGACCACAGTGTGGTGTAGTGTAAGGTATTATAAAGGACAAAAGTCGGGTGCGTCAGATGACGAAAGCATGTAATTCATTCACTGGTGCTATGATGTACTCCAAATAGATTTGGCATGATTTCAGATAATTTTATGAAATCTATTCTTAAATCGCAGATGCACGTTAATGTTTTAGCCTTGCTTTTCGTTGGTTTATTTAAACTCAAATTTGTTTTGCACCAAGGGTTTTAAGCCCGAAGGAACCTTAATAAGAATTCTTGCAACGGCAAAAATACTCTTATAGACTTGCTCTACTTAATGAGCCAAACCTGGTTTCATAACCATGCCAATAGCTGAGCTGTCCACATTTCAGTATAAAAAATTGGATGGAATTTCCGATTAAAATGTTTTGACGCAAATTCAGATAGTTTCGTAGCCGTGATATGGTTTAACACAATCCTCCTTGTTCAAAACGTAAATTAAATATTAGCTCATCACCCAACAAATCTGGATAATCTTCCCGCAATCCTCCAATGCAGAATGATTACATAACCTCAATTTTCATTTCATCATTTTAAGGCATTTAGTGTCGAAGCGAAATGTTGGATGCCAAAGACGCTGTTCAAACTTTCTTTTTGACACTTGCACTCCTTCTTTTTACAAGAGTGCGATAGGTAAAAGATCTAAATGATTTTTGGAACCTAAGTACCCAACCACTAGCATTACATTTTTTTCGGTGTGACATTTTCACTAAACCTTTGTGATGTCACTTTCAACCAACATACGCCATTGCATTTAAACAATTACAATTGACATTTGGTGTACAAAAAAGTTAACATCGGAGGACTTTATATATGAGAGCTATACACAATTCAGGACCGAAAATCGACAAGAATTTGTTTTTATATTTAAAAGATATACTATACAAAATTTCATCTCAAATGGACAATATTGCAAATCATTTTGTCGGAATATAAAATATGTGGTTTTCACATTGTCTTTAACTACAATTTAAAAGACAGAAAAAAATTATTTCCTCAGATTCTGAACATTTTGTTCACTTCACTATTTTGCAACTAAAAATATAGTAACGTAAAAAGTTACAATTAATTATAACGTAATTACGTTACAATTAAAAACCAAAAACAAATATATTTTTGGAAGTGTGTGTTAGCTTTTAAGCGATTAGTTCAATTCTTGAAGAAAAGATCGATAAGGACGCAAGGAAATACCCACATGTAAATTTTACAGGGTTTTCGTATCTGTAAGTGTCGTTTTTTTATTTTTCCTTGCCTGTCCCATTTTGAAAGGTATTCTCATTTCCAAATGCCCGGATAAGAGATTTTGATCGGTATTCCCACTTTTTGTAGTTTTGCCTATTGACCTGTTAAATATTCTTTATGTTCTCTATAGAATACATTCATAACTTTTTTAAAAATAATTCTCCTTTTATCATCAATTTGAATCCCAATTAATGAAATTAACGGCAAACACAAACAAACGTTTAGGATATACATAATTAGTTATTCTCACCCGCTGCTAATATTATTAATAATTTAGGCAAATGCTGCAAAGAATACAAAAAACGAAAATGATTTATTGATAAGATTAAGGTGTTGGAATGGTAATAACAATATTAATGATAAAATGTCATGAATAATTCACATGCCACACAAAGAAATGTCCGTAGCTATGTTGGTTTTTTGTCGGTGGGCAAGCGTCGCGACCACCATACGCGTAATTTACTGTGAGAAAAAAATATAATATTCAATTATGTCCATCATCATAATACACCTTTGTGTGGTATAATTTAAATGTTTTATTTAATAAAAATACTTAATAGCATGCAGAATATATATTCGTGAATATATTCCTTGTGTGAACAGAAAAAAAGATTTATGCTTAATAGCACAATTTATGATTTTCTTTTTCCTCTAAACGTATTATATCTTAATAGCACATTGCTGAAATTTGGTCATTTTTTACGTTGAAATTGAAAAATGGTTTAGTTGGCCGTATAATGAAATGTGATAAATTGTGAAAGTTGTTAACTAAGCCCCACTCAGCAATGAGGCAATTCCGGTATTAATATTTGTAGAGTAATGCTATGTACATATACTCAGGAGGAAATATAAATGATGTCAAGGAACATGGCATTGTTTTTATATAAATGTTATCGATTTCTAAGATGGTTACAATGATGTCACCTTCCAAATAACTATTACTTGCCATTGTCATAAAATTTGTGTAACGTTTGTAAAACTACTCATTAACTTTTCTTTATTCACACAAATGTAATATAACTATTGTTCTTAATCAAACTAAATGGCACAGTGAATGAGGTGGACTTAAATAAAATAATATATATATTTTTTTTAAATTTCTACCTTTTTGTGGGAGAGGTACCAGAAAGAGTGGACCCGTCTTCGAACTCGATCTAAGTTTTGTCAAACGCCATAATATTACTTTTTTTAAATTTTATCGAATGAAAGCAAACAATGTCGGAAATAGCATCAAATTTTAGAATTGGTTTAGATTTGTTCGAATTGGTCACCTTTGGCACGAATTAATGCCTTCTAACGGCCAATGAAACCGTCACACGCTGCCTGAATGTTGCTCTGCGGTATTTTGGCCCATTCCCGGCGAAGCGCTTGCTTGAGGTGATCGACACTTTGTTTTTTTTTAGTGCCAACCTTGCTTTCCAAAATACTCCAGACACAATAGTCCAACGGATTGGTATCCGGAGATTTTGGTGGCCATTATGCGTTGGAAATGAAGCGAGAAACCTTATTTTGTAACAATTCTTGAGTGGTACGTGCTGAGTCCTGTTGGAATGTCCACGGTCTGCGGCCAAAATGTTTGCGTGATCAAGGCTTTAATACACCCTCCAGAATATTTTCGCGATAATATTCGGCATTTATTCTGATGCCACTGTCGATTAATACGAGCGTAGAACGACCATCGGCTGTTATGGCGGCCCACACCTCCTTTTCAGCTCTTTTGAGTCTATTTTTTTTTTCTGTTGCGGTGTAAGTTCTTGTACGTGGAATTTCAGTGGTTTTACCGCGAGCTCATTTTTCAATATTTGCCGAATGGAATATTGCGATATGTTCAGCATACGAGCCATTTTTCGGCCACTGCGCTTCTTTACTTTTCGAACCATTTCTGCTGATTTTGCTGTTTTCATCCGTCGACGTCGGGTTACGCTACCAGTATCACGGTAACGAGCGATGGTACGAGACACAAAAGATTTATTCACATTTGAATGCTGGAGTGCTCTAACGATAGTCACTAGCCAAATAAAAAGAAATCACACAATCACGTTTGAATTCCATCACGGATAACTTTTTTCCTGAAAATTCTCAACAAAATGGTTTTGTACGCTTTAACAATATAATGAGCTATCATTGGAATAATTTTAACAGCTGTCGGACGAGTGGCTTGACAACTATCTGAAGTTGGTTGCGGTTTTTTAATTTCACCCTGTAATTCCCATTAATAATCGTTAGCCTATATACCATGGCAAGGCGTTGTGGGTCAATATTTCTTAATAAAATCATATCCCAATCTGAACCAATTTCAATATAATTTGACAAAATTTATTTTTGGAGCAAACTCCGTCACTCCTTCCACATTTCATTGAAATAGGAGATAAATAACGTATTTGGTGCATTAAATATAGGAAATCGGCCAAAAATATATATAGGAAGTGTATCCAACCCTCAACCGACTTCAATATAATTTAGGAAATGTATTTTTGTACAAAATTCCAAAACACATTCGGAATTTCATAAGAGTCGGACATACATATCGTGTTTGTTGCCTAAAATACGTGAAATCAGTCGAAATATATGTGGGAGCTATGTCTAAGGATCAACGGATTTTAATATTATTTGACACATTTATTATTGTACCAAATTCCGTCACTCATTCCGAATTTCATTGGAATCGGACAGAAATATCGTGTTTGGTGCATCAAATATGTGAAATCGGCCGAAAATATACATGGGAGCTACACTGGTGGCCAAAACTAAAGCAACTAAAATCGCAAAAAACAATAAATGTCCTGTAACTTTTACAAAAATAAACAAAACGTAATTATTTTTCCAGTTTTAAATGAGGTCTTTAATTCACTTTTAAGAAACTAAAAATAAAAATACAAAAATAATTTCGAACGAAAAATAATATATGGAAAACTAAAATGACCTAATGTATTTGCTCTTAGCCATTTTTAAACTTTTTTGGGCAGTACTTAGAAAACGAAAAGAAAAACACATGCTGTTGTAAAAAACTTCTCAAAAAGGATTTATGACAAGCGAAATTGTCGAAGGAAGCAAAAAGCGATAACTATAACAGTAAAAACAACTGAAATTGCAGCGGTCATATGAATGTACAACAGAGTTGCTTTTGTTTTGTCCAAGCCAAAATCGGGTTATTTGACTTTACCATACATTAATTTTTATATAAAAATGAATTTTGGTTTTTTGTTTTAGGTTTTTAAAAAGTGAATAAAATACCTAATTTAAAACAAGAAAAACTTTATCATTTTCTTAATTTTTAAAAAGTTACAGGGCATTCATTCTCCTTGTAATTTCAGTTGCTTTAGTTTTGGCCACCAGTGTATATCCAAATCTGAACCGATTTCAATATAATTTGACCTAATTATTATTATTTTAAATTCCGTTACGCACTCCAAATTTGAAGAATATATCTGTAATCGATCAATACAAAAACTAAATTTTCTGGAGGTACTTCCTATTCTGATGCTAGAACTCCCGTTGCAAGTGGAATTTCAAAAATTTACATAGCCTATGTTACTTTCACACTATGCTTTAGTATATTTGGAAATTTTGAGAAAAAATCTGTTCAGCAGTTTCTGAGTCTATAAATTACAAACAAACACACGTACACACATTTTCCTCTTTTATAGATATATATAATTATTTAACATATCCCATCTTCACACTAAATATGTCTTGGCAGAAATATCGGGAAATGTAAAATTTAAAATGAAACCGTTGTGTGGGAGGTACTATTTTTATACCACATTTAGGGTTGGTAAAAATTTGAGACGCACAATAACTAAAGATTTCACTTTTTATAAGAGTTATGATTATTCAAAATTTTTAGCCCTTTTTTGTGGGGTAGTCTTTAAAAAGAGTGCGCCGATAGTATCCATTTTTTTTACCTTGTGTGGGGGAGGTATCAGAAGTAGTGCATCGATATTGCACATCTCTGAGCTCGATTTCAGTTTGAGAACAATATTACGATATACCAAGTTTGAACGGAAGCGAATACTCATCGATAGCTATTGTGCGCACCAGCAGTCCAGACAGACGGACACTGCTAGATCAAGAACCCTGTTAATCCAATTATGTTCATCGAGATAAATCTTCCATATATGCACTCTTCTCCATAGCACACTCCTCAAATTCAGTTAGACATGGCATACATATGTTAGTTTCATACGCTTCGTATTATTTACTTCAAGCAAATTTCCAACATAAACCTATATTTGTCACAGGTTTTCTTTTCATGAATATATTTGGATTTTAGAAAATGCTTGGTTATTATGAGAATATACTGCCCCTCTAGTTTTTTGAAAGCAATAACAACATTTTGCAAACCTACTATTCTTCTAAAAATTAATATTCTCATAAATTGAAACCACCACACTTTAAAATTAAAAATTAACAAGACTTTTTATTATTTGTTTTAAATAATTAGTCAAACATATAACACAATAAAAATGCATTATAATTTTATTTCGTTTTCCGTTTTGTTTTTTGGTTTCGTTTATCGTCCTCTGCTTATAAACACTTTATTTTCCAATACCAAATTCATGTTCAATTTTATCGGCAACCATTTTGGCAATTGCCAAACTGCTAGTAGCACCCGGTGAGGGTGCATTGCGACAATGAAGTACCCTTGTCGCAAGAGAACCAGCTCCGACGCCACGATCAAATACAAAATCATCTACCAAATTACCATCCATATCCAATGCTTGAGCCCGGACACCGGCTGGGCCACGTCTGACATCGTATTCTGTGATATCAGGAATGAATTTTTGTAAATCTTTAACCTGTAGTGGTATAAATGCAGATTTGCTCATCTCTTTGAGGCCAAAGCCAATGTATTTGGAGGCCATTTTAAGGAAACCTGGATAACGCAGGGCATCAAACAATTCCAAGAGGTTTAAGTCACCCCATTTGTAGCCTTCTCTCTTGAAGGCCAGCACGGCATTGGGTCCCAACCAAACGCTGCCATCCATGCGTGGTGTAAAATGTACACCCAGGAAGGGGAAACGGGGATCAGGTACTGGATAAATGTTGCCTCTTACCATGTGGCATTTTTCTTTGGCTAAAAGCAAATATTCACCACGGAAGGGGATGATGCGTGGGGAACGGGGACAGCCAGTCTTTTCGGCAATCAAATCAGACTGGAGGCCACCACAGGTTAGGACATTGCGGGATCTTATTACTTGGTGGGGACGATCGCCACGAATTGTGACAGGGTATTCGGAGGAACCTTCGTTTTTGGACTCTTCAAATTTGGTTACTTTGAAGTCCAAGTAAATATCACCGCCAGCTTGCTTGAAATCTTGTCCAAAATACTCTGTCACCAAACCCCAGTCAACAATACCAGTTTGAGGACTCCACAAGGCCTTCAGACCCTTACAATAGGGCTCAACTTCTTGGATCTTTGAACCTTCTATCAGCTGCAAATCGGGCACATTGTTTTTAATACCACGTTCATGTAAGTCCTTTAGTCGTGACACCTCTAACTCGTCGGTGGCCACAATCAATTTACCACATTTCTTGTAGGGAATGCCTTTGGCATCCAAATACTTGTAAGCCAAGTGTAAACCTTCAACACATAGCTTTGCTTTGAGTGTACCGGGCTTGTAGTAAATGCCGGCGTGGATTACACCCGAATTGTGACCACTTTGATGGAATGCCAGTTTGGGTTCTTTTTCAAGTATGGCAATTTTCATGGACGGATGACGCATTAAAATTTCACGCGCTGATGCCGTGCCGACAATGCCTCCTCCTACCACCACCAGATCATAATCTCTGCAACAAAAAAGTTATTTTTGTTAATTTTTTATTGCTTTTATTATTAATTTTTATTGTTGTTTTTTCTTTGTCTATCTCGTGTACTTACTTTGTTTTTCCTTGTGTATGCTGCCATCTCTGACCCCCTACTGCAGTTGTTGTTGCTGCTGCTGCTCCATTTATTAACGAACGTAAATTATTTAACGAACGTAGACTTTGAATTTGTGTCCTCAACATATTTTTATTTTAAATTTTATTATTAAATAACTACCAGACAGCACACCAAACACCCAACGAAGACCTTGTTTAACCTTGACGTTCACGTCGTTGTCTCCGTTGAATTTTCCTCTGGAATAGTATCAGCTGTTAAACAACAACGACGAAATGTGACTGAAAAGCCAGCCAGAAAATGCAAAATACACGCACTTTCACTACTACGACGGCTAGGGTTGCCGTTTAGTACGAAATTTATTACCACATTTTTACGTTGTGGGGTAAATGTCTTTAAAGAAAACACATTAAGAGTTTCTCCATTACAGGGTGCTGTCATTTCTAAGCCACTTGGCCGACAGCTGTTAAAATTATTTACTTGTCAAAGAGGTCAGATGAAAATGTGCACCTTCGGTTGGCCACTAGAACTCAAGCGTCGCCCATAGTGATGGTGTGGGCCGCCATAACAGCCGATGGTCGCTCTCCGCTTAATTAATCGACTGTGGCATCAGAATAAATGCCGAATATATCGCAAAAATATTCTGGAGGGTATATTAAGCCTTGGGCAAGCAACATTCGTTTAGCGTGTGACGGTTTCATTGGCCGTTTGAAGGCCATAATTCGTGCCAAAAGTGACCATTTCGAACAATTTGATATAATTTCCGAAATTTTTTGCTTTCATTCCACAAAATTTAAAAAAAAATGTAAAAATTATGGCGTTTGACTTTGTTACAGTTTTTTTATCTCACCCTGCATGGTTTTGTTTGATATGGCCAAAATGTTCCTCATTGCATTAACCGTTCTACAACCAGGATTGGGAGGTGCGCGCGATAATACCTCGATATTTTCCGATTTTATTAAAACTTTGCAATATATTTTGTTTTATCAAACTTAGACCAATTTTGAAGCATGTCGGGCAATACGAAACCACCTTTTTTTTGGTACTTCCCACACAGTCGGCCAAAAATGTTTTAAAATAATTATTTATCTAAAAAAGTCGAAGGGAGATTAAGTTGAAACTTGTTTAAAATGTTGCTTAGTGTTAAATTTCTGCATTTTCCCCAGTTTCCAGTTACCCTTAAAATGAACCTTGGCAACTCTATCCCAGGCAACTTATCATTCATCAGCTGGTCATCCAGTAAAATTATTTACTTTTTGGTATACCACCTATATTGACGCATGGCAACTGTCCTAGAAATTTAAAAAAATGTTAGTTTGAAAAAGTTAATGTTTTCACCATTGCAATAAGAAACCATATTTTGTTTTTACTTTGTTGAAAATATCTCAATTTCGTAATTGAATTTCTACGGCTGTGTATGGAAAAGTGTGACTCATTCATGTTATACATGCTGGAAAAGAAACTTGTTCACCATTGCAAAGAAAATATTTCACCATGGTGATTTACCTTCAAGTTAACTCACAGATATGCAGTTGAGTGTTCCATGTGTTTGTAAGCTTTGTAACATTGCAAAACGTAAAATGAAATATAAAAAAAACTGAAAGTGTACAATTTGTTGTTGGTATGAGCTACTATTTTTTCTTCCATTCTTTGAGGGTTGGCAACGCTATTCTTAGAATGAGAGTAAAAAAGTATTGTTATATGTTGTATGATTATCACCAATATGAATGGTGATAATAAATACGAATAGTTGTCTACATTTGTATTTTTAATAAAACATAGGTATTTATAAACATAACATTCTACTTGATGCCTTCAGTCAGTTTTACTGATAACACTTAGTCAAAGATAAAAGCTATACTCTAATCTAACGAAGGCACACTTTGTGCCTCCGTTGCCTTATCGGCATATCAATACAAATTTCAACGTATCTTAAGTAGAAGAATCGTGAATATTTGTGAACATATGTAACGGTAAAAGATTCTAAAGCTAGTTTAAAATTGAAGATGTTTATTACGTGTTACAAAGAAAGCACATTTCTAAAATATCGTTAACGCAATGTAAAGTACAATGACTTAGCAGGCAGGCGTTCTAGTCCACATCCTGTTTTTGAATCGCATTTAGCTTTTTTCCATTTCGAAAACAAATTAAACGATAATGTTCACTTTTTATTTAGCATTACAAGAATTTATCGATTAGGTTAAAATTTTCGTGTAGTTCCCATAAAAATCAAATGTGACACTTTCATAATGTATCCTATATTGGGAAATATGCAATGTTTCATGACCAATTCACATTTTTTAAACAATAGGCCGTTTTTTGAAACCGGAGGAACTTGTATTATATATTCCATATTAAATCTAGACATGGTGTTGAGGCCAGTGTTAACATAATGTACAGGGTGAAATAAAAAACTGCAACAAAGTCAAACGCCATAATTTTTGTTGTTTTTGTTTATCACCTCTTACTTGAGGTGATCGACCCTTTGTTATTTTTTAGTGCCAACCTTGCTTTCCAAAATACTCCAGACACAATAGTCCAACGAATTGGTATCTGTAGATTTTGGTGGTCATTGTGCGCTGGAAATGAAGCGAGAAATCTCATTTTTTAACCATTCTTGGGTTCAAGGTCTGCGGCCAAAATGTTTGCGTGCCCAAGGCTTTAATATACCCTCCAGAATATTTTCGCGATAATATTCGGCATTCATTCTGATGCCACGGTCGAAAGTGCACATTTTCAGCTGACCTCTTTGGCAAGTAAACACGATCATTTTGTTTGTTTACAAACTGCTGGATAACGAGTGTTTTCTCATCGGAGAAAACCAAATTCGGTAGTTCACCACTTTCGGCCAAGCGAAGCAACTCTTTAGTTCTTTTGAGTCTATTTCTTTCAGTTACTGTGTAAGTTCTTGCACTTTTTGGAATTTCCATGCCTTTACCCCGAGCTGATTTTTCAATATTTGCCGAATGGAATATTGCGATTCAGATCACGAGCCATTTTTCGGCCACTGCGACACGGGATGATAAGGCACTTCTTTACTTTCGAACCATTTCTGCTGATGTTGCTGTTTTCTTCCGTCCGTTTCCTTGACGTCGGGCTACACTGCCAGTATCACGGTAATGAGCGATGGTACGAAGCACAAAAGATTTATTCATATTTAAATGCTGGAGTGCTCTAACGATAGCCACTTGTGGTTTTTCAGCCAAATATAAAGAAATCACATTATCACGCTTGAATTCCATCACGAATAATTTTTTTCTGGAAAATTCTCATGTCTTTGTTCGCTTGTAAACAATAAAATGTGCTGTCATTGGAATAATTTTAACAGCTGTCGGACAAGTGGCTTAGAAATGACAGCAGTCTGAAGTTGGTTGCAGTTTTTTCATCTCAACCTGTAATTAAGATTTTAAATTCAAAGAAAGTAATAATTTTAGCAATATATTTTTTTAATTATTGATGATTTTGATTGCATACTTTTTGGCGTCTACCAAAAAATTAGTATGATAACTGTACAAATTGACCAAAAATGTCTTTTAGATGAAAGGCCAAATTTGATTTTGAGAAATGTTAAAAAGAATATTAAGATACTATAAACATATAATACTATATATAGTGATGTATACTTTAACGACTGGAAACTGTATGAATCAGAAGACATACATACACAAAATTTACCTCATCATCAATTTTGTGGACCTCTTTTTTGTTGGCATTTCTTTTTTCAAAGAATACAATTTATTAGCAATTCCGATTGGATGGCTACATCTGATCTATTTCTTTACCTATCGACAAAATTTGTTATTCTAATTTAGGCGTTGAATTTGTCTCTTTAATGATATTCAGACAAATGTTGTGTTCTACGGACGACATTGCCCACCAAGTGATTTAAAATTCTAATTAATGAATGAAAATTACATATAATGTTATCTCTTCTTGGCATCTGGTCATTTGTCAGGTAACAGTTTATCAATACTCTTTTGGCTTCTACATCAGTAAACATTTTGTGACAAATTTATTTGTCGGTGAATTTAAATTTACCTTTCCAATAACATCTCCAAAGTCAAGCGATGAGTGCGTTCATGAGTGAAATAAACCTCTTATGCCACAACTACTGCTTCACCAGAAATGCACTCGGTTGTTGTTGTTGTTATTCGAGACTCTTATTAAAATAATTAATGGCATAATTTCATTGCCATCTCAACTATCGCAAGACCACATCATCAACACCGCTGAGAGTGAAAAACCACCCAAAACCTCCATCGAAAGAAAAATGAAAAACGACCGCAGTACCACTTTCATCCATTTTCCACCACAGAGTACACTGGGGATCAATTTGGCTGTGACAACGATATAATGCGGTTAACGTACATTTATCCATTATCCTTTGGTGTAATCTTTCATAGCTGTTGGTATTCAGGGCATAAAAAGGGAGTAAGAAGTGTTGATATAATTCCCAAACGTTTAATTCGGTGGTTTAGGCCAGAGGATATTTTTGGGATGACATTCAATTTTTCGGAAGGACAGGAAGCCTGCATTTGAAGTTTGAAGGGAAAATGTCCGAAATAAATTTGAAAATGAAGGCAACATAAATGAATAAGTTAATTTAAGAGTCAAATTTGAGATTTTTAATACTTCTTTAAATTTTCATTGTTAAAGAGACCAACATTTTCGGACTCTTAACTCAATATTTTTATAAGTTATAATCCTGGATTCTTTAATAAAGCTATGTAGACTAGAATTGATTGATTTCAAGAAATAATGTTAAAAGGACAGCAGACGTTTATTTTCTAAGAATATTATTTTATACGAATATGCGTTTGCAGTCTGGAATTTTCCAACAGCATTGTTTTCAATGACTGCCGGAATATTTTGTAAGAAAACTTTGCCAAAGACTGTCAGAGGATTAAGTTTCAAGGACTATCCGAATGAGAAGCGAATTTTTTAAACGTCCAATTGTGGAATTAAACAAATTGAAGTTGATCCGAGCTATATAGGGTGAGATAAAGAAACTGCAACAAAGTCAATTTTTACATTTTTAGCACGATTTATGGCCTTCAAACGGCCAATGAAACCGTCACACACTGCCGAATGTTGCTCTGTGATATTTTGGTCCATTCCCGGCGAAGCACTTGCTTGAGGTGATCGACACTTTGGTATTTTTTAGTGCCAACTTTGCTTTCCAAAATACTCCAGACACAATAGTCCAACGGATTGGTATCCGGAGGTTTTGGTGGCCACTGTGCGCTGGAAATGAAACGAGGAACCTCATTTTGTAACCATTCTTGGGTGGCGCGTGCCGAGTGCGATGGTGCTGAGTTCTGTTGGAATGTCCAAGGTCTGCGGCCAAATTGTTTGCGTGCCAAGGCTTTAATACACTCGCGCTCATTTTTCTATATTTGCCGAATGGCTGACATTTTTCGCCCATTGAGACGCGGGTTTCGATCAAGTCGCTTCTTTACTTTTCTAACCATTTCTATGGAGGGTATATTAACTTTGTCATTCCGTTTGTAACTCCTCGAAATACTCATGTCAGACCCAACAAAGTGTATATATTCTTGATCAGCGTAAAATTCTAAGTCGATTTAACCATGTCCGTCTGTCTGTCCGTCTGTCTGTTTAATCACGCAATCTTTCGAACGAATTGAGATAGAAGGCTAAATTTTTGCACACGTGTTTATTTTTCCAGTAGACAGGTTAAGTTCGTAAATGGATTTTAGCGTCATTATTTAACGGAATTACGTATTTAGAGTTCGTAATGGAAACTACAGTCTGTGACATAAAATTGTCTATGCAGGTACAGGTCTTCATATAGGTCCCATATATCAGTATCTCCCTATATTCGGTAGGTACAATACCCACCGACATTTTTTGAGATGTCGTATTTAACTTTCGTAGTGGATGCTATAGCCTGTGACAGAAAATTGTTTTGAATTTGAATATGGTAATGGCTCATGACAAACAAGGCCTATGTAGGTCCACGTCGTATAGACCCCAATATAACGGCTATATTCGGTATTTTTAAAATTTTAACAGAATTTTTAAGGACTTTTTTTTTTGAAAATTTCCAAATTCGTTCCAAATGGTGGAGGGTATTTAAAATTCGGCCCGGCCGAACTTATTGCTTTTTAACTTGTTTTTTTTTCTGGAAAACTCTCACCAAAATGCTTTTGTACGTTTGTAAACAATATAAATGGGCTGTCGCTGGAATAATTTTAACAGCTGTCGGACGAGTGGTTTAGAAATGTCAGCAGTCTGAAGTTGGTTGCAGTTTTTTCATCTCACCCTGTACAAATAATATTAAATTGGGAGTTTGGCAAATTTTTTTCAAGAATTACAATCAATAATCGTGGAACTATTTTAGGAGCTATTAGTTATAATTTTTTTAAGGCAGTAACAATCGTATTTTTTGTTATTATTTTATTCATTTATTCAGAGCTGAAGTCATGTATTTTTATACCCTCAGCCATATGGCTAGAGAGGGTATATATCATTTGATACGGTCAAAACGTGCCTAGTCGAAATAACGGTTTTAGACCCTAAGTTTTTTATACCAAATCCATTTTAGGACATTAAGAGTCGATCTAGCGATATCCGTCCGACCGTCCGTCCGTCTGTCTGGCTGGCTGCTGCGCACGATAACTCTCGAAGGGAGTATTCTATTTGGTCCAAACTTGATACATCGTAATATTTTTGTCAAACTTAGATCGAGTTCGGAGATGGGCAATATCGGTCCACTCCTTCTGGTACCTCCCCCACAAACGTTCGAAATTTTCAAAAATATATTTTCTGCACAGAAAGAGAAACGATAATCCGATTTAGCTCCAAGTTTGCAATTCCTAATATTTGCGTCAGTCTTCAAATTTCACACATCCCAATAATTTTATTAAACCAAGATCTGGCGTTAAGATGGAATATATCGGTCCACTTCTTCTGGTGCCTCCCCCACAGAAGGTCGAATTTTTGAATATCCATTAAGCTCATAAAATGCGAAACTAACATCCAATTCCATTCAGACTTGGCACGTCTGAATATTTCCATCAAAAACGGTATAGATCGGACCACTCCTTCTGGTACCTCCCCTACAAAGGGTCAAAATTTCGAATATCCATGAAGGTCATAAAACGCGAAATAAGCGTCAGGTTCTCTTTATATTTCACAGATCCCATTATTTCTACTAACACAAGATCTTTTGTGAAGATGGAATATATAGGTCCAATCCTTCTGATACAAAGGGTCAACATTTTGAATATCCATAGAGCTCATAAAACGCGAAAATAACATCCGATTTCATTCCAGACTTGTTACATCTCAATATTTCCAACAACACAAGATCTGTTATAAAGATGGTAGAAATCGGACCACTTCTTTTTTGAAAAAAGAAAAAACTTTCCAAGAAACATCCCCTTCCTTTGTATATATGTATTGTATATATTCCGCTATATACATCCGATATATTTACTAGCGGTATCTACGTAACGGTCAGAATTGACCTGTTCGTCTTTTTATGATTTTGCCGGGATTAAAAATATTCGCGGTTTAATGGAAATTTTACTTTTATTTGACACAAATGTTATGACCTATTTCACCCACTAAATATTACCCGATGACCATCAAAATTGGAAGGCTTCTGCCCAGCCCTAAGTTCTAACTCCATGCCAACTTCCTCTTCGATTGGTCTATAATTGCGATCTGTAGAGCAGCTGCAAAATCAGGAAATTTTTCAGTTTTTGGTCCATTTCAACCCCTAGATATTATGCGATCATCTCCAAAAGAAATAGGGTTATATTCTGTCACAATCCCCACCTCCATTCTTAATTTCGTGAAGATCGGGCCATAATGGCGACCTGTAGAGTGATTACAAATTAACATGGACAGACGGACGGACGGACATACATAGCTAGATCGACTCAGCTCGGCGAGCTAGGAAGATCAATATATACTTTCCTATGTGGGAAACCAATATTTCGAGGTGTTACATAATTTTTGGCCCAATCAAACTTATAACACCCCCAACACATAGTGTTGTAGGGTGTAAAAATTGTTCAGAAAATATTTAAATTCGGGTGTTTTCAAAATGTTTATTTCAACGTATGCATCGACAAAATCTAGAGTTTTTGTAGCGAAATAATCCTTTAGAGATATATACTACATGATTTTGAAAAGAAGTGTTGACCTTTCATTCAGTCATCGCGGTTTTTAATTATTTATTCAAAATAAATGCAACAAGTTGTTTGATTTTTTATTGTTTTGATACTAATTCTGACATTACAAGCCAAACAGGTAGACCTCTATACTTGCAATTTTTTCAAAGTTGACCTACCTTCTGTTCATTGTACCATGGTCATACCAATATTTTTATCTATATTAGATGAAACATGAAAATGGTACACTTCTGTCGACTATATCTGGTACATCACGCACATGTTAACATTTTCTAAAAATTATCACATATCTCATGTAAAGTGAAAGAATTTACAAATATAGTCCAAACCTGGCACACCGCAATATTTTTATTATATTTATTGAGGTCCGGTACGAAATAGAGGGTCAAAAGTTTGAATAATCATGACAAAAGTCAAAATATTTTGAAATAATCGAACATTGGCTGAGGGTATACATCTGTCGGTACACCGATCAATACTTTTTACTTGTTACTTTTCAAGTTTATTCACCTTCTCCCCACATCAAGTATTACATAAAACAAGCTTCGTTTTTTACTGTGGTCCATTGAACTATTGATGCATCAACTCTTAAATTCATCTCCCCCAAATTTTTTTTATCTACCATTAATTTTCCAATTCTAAAACAGATATTTTATTAGTTTTTTTTTGTTTTGTTGGATCTCTAAAAATTTCCAAAGAACAAATTTATTAGATTATAAATGGTTTGGTACCATAATTTTTCCTACATAATTATCGACAGAAAAAAAACCTTTTTGGGCATGAAACATTTTTATTTATGGCTAGCAACAACAACACAGTAGCTGCTAGATGTATAAACTCGTCTGGCCGTGTTTAGCTGGTCGACGACTGACTTTTTAAACATTTTCGTTTAATTTTCCCAACCCAAATTCACCCCCTCAAAACCTGCCACGGGCAAATCGAAAATAACACAAACAAAATGCACACGCATGGATAATTTGAGTAACAATTCTCAACCGGTTTTGTAAACTGATGATCATCACTTGATTCCCACTGTTGCTGCCGCTGCTGATGTTGCCTTTTTTGAGGGAGTTTTGTTGTTGTTGTACTTACAACATGATCCTATCTTCCGCACATTCCCAGTAGGAGGGGAGATCCTATTCACCTCAACTACTTTGTGTGTTTTAAATTATAAATGAATGCGTTTGTGTTGTTGTTGTCGGTTGTCCGATTCCATGACAATGTGTTGTTAATGTTGTGCCTTTTTGGCTCGTCTCTCTCTCATGATTGTTGCATGTGCCTTAAAATGAACACGATCTCATTTTTTCTTTCATACCCAACTGCAGTTCGGGCAGCATTTGTCATGAGAAAGTATGTTCTGCCTGAGTCCATATTGTCGGCAGTTGCTGAATTACTGTAAGGGACAAAATTGGTTCACATTTTTTTAATGTTTGAAAACAAGACATGGCAATAATAGTAGACAGTTTAGACATACAGGATAAGATAAGAAAACTGCAACAAAGTCAAACACCATAATTTTTAATTTTTTTACATTTTATTGTATATGAAAGCAAAAAAAAAAAATGTCGGAAATAGCATCAAATTTTAGAATAGATTAGTTCGAATTGGTGACCTTTGCCACGAATTATGGCCTTCAAACGGCCAATGAAACCTTCACACGCTGCCCGAATGTTGCTCTGCCGTATTTTGGCCCATTCCCGGCGAAGCGCTTGCTTGAGGTGATCGACACTTTGGTATTTTTTAATGCCAACCTTTCTTTCCAAAATACTCCAGACGCAACGGATTGGTATCCGGTGATATTGGTGGCCATTGTACGCTGGAAATGAAGCGAGGAACCTAATTTTTGCAACCATTCTTGGGTGGCGCGTGCTGATGCGAGGGTGCTGAGTCCGGCCAAATTGTTTGCGTGCCCAAGACTTTAATACACCCTCCAGAATATTTCCGCTCGATTAATACGATCGAAGAGCGATCATCTGCTGTTATGGTGGCCCACACAATCGCCATGGCCGGCGCTTAAGTTCTGTTGGCCAACCGAAGGTGCACATTTTCACCTGACCTCTTTGGTTTGTTTACAAACTGGTGGACAGCGAATGTTTTCTTATCGGAGAAAACCAAATTCGGCAGTTCACCACTTTCTATTTTGCTCTGTTGCGGTGTAAGTTCTTGCACTTTTAGGAATTTCCATGGCTTTACTCCGAGTTCATTTTTCAATATTTGCCGAATGGAATATTGCGATATGTTCCGCTCACGATCCATTTTTCGACCAACGCGACGCGTGTTTTACGTTTCTGTACTTTTCGAACCATTTCTGTTGATATTGCTTTTTTCTTCCGTCTACTTCTTTGACGTCGGGTTACTCTACCAGTATCACGGTAACGAGCGAGGTTACGAGACACAAAAGATTTATTCACATTTAAATGCTGGAGTACTCTAACGATAGCCACTTGTGGTTTTCCAGCCAAATGTAAACAAAATCACACTATCACGCTTGAATTCCATCACGAATAACTTTTTTTCTTGAAAATTCTCACCAAAATCCTTTTGTACGCTTTTAAACATTATAATGAACTGTCACTGGAATAATTTTAACATCTGTCGGACGAGTGGCTTAGAAATGACAGCAGTCTGAAATGTGGTAATGGGTACTACAACCTATGACAAAAATTACTTATGCAGGTCCACGTCCTCGCATAGTTTCTTTTAGTTCCAGGCGTTTTGTGCACCACGCCTACAAAACTGTGCACCTCCATGTCATCTTCTCAGCACATTTGTTCATCGTTTAAAATGACTACCCGTTTCAAATGAAGGCTTATATTTTGAATGAAGCCTAGGAAGGCTTTATATGTTGCTCTTCGTCAAAGTTTTCCTGTTTATGCTGGTCTACTAATTTAACCTGCCGGTCTTAGTTGAAGTCTCACAATATTTTGTAATCTCTAATGCCTTTAGCTGAGTTTCTCAGCTGATCCATGAAATTTCATGTGATCTATTAAGACTCGCTTTAGGATCTCTATAAAATTTGTCTTTTTTCGGCTCGTCTCTCAATTTTTTTTATAATTGGCCCTCTGTCCCATTGTATAAAAACTCCCCTTTTCAGTCTGTCTATAAAATACCCAATGATCCCCATATTTGTGATGTACACATACTTTTGATTACCAGTGTCGCTGGTGTCTGTGTGTGTGTGTGCAGTCACACAGTCGACGTCGCTGCTGCGTCGAATGAATACATGAATGAATATGCTCAGCCATTCGTTGATTGACTTCTTGAGCGTTTGCTGTTATCATTGTTGCTCAGTTTGAAATGAACATTCAAAGAGATCAGAAGAAAGCCAAACCGCCATGGTCCAGTGGTGGGGATCTTGGTGGCTAATCAGATCACCGGTAAAGGTGATCAAAAACCAAAAAAAGTGAACTTGTGCTTGTGTGTGAGGCATTTATTTGATAAAAGGACCACAATTACCATGGTATTTTATTGCACAAGGTATGTACAAATAAAACATTAAAATTGGAATAATTTTAAAGTTATGGATGCTGTGTTGTTGTTGTTGCTTTTTTCAAAATAATTCTAAAAATAATCTGCGATCTTTAGTTTTCGTGTGTTATTTTTAAGATTTCCAAATATCTCAAAAGAACAAAAAAAGACAAATGAAACTCATACGTTTTCCACAATGTCAGTTTTCCTCGGTGGCGGTACAGTATTTTTTGCAGTTTTCTTCTTGCCATGTGAACATTTTTGCTTAAAATAAGAATTCAAAATGGTTCCCCATTGTTTTTGGTGGTTTTCTGTATTTTTTTCTCATAGAACAAGGAAATATTTAAAATGTGAAATTCAAGTTGCATGCGAGATAAAACTACTCTAGAATATGGTAATATAAGCCATAGCAAAATTCTATACCAGTTGGTAACAAGACCAGGGAATGTTAAAAGCTTAAGAATCAAGTTTTAATATTAAATATTCTATGCGATTATTATCTATTCGGTCAAACTCGTGTACAGCAGCAAAAAGTGCAATGTGAGATAAGAAATTTTGAAAAATTTTAATATTTTGATAGGTTTTTTTTGGATTTTTGTTTCACATATCGGATTTATGACAAAATCTTGTTGACCTACATATCAACCGGTTTAATATGAACATAATTTATGTGAATGCGTTTTATGGCGATTCATTCTTTTTGAAATTTAGTTTTTTTTTAATATCGTATTGGAGAGAGTGGAGAAAAGTAAATTCCAGAATCTAGTTTCAGAATCTATATATAAGCTATTTTTAGACGAGTCGAAGAATGGATTTGTAGACGAATTTAAGAAAGCCTATAGACAAGCTTTTAGAGATGAGCTAAAGGCGATCTTTAAAGACGAGTTGGAAAGAGTCTTAATAGACGATCTGAAAGCAGTCTTCATGAACGAGTTGAACGGTGTCCGAATAAATAAGCGAAATGTAGTCTTTAAAGTGAGGGAACGAAGTCTTTCTAGACGACGAATTCTTTATACGCGAGTTGAACGGAGTCTTTATGGACGAGTTGAACGAAGTCTTTATATACGAGTTGTCAAGTGAGTCTCTATAGACGAATATTAAGACGAGCCTCTATAAATTCTATAACGAGCTGAGAGGAAGTGTCTATACAAGAGCTGATAAGGAGGCTGTACAGAGTTTTTATAGACGAGCTGAGAGGGAGTCTCTACACAGGGAAAGGTAAAAAACCTGCAACAAAGTCAAACGCCATAATTTTTGCTTTTTTTTTTAAATTTTATTGAATAAAAGAAAAAAATGTCGCAAATAGCATCAACTTTTGGAATAAGTTTAGATTTGTTCGAATTGCTCACCTTTTGCACGAATTATAACCTTCAAACGGACAATGAAACCGTCACACGCTGCTCTGCGGTATTTTGGGCTATTTGTCAGGACACTTTGGTATTTTTTAGTGCCAACCTTGCTTTCCAAAATACGTCAGACACAATAGTCCAACGGATTGATATCCGGAGATTTTGGTGGCCATTGTGCGCTGGAAATGAAGTGAGGAACCTCATTTTGTAACCATTCTTGGGTGGCGCGAGCTGAGTGCTATGATGCTGAGTCCTGTTGGAATGTCCAAGGTCTGCGGCCAAAATGTTTGCGTGACCAAGGCTTTAATACACCCTCCAGAATATTTTCTCTATAATATTCGGCATTTATTCTGATGCCACGGTCGATTAATATGAGCGGAGAGCGACCATCTGTTGGTTTGGCGGCCCACACTATCACCATGGCCGGCGTTTGAGTTCTGGTGGCCAACCGAAGGTGCACATTTTCAGCTGATCTCTTTGGCAAGTAAACACGTCCATTTTGTTTGTTTACAAACTGGTGGACAACGAATGTTTTCTCATCGGCACTTTCGGCTAAGCGAAGCAACCCTGTAGCTCTTTTGAGTCTACTTTCTTTCTGTTGCGATGTAAGTTCTTGCACTTTTTGGAATTACAATGGCTTTACCCCGAACTCATTTTTCAATATTTGCTGAATGGAATATTGCGATATGTTCATCTCACGAGCGATTTTTCTGCTGTTTTCTTCCGTCCTCTTCCTTGACGTCGGGCACCGCTACCAGTATCACGATGGTACGTGACACAAAGGATTTATTCACATTTAAATGCAGAAGTGCTCTAACGATAGCCACTTGTGGTTTTCCAGCCAAATATAAAGAAATCACGCTATCACGCTTGAATTCCATCGCGAAAAACTTTTTTTCTGGAAAATTCTCACCAAAATGCTTTTGTACGCTTGTAAACAATATACTGTTACTGGAATAATTTTTACAGCAGCCCGAAATTGGTTGCTGTTTTTTCATCTCCCCCTGTATACGAACTTGGAAGTAGTCTCTCTAGATGAACTGAGACATGGGTGACAGACGAGAGGTCACGGAGTATTATTTAGAAAGCAACAGACGTGTAGTCTTCTCTTAAGGCGGGCTGATAGATGTCGTTTTAGAAGAGTAAAAGCGAGTTATTTAGAAGAGCTGAAGGGAGTCTTCTTAGAAGAATGAATAAATACTTTAAGAGTTTTTCCTAGACACTTTTTTGGTCCGTCGACTTAGTAAACATCGAACATCTTTGAATATTTTTCGTTTTCATTCATTCAAAATCTCCAAAGACTCAAACAAAAATAATACAGTTTTCAAATCAATCAAATTACCATATATGAACCTCGAAAATAGACAACTTTCTATTCTATTGCTGCCTACGCTTGATATGTTAGTAAATCTTAGCATGAGGTCACACAGAGATATGTCATGAAAAAGAATGAACAACAACAACGACATAAAAAATACCGGCATTTCTTTTGAAAAATTCTTCAACGTCTGCAGGAGGGAAGGGAGAAAAAAGTTTTTTTTTTTATTTAAAAATAGACACACCAAGAATTTTCCTACAACATGAAACCAGAAGTGGCATCGAAAAACGTGTCCATATGGGAGGGAGCGCACGGTGAATGGTGATGGTACCAACAGCAGCAACACATGCATGCCTACATATGTGTTTTGATATAAAACACACAGGCACACACTCACCGCAGATGATGAAATGAAATGTATTCCATGAAATGTAAATCTTAACCGGTTTTTTGTTCTTTCTCCGCCGTTTTTTTTTCATATATCACTTGATGATGGGATTTAAAAGCATCCCAGCCCAGCCTAGCCGCGTGCATCGCAACACTTCACCTTTTCTTTTTTTTCTTTAGATGTTTTATGGGCGCTTTTTGTTGTTGCTGTTGTAGGTTAAACATAAAACTACAAGTTGGAGCATGGCGAAAGTTGATGTTGTTTAAATTTCCGGTTAATCAAACTGCCAAGAGAGGTGGAGTTAATCAAAAGTTTTGGTTTTTTTTTTTTTCATTCACCTGTCCCACTTGCAGATCAATGACCCATTGAAATATTGTAACCAAGTGATGGAAACTAATCGATTTTTAAAATCATCCTAAGCCGATTAGGAAAGATTTTTTGTAAGAAAAACAATTAACAGAATTTTTTTCTTCGGGTCTTAACATTTGATTTGAGAAATGTGGTTGCCAAATGTATTCCACAAGAAACTCGCACACTGTCAAAAAAAAAAAATGATGGCAATTTATTTTGAATAACAAATTACGCATCGTTCGTATTTAGGAAAGAAAATTTCCTAAATGTTGCAATTAGGAATATTTCACTCTTACAAGCCTCCTTTTTCTTACACACATACACTCTCTCTCTCTCCCTCTCTTGGATGTATTGCCCCAAAGTGCTTTGGATGAATTGCCTAAAATTAGTGGGAATTACAAATGAGTTCTTATTATAAATAATGAATACTCTCCTCATTCTAATTCCACAACTACAAATGATGAATGCGATTAATTTGAGTCAAGTGGTCAAGTGGGTGGTGGTGGCAAAGCAGTAGACAGCTGACAAACACATCTCTGCCACCCATGATGATATCAAAAAACCAATCAACCAAGAGAAATCGTAGAAAAAATCAAATTGAATGCTTAATCAAATTTTGAAATTCAATAAAGCAAATCAAAAGTCAAATTGAAAAAAAAAACATTACAGCAAATCTACGACACGTCTGTCGATCTGGTATGTAAATATGACAGTGATATTTAAAATGGGTCTAATGTGGGACTTCTTCGAACCGTGGATAGTTGCCAAGAATTCAAATATCGAACATGAAAAGTGTAACTTGTCATGTCTGCAAATTTTTTTACTTTCATGCGTAGCCAGACAAACAAAATTGAAAATATAAAACACCTGTTTCTATCGCTAAATGACCAGTCATTTGGGTTGGGGCTTTTTTTTTATTTTTGGTCAATAATTATGATGATGATGATTATGATGTTTATGATGATTTTAATGAGGCATATACACAGAAATTACCACTCAAATGTCGCAGATGATTCAAACTATGATGAGAAAATATTTTCTTGGGCTAGATTTCTTTCTTAAATTGAAACCCATAAATATAAAATATAAAAATGACAATTTATACAAAACTGATAGACGGGAAAAGTTTGATTGTGCGTACAGATGACCCAAATGTTTCCATTTTAAAAATGTTCACTATTTTCAAAAGTAAAAATATGTTTGAAATAGGTATTATAAATGATATGGTGATTGCCTAACAAAAAAATGGGCAGCTTTTGAAAACGGACTTATATCTCGGAAAACATAAAACACGCACTTCTTCAAATCCATAAAAACTGGTCTCCAGTGTTGTACAATAACCTTTTCCTTCATTATAAATTGCATGTCCCTTACACTTGAGACTTCTAGTCTACATAGTCTCTATTCAATTTTAGTTTTCTTAAAATAATATCAAAATCTTTTCAAAAATTACTTTATTAAGAACGTATAAAAAAGTCTACGAGAGTAGCTTTCAATTTTTCGTATTTTGATTTTTTTTTAAAAAACTCGGGTCTTTAAAAATCGTTTTTGAAATGACTCAATTCACTCACCCCATTTATAAGGAAACACACATAAATATTGGACCCTGCATTTCTATTGATAAATACAGCCGATCATATATTGATATTCTATTCAGGTGGTCTGTAAGGAATGTCTTCAGCTTATATAAAACCTTGCAGAAAGGGCTATCTTAATCTTAATTATTAAGATTCTTCTAAGCTGATTTTTAGACCTCCATTTGGGGGTCTAAAAAGTCTGCTTTGCTACGAAGACACTGTTGGACATTCTATGACCTTATTTTACGCGGATTGAAAGAATATATTATTGACTTCTATTATTAGGTTCATTTTAGCTACGATCTTTGGGCATGATCTTTGGGAACACACTCTGTAGCATCTTTAAATTTCTGAAAGAGAATCAGATCGGCCTCTGGTAATTCCCTTTTGAGCTATTTCGATCGAACACAACTGGATTTCCTACTTAGTTTATCTACGACCAATCTAAAAACTTCCAGAACCATCTTCCTCAGCTCGGCAAAAAAATTCTCCGCCTGATTGAACTCCTTGAATCAGTAAATTTGATAATTTGCCTATATCTTGTCTTTAAATATGGCTACCATGGGCTATGAAAACTGCCTACATAAGCTGATCTATAAATATTTCGGCCCAAAGGCGTCTTTCCTTTCTCAGATCGTCTTTATAATCAATCAACTAAAGACTCCTCGTATGTAAACTAAAAGACTCCTCGTATGTAGAGAGTCGTGCTTTAAGATTGTTAAAAGTAGAGGGTGGCATCTTCAGCTCGTTAAAAGGAAAAAATCGCTTTTTCAGCTCGTCTATAGAAAAAATGACTATTTTAGCTTGTCCGTAGAGAGTCTACCTTATTTCGATCGTGTAGAGAAAGGTTTCCTTCTTCAGCTAGCCTATAGAGACTCTGTTCAGCTCATCTATAGATACTGCATTCAGCTCGTCTATAGAGACTCCCTGTCAGCTCGTCTATAGAGACACCCTGTCAGCTCGTCTATAGAGACTCCCTGTCAGCTCGTCTATAGAGACTCCCTGTCAGCTCGTCTATAGAGACTCCCTGTCAGCTCGTCTATAGAGACTCCCTGTCAGCTCGTCTATAGAGACTCCCTGTCAGCTCGCCTATAGAGACTCCCTGTTAGCTCGTCTCCCTGTCCTGTTCAATCACCATCCTTTTGATCACAGCATCCCTAAGATGAACATCTGCCTTTATTTGTCTGCACAGCCGAGGACGTATATGGCTGGTTCGTAATTAAATCGACTTTCGATTAAGCTTTAGTTGATTTTTCATTTTCATATGAGCCTAAAAGTATGCAATGATTAACAACTTTGATTTTCTACTTTTAAATAACCGATTTCATGTTAAAGTAAAAATCTAAATTGAATTCTTAGGTGATTAAAGAAGTTGGAGGATCGAAATTTAAAAGTTTTTTTGAGGCAAAATCCAACTCAGAACTCAAAAATCTAAAATTAAAAAAAAAAACTTGAAATCTATTTTCAGATGATTCAGGAAAATGTTATATCAAAATATCTACTTTTTTGGCACACAATTCGAAAATCGACTTGTTTCACTTTTCTATAGTAAACTACCTAACTAGACTATTCTAAAAAGCCTATAGATCTCGCCTGATTGAAAACTCGAAGCCTAATATTTTTGTTTTCTATTTTTTCATTACTAATTCCCCATATCTATTGCTTTCTTTGTATTTTCCAGTCAGGTGGCACAACCGTCCCATTGGAGCACAACACGGTACGTTTTGTGGATAACTTTAGTGCCGGTACACGTGGCTCCTCATCAGCAGAATATTTCCTAGATCATAATTATGCCGTTATATTTATGCATCGTCTCAAGTCGTTGGAACCATTTACCCGCCATTTTACCGGACAGCAGTTTTTCGATATGCTCGATATTACGGATAATGGCCAGAGCACTTCGATAACGGTTAATCCCGATTCGGTGGATGTGTTCGCACCAATCTTGGCGAAATATAAACAGGCTCGTGAATCGCAAATGATTCTGTATGTGAGCTTTACCAGTGTCGTCGACTATATGTGGCTTCTGAGGGCCGCCTGTGAATGTTTGGCCGCATTTGAGATCGGGCCGTGTTGTATTTGGCAGCGGCTGTATCGGATTTTTACATACCGCAGGATATGATGGTGAGTTGGTAAAGAATTTTGATAGTTATTTTTTTGGTAGAGGTAGATTTGTTGCTCGCTCTCTCTCTCTCTCTCTCTCTCTCTCTCTCTCTCTCTCTTTATCGAAAGGATGCATATGTAAAAATGTTTAAAAAAAGAATTTTGAAATTATATTAAGAAATTAGAAATGAATGAATAAAAAAAAGTAAAGGACTGTTTTCCGGCAGCAAAAGGATGCATATGTGATTTGGAAACCCCATTAAGGATATTGAGTAATAGTGAAAATATTCTTAAAGAAAACTGAATTTACATTTTTTCCCTGAAAATTTTACGTCAAACCATTTTTAACCCTTTTCCTTTCAATGACAATTTTCATCGAATCAATATTGATTTATGAATGTGATGAAAAAAAAAGTAGAAGAAAAATTGCTTTCGTATTTTTTTCTAATTTAATATTGCCATCCACGTGCCAAATCAATACGACCTGTCGTCAGACAACATTGTTCGGTCATATTTTTCTTTTTGTTTTCCGTTTACTCCCCTCTTTTTTTTGTCATTTTTTAATCGGGATCTATCTACCACAATACTAGTTGGGCACCTAGTGCGCAACCACCTCCCCCCTTTTTTTTTGTTTGCAATTTTGCACCAACAATGAGTCTGAGAATTTGATTTGTAAACATTTGATGCGTGTTGTCGTTTTTGTTTCTCCTCTCTTTTGCTGACATTTTATTTTCTATTGTCTTTGGAACAATGCAAGTAATTTTCCTTTCTATTCTTCTATTATTCATTGCTTTTCTTCATAATTGTTTATGACCATAAGTGGTATGGGACTTAATAGGATTTCTTAAATAAATATCAAGGGAATTAAAATAAATTACTAAGAAAAATATTTCAAAATATTACTAGATCAATGAGGACTGATTTTTTTAATAGGAAAATGCAGGCTTCCATGTTTTTTTTTGTTTTCTTTTAAAAAATGTCTAACCATAAAAAAGACTTAATCACTGAGACCCCCTACAGAATGTCTACAAATCCCCCTTAGAGATGGTCTATAAAGACGCCTAAAGATGATCTATAAAGACCCCCTAAATCTGGTCCTTAAAGACCCCTTAAAGGTGGTCTATACTGGATGAGATAAAAAACTGCAACAAACTCAAACCGCATAATTTTTACATTTTTTTTTCCAATTTCATTGAATGAAAGCAAGAAATGACGAAAATAGCATCAATTTTAGAATAAGTTTAGATTTATTGGAATTGGTCGCCTTTGACACGAATTATGACCTTCAAACGGCCATAGAAACCGCCACACGTTGCCCGAATGTTGCTCTGCTGTATTTTGGCCCATTCCCGGCGAAGCGCTTGCTTGAGGTGATTGACATTTTGGTATTTTTTAGTGCCAACCATGCTTTCCAAAATACTCCAGACACAATAGTCCAACGGATTGGTATTCGTAGTTTTTTTGGCCAATGTGCGCTAGAAATAAAGCGAGGAACTTCATTTTGTAACCATTATTAGGTGGCGCGTGTTGAGTACTACTCAGCTGAGTCCTGTTGGAATGTCCAAGCTCTGTGGCCAAAATGTTTGTATGCCCAAGGCTTTAACACACCCTCCAGAATAATTTCGCGATAATATTCGGCATTTATTCTGATCGATTAAAACGAGCGGAGAGCGACCATGGGCTGTTATGGCGGCCCACACCATCACCATGGCCGACGCTTGAGTTCTGGTGGCCAACCGAAGGTGCATATTTTCAGCTGACCCCTTTGGCAAGTAAACTCGATCATTTTGTTTGTTTACAAACTGCTGGACAACCAATGTTTTCTCATCGGAGAAAAGCAAATTCGGCAGTTCACCACTTTCGGCTAAGCGAAGCAACTCTTTAGCTCTTTTGAGTCTATTTTCTTTCTGTTGCGGTGTTACCCCGAGCTCATTATTAAAAATGTTTGGCCGAATGGAATGTTGCGATATGTTCAGCTCACGAGCCATTTTTCGGCCACGGCGACGCGGGTTTCGATCAAGTCGTTTCTTTACTTTTCGAAACATTTCTGCTGATGTTGCTATTTTCTTCCGTCCACTTCCTTGACGTCGGGTTACGCTACCCGTATCACGGTAACGAGCGATGATACGAGACACAAAAGATTTAATCACATTAAATGCTGGAGTGCTCTAAGGATAGCCACTTGTGGTTTTCCAAATATAAAGAAATTACACTATCACGCTTGAATTCCATCAAGAATAACTTTTTTTCTGGAAAATTCTCACCAAAATGCTTTTGTACGCTTGTAAACAATATAATGAGCTGCCACTGGAATAATTTCAACAGCTATCGGACGAGTGGTTTAGAAATGACAGCAGTCTCAAGTTTGTTGCAGTTTTTTCATAACACACTGTTAATTCCCTAAAGGCGGTCTATAAAGACCACCTTAAGGTGGTTTAAAAAGACCCCCTAAAGGTGGTCTATGCAGAACCCAGAAAGGTGGTCTATACAGACCCCCTATGGGTGGCCTATAAGGACCACCTCCTAAATGTGGTCTATAAAGACCCCCTAAAGGTGGCTTATAAAGACCCCCTAAAGGTGGCTTTTAAAGACCCCCTAAAGGTGGTTTATAAAGACCCTCTAAAAGTGCTCTTCACAAAGCTGGACTTTAAAAATTCACTCCAGTAGGTCCACTATTATTGTAAACACTACCTTCCCCCTCTCTCTCAATTTAACAGAGCCTCCTTAAATTTCTTAATCCCATTTTCCCTACAACGTCACCTTTCCTTTTTGCAATATATTTAATTTTCTGTTTTAATCAACTTCAAAATGAAATCTTCTCTGTCGCCCTGACATTGAACTCTCTTTCGGCTGCTTTAATTTCTAATGGTCCGTGGGTTTACTATTTTTCACAACATGCCTGGCTGGCTGCCTTGTCATGGCTTGCCTCTGACGAGGATACCGATGATGATGATGATGATGACACATTGCTTTGGTTTCCTTAAGCTTTAATATTATCATCCGCTCAATTTCTTACAACAACACTTGCAGATGACACGCCAGTGGGTTTTCTGCTTGTTTTTGCTTCCATTCACTCTATTTGGCCTCTTTAGTACAAATTGCCCAAGGCGGAATAAAGAAGAGTCTAAACGAGGCTGTTGCTTGGTTACACGGCTTAGCGGCAGAGTGATGCTGATGCTGATGATGGCGGTGGCAATGCCTTGACATTGACATTAGAGGAGCAACTAAACGCCAACTCAGCAACATTGAAAAGTGGCAGAGAATTCAAGGATTTCAAAGCCAGCCAAACCATTGGACAACAACAATCATTCATGGGTTGGTTCTTTGTGTAGAGGCGTGATGATGCTAATGATAATCACGAAGTTGGAAAATGCAACATCTTTAGAGGCTGTTTTTTTTTGTTTTGCACAGCCCACCAGCCAGATGACGTCTTGAACTTGAGTTTCTTTTTCCATCCATGTCACCCCGATAAGGCGGCTCTTGGAAGTTTTTCTTCTATCCTTTAGCTGTCACTTGAATGTGGCCTTCCAGTGTTGGCGTTCGGTTCCCATACCTCATTCCCTTTGCAACTTGCCACACTCGTTTAGTGTTTGATTTTATTTTGTTCTCCCATGTCCCTTTTCTTCTCTCCATGGCGAATGGAAAAGTGATTGTCATTGTCACTTCATGTTTTACAGCATCCTTAACGATGTCATCTTCGTCGTCAACGTCGTCGAATAATAATTTCATTTGCATAATTTGTGGCAGTGAATCAGTTTGTTTGTGTGGTGCAACTGAATTTTCAATGTTCATCTTCCGGGGGTTATTTCTTTGCTACATCCTGGCCGACAACATGATGTTGCTAGTTTCCACTTCCTTTCTTCTTGTTCTTCTTGTTCTACTGTTTTTCCTTTTTGTTATATTTTCTTGGCATCCTCATAAAAATGACAATGACTTTGCAAGTCTATAGCAGCAGTAGTTCCCTTGAGAGGAAAAAATTCTAAAATTTATTTAAAAAAATGCCGGATTTTATTTTTCTTTTTTTTTTTGTAATCTCAGTATTGTACACGTTTTTCAAAACAGCTTTTCATTTCATCTTTCTGCCTCTGCTTTTTCTTTTTCTTCATTTTGACTTGGTCACCGGGTCTTTGGAGAATGTTGTACAAGTGCATGATGCTTTGTGCTCTATAGCACACCGAAAAGGTCAGTCATTTCATAGGGGATTTGTTGAGCTGGCCTTTTTTTGGTTGTGGGTTGTTGGAAACATAATCGGTCTAGGAATTATTTTTCTAGTCATTTTCTGTTTGGCATTAATGATCTTTTTAAAATGAACAATTACTGAGAAATAAATATTTTTTCATGGAAAAATCTGTCATGGAGGCCAATCCTTATATTTTCAAAATATTGTAATTATTCGCCACTGATATTTTCTATAGTTTTTTTCCTTAAGTCAAATAGTACTGATCTTTCCTACAGAAAATCATCCTTCAGTCACCGACGAATGAGTTTTTTTCCAGTAGGAAAAAATTACTGAGGAATCAGTCTTTAATGCTTAAGGTTTTTTATACCCTCCACCATAGTATGGAGGGTATATTAAATTTGTCATTCTGTTTGTAACACCTCGTAATATACATTTTAGACCCCACAAAGTATATATATTCTTGATCATCATAAAAGTCTATGTCGATTTAGCGATGTCCGTCTATCCGTCTGTCCGTCTATGGAAATCACTCTAGCTTCCGAACGAACTGAAGTAGGTGGATAAAATTTTACTCAAATGTATACTATGTCTGCAGTACTTTTGGTATTGAAAATGGGTCATGTAGGTCCACGTTTTGGTATATCCCCCATATAATGGTACCTCCCGATATTCCGTACTTTTATGATTTTAGCGACATTATACACCGGAATTGTTTCAAATTTGGTATTTGAAGCTCGTAATGGGTACTACAGCCTATGACAGAAAATTGTCTGTGCAGGTCCACGACTTCATATAGCCCCCATATAATGGTACCTCCCGATATTCGGTATTTTGATGATTTTAGGGACATTATTCGCCGGAAATGTTTCAAATTTGTTATTTGGAATTCGTAATGAGCACTACAGCCTATGACAGAAAATTGTCTGTGCAGGTCCACGTCTTCGTATAGCCCAATATAAAGGTACCACCCTATATTCTGTATTCTGAAGATTTTATCTACATTATTCACCGAATTTTTTATTCAAGTTTCGCATTTGAATATTGTAATGGTTTATGAAAAAAGTTGCCTATGCAGGTCCACGTCGTCGTATGGATTCTAATATTCAGTATTTTTAAGATTTTAACAGAAGGTTTAACGGATTTTTTTTTTGTAAATTGTCCAAATCATTCCAAATGGTGGAGGGTATTCAAAGATCGACCAGGCCGAACTTACAACTTTTTTACTTGTTTCTCTATAGAAAAATCGGAAGTGAAAGATTTTTTTCTGTAAAAAATCAGGCCTCAGCGACTGAAGACACTTTCTAAAGACAAAAGTCAGGCTTCCATGACTAAATGCATTTTTTCTATAGAAAAAAATAAAGCCTCAATGACTGAGCGATTTTTTTCTAAGCAAAAAAATCAGGCCTTAGCGACTGAGGTTTTTTTTCTCTTTACCTGAGAAAATATCAGCTCTTAGCGACTGAGGGAGGTTTTTCTATGAGAAAAGTCAGTCCTCAGTTACCTAGGGATTTTTTTCTATAGAAAAAATCAGTCCTCAGTGATAAAGGAAAAAAAAAATTTTAGAAAAAAAAAAAAAAACAGAGGTCACATTTCACAATTTTCTGTGAGAAAATCCATTCTTATTCAATAGAGCATTTTTTTTATGAAAAGTAACCCCCTGTGACTAAGGCATTTGTTTTATAGAAAAAATCTGATTAATGTGTTGTGACATTTTTTTTATAGAAAAGTCATATTTTTCGTTAATACAATTTTTATTGCAAAAGTATTTGCGTCATAGACGCAGTCTTCATCAAAAACTTCTCCCATATTAAATTTCTTCCTTTAAAAAAATCGGTATAACAATTCTTTAAGAAACAATCCATTTTAATTTAAGGAAAATTAAGAATCGATTTCCTATTCATTCCAATTACGGGAATTTTTCTTTAGAAACATCATTACCAAAACCCCCCATCCCTCCTTCTTTGCACACGCAATTCTCAGATTAAATTATGGTTTATGAATTTTATGGCACCCACCTAACCCACACCCACACCCACACCCACCGAACAAAGGAAACTTATTAATATAACATTGAATAAAATGCTGATTATGGGGATATTTATGAAAGGTGAACGAAAGATGGCAGCAGTAGCTGCACACCTCAAGACATGTCAAGGTATTTACCCTAAATACATAATTTACAGACACATACATGGACAAGGTGTCCTTTGAAGCAGCAGCAGCAGCACACATACAGTAAGTGATATGACTGACACTCACAAGCACTTACTTAATGAAAAACAAAACAAAAAAAAAAAAAATAAACCTGACAATATCCTATCCTTTCAACAAGAATGCCAAGGGCAATGCGAAGATCACCACCCATCGCACCCAACCCATGACCTTTGACGAAGCGTGTGGAAGAGGACAACGAAATTAAATAAAATTCATGTTATTCATCTTGCTCTGCTGCCTTCAAATTGAAGGCCCCCTTCGAAATAAGTTCCATTAAATAACATCCTAACATTTATTTCTAACGTCTTTTCTCATGGAAAAATGGCGAGGAAAATACAAATACAAAAAAAAAAAAAAAAAAAAAAAAAACGAAATCAAATTAAATGAATTTTTGGTGGCGAATGTGGTTTAGCATTTGTACTTCACAACAAACGTTTGGTGAATTCTATACATTGCATTCAACCAACATTTTGTCTCAGGAGGGGCGGGAAGGTGCTCTTTACTTTTCTGTAGAAGAGAGAATGAATCTAGCAAGGTCGTCCCACCGACTACATGGAATTCAAGTCCCCTTACAACAGCATAAACTTTTCTTTATCCTTTCGAAATTGAATTGTGTCTGCCATGGCAGGCATCAGGCAGAAAGAAAGCTTAAAGCCTTTCGTTTCGTAACAATTCCAATGTTAGATTGAAAGTGTTGAATTTAATTTTCTTGTTTCGAAATTGTTTTATAACTAATGTCAAGAGATTAGAAAAGTCTAAAGATTTTGTGTGATTCTGTGATGTGTTTCAAGTTTTAGGGAAATGTTGGGTTATGCCAGGACCCATAGAACATAAATAATTTAATTTATCCAGTGTTAAATGGCGTATGAGTTATGACAGCACGTATACGATAGTGCATGCTTTACATATGTGGTGATTATTTAGGTGAGTTGGAAGAAGTCTACGTAGTGGAGCGAAAGGAAGTTCTTTTACTGCGAGTCGAAGCATTTCCATATAGACGAGTCGGAAGAGCCGTAGCTGAAGGAAATCTTAATAAGAGAGCTGGAGGAACTATTCAGTGACGCGTAGGGCTAAATCTTTGGATTGGAGTTCAATGAAACTTTTATATATGCCTCGTAGGAATTCTTTATATATGCCTCGGAGGTGGTCTTTATGGTGGCCGAGAAATTCATATATTAAACAAAATCAGAGTTTGGGAACTGAGGTAATCAGACCCCAGCAAATGAGACACTTTTTCTTTAGAAAAAAATTAGTGGTCATTGGACAAGTCGTTAGTGGGAGGACTGATTTTTTTTTTCCAAATTCTCTCGGTCACTGATTTTTTTCTATAGAAGTCACTGAGGACTGATTTTATTCCATTAAAAAATTTTGCATCAGGCACTAAGAACTACTTTTTATACCCTCCACCATAGTATGGAGAGTATATTAAGTTTGTCATTACGTTTGTAATACCTCGAAATATACATTTTAGACCCCGCAAAGTAAATATATTCTTGATCAGCATAAAATTCTATGTCGATTTAGCGATGTCCGAATATATATTCTAGACCCCGCAAAGTAAATATATTCTTGATCAGCATAAAATTCTATGTCGATTTAGCGATGTCCGTTCGTCTATCCGTCACTCTAGCTTCCGAACGAAATCACTCTAGCTTCCGAACGAAATGAAGTAATTTAATAAAATTTTACTCATGTATATTATTTCTGCAGGACTTTTGGTATTGAAAATGGGCCATGTAGGTCCACGTTTTGGTATAGCTGCTACATTACGGTACCTCCCAATATTCGGTATTTTGATGATTTTAGTGACATTATTCACCGGAAATATTTCAAATTTGGTATTTGAAGTTCGTAATGGATACTACAGCCTATGACAGAAAATTGTCTGTGCAGGTCCGTATATCGCCTACATAACGGTTCCTCCCGATTTTTGGTATTTTGATGATTTTAGCGACATTATTTAGCGGAATTGTTTCAAATTTGGTATTTGATGTTCGTACGGATACTACAGTCTAAGACAGAAAATTGTCTGTGCAGGTCCGTATAGCTCCGGCACATCCCGATATTCGGTTTTTTGATGATTTTAGCGACATTATTCACCGGAAATATTTCAAATTTGGTATTTGAAGTTCGTAATGGATACTACGGCCTAAGACAGAAAATTGTCTGTGCAAGTCGACGTTTTAACAGAATTTTTAACGGATTTTATTTTTTTTGAAAATTGCCAAATTCGTTCCAAATGGTGAAGGGTATTCAAAGTTCGGACCGCCCGAACTTGCAGGTTTTTTACTTGTTTTCATAAAAACAAAATTCCTCAGTTGCCAAGGGCAGTGATGTATATAGGACATGTTTTTTCTATAAGAAAATACCTGAGTAAATTAAACTAAAATTTTCTTCACTGTGAACAAGATTTTTTCGATTTGAAAAATTTCCTCAGTCACTAAGGACATGGTTTGTTCTGTAAAAAAATTTACTCAGTTTGGTGGGGCCTAATTTTTTGTGTAGAAAAATTATATCAAAGGCTTGATTCTTTTTTTTTTAGAAAGAATTCTCTCAGATTTTTTTTAACAAAATCCTTAATCTAAACGATTTTTCTCTATTGTTAATAATTACCTTAGTCACGCAAGGCTTATTTGTTCTGGAAAAACGTTTCCTCAGTCACTGAGGACTGATTTTTTCTTTAGAAAACAATACCTTCAGTCTCTAAAGACTGAATCTTGCTATAGAAAAAGTTCAGTCTTTGAAGACTACTTTTTATATTATTAAAAATTATAATAGACACAGGCACGGTCGACGAAGGGGTTCTTGTTGTAACAGACAAAACAAACTTACATGGTTATGTTACTTCGTTCAGGTTGAACGAAAGCATAACAAGTGGAGAAAGATGTAAATGTTTATAAGTGCGGTTGTAAGATTTAGAAGATTTTCCAAAGAATTTTAGTTTTATGTAATTCTTTTGTCCCTCTTCTATTGAGCTTACGATCTCGTCACTTGGGTAAAAAAATGTTTTTTGTCATAGAAGTTATTTTTTAAAATAACTTCTGGGGAGAATATCCCAGGCAAGAAACAAGGGAACTGATGAGGATTGGTGGCTCTTTCCGAAACCTAGGTATTCCCTGCCTTACCCCCTGGTAAACATTACCATCGTTCTCCACTCATAAACAAACGTTGTTTTATAAAAACAACAATAATGGGATTTTGCCTGACGATTTTGCAACAACAAAAAAAAATTAAAAATTATCTTAATCACAGAGAAGTGATTTTTGGATACTTAGATCTTAGTTCTACAGGTAGAAAATCCCAATACAATGATTGGAGATTGTTCCCTTAAGAAATTCATGCGTATACATGTCGTCAATAAGTATACGCACAAGATTACCCAAAATTGTTTATTTTTTATAGCATATCCCAAATGACACACATTTTTTGGCAATTAAATCAATATTTACTGGCCTTAAACAGCTCTCGGTAAATAATCGCATAATTGTCTTTGACATTTCTCATTATGGTCACCATTATGAGACAGACGACGCCTGACGAAGGTCATAAACCAATACTAACAAGGACCAGACAAAATAAATTGCCTTTGTAATCCTATTTGTGTTTGTGACAGCGGCCTATTTGAATGGTTTATTTCGGTCTTTTGGGGGTAAATATGCGAAGAGTTCGACATAATGGTGTTCGGGTGTACTTAAAACATGACAGATTGTCAGTTTAAGAACTTTTTTGTTGGCTATCCGACAATTGCTGTGTGTTGTACGCAGTACTGAATTATATGCTTGGGTATAACGAGAGGTTTTCGTACATAATAATTGGCGATATAAATCGTGTTTTATTTTTTTACTAAAGGATATCATTTTATTGGGTTTCATTTCCATAAGGTTTCAATTTAAAAAAAAAAAACTCAATTACATCACGTTCAACGAGTTTATGGACCTTTTCTAAGCTCTGTCACACTGTTTCAAAATGGTTATTTATATTTTCTCGCATATCCTTAAAATTTATGGAATTTTATTACAGTATCTTTCTGAAAAATATAGCATTTTCTAAGGCATACAAACTCCAAATGCCATCTTTCTCCCCACTCCATACGACAAAGACAACCCATAAATATAAATGTTATACGGAGGAGAGTCTATTTAAATATGAACTCGAAATTTCTTGCAAATGTATTTGTTAAAATTAGCATTTGTTTTGTAGCAGAGAATATTACGAAAAATGTAAATAATTTGTATTCATTTCCGTTACAAATAAAAATGCATTACTTTCTTTTGGGGGCGTCTTTATGGCGTATAATTTATACCAGCATGTATACGTTACAGAGGACCAGTGAATAAAATTTGAAGAGTGTTGAGGGCAGAGAATGAATTCAATTTGTATAGACTTGTTTACGTTGTTATTTTAGATACTTGACTACCCTTGGTTTGAATGGATTGTCTGTAGTACTTAATTTTTTGGAAGAAATAATTTTATTAATGTACATAGAATTATCACCACATATTTGTAAATGAAATGAAATTATTATTAATTTAGAGAAGTGAATAAGTGATTTATGTTTAGGAGTCAACATGCGGCATTTTAAAAGGAATACAATCCCTACTCAGTCAATCAGTTTTCTATAGAAAAAAATCAGACTTCAGTGTGCTTAAGGTATTTTTTTTATAGAAAACAATAAATATTTGTATGTTCCGCCGGGTCGAACATTGAATACGCTCCACCATTTGGAACGAATTTGGCAATTTTCAAAAAAAAAAAAAAAAATAAATAAATAAATAAAAGGAATACAATCCCTAATCAGTCACTCAGTTTTCTATAGAAAAAAAATCAGACCTCAGTGTGCTTAAAGTGTTTTTTTATAGAAAACAATAAAAAATTTGTAAGTTCCGCCGGGTCGAACTTTGAATACGCTCCACCATTTGGAATTTTCAAAAAAAAAAAAATAAATAAAATAAATTAAAATCTGTTAAAAATTCTGTTAAAATCTTAAAAACTACTGAATGTAGCCGTTATATTAGGGTTTATAAGACGACGTGGACCTGCACAGACAATTTTCTGTCATAGGCTGTAACATCCATCAAAATACCGAATATCGCTATACGACGCCATACGAAGATAATTTTCTAATTTAGGCTGTAGTATCCATTATGAACTTCAAATACCAAATTTGAAGCATTTGCGGTGAATAATGTCGCTAAAATCATCAAAATACCAAATATCGGGAGGGTACCGTTATATGGGGGGCTATACGAAGACGTGGACCTGCACAGACAATGTTCTGTCATAGACTGTGGTATCCATTACGATCTTCAAATACCAAATTTGAAACAATTCCGGTCAATAATGTCGCTAAAATCATCAAAATACCGAATATCGGGAGGTGCCGTTATATGGGGGGCTATACGAAGACGTGGACCTGCACAGACAATGTTCTGCCATAGACTGTGGTATCCATTACGATCTTCAAATACCAAATTTGAAACAATTCCGGAGAATAGTGTCGCTAAAATCATCAAAAAACCGAATATCGGGAGGGTACCGTTATGTGGGGGCTATACGAAGACTTGGACCGGTCCAGACAATTTTCTGCTTTAGGCTGTACTATCTATTACGAACTTCAAATACCAATTTTGAAACAATTCCGGTCAATAATGTCGCTAAAATCATCAAAATACCGAATATCGGGAAGTGCCGTTATATGGGGGCTATACCAAAACGTGGCCCATTCGTTCGGAAGCTAGAGTGATTTCCACAGACGGACATTTGAGACACTGAGACATTTTTTTCTATAGAAAAAATCAGACCTCAGTGTGACTGAGACATTTTTTTCTATTGAAAAAAATCAGACCTCAGTGTGACTGAGACATTTTTTTCTATAGAAAAAAATCAGACCTCAGTGTGACTGAGACATTTTTTCTATAGAAAAAAATCAAACCTCAGTGTGACTGAGACGAATTTCTTCTATAGATAAAATCAGACTATAATGTGACTGACGCATTTTTTCTGACCTCAGTGTGACTGAGACGAATTTCTTCTATAGATAAAATCAGACTATAATGTGACTGACGCATTTTTCTGACCTCAGTGTGTGTTCACGGATAAGTGAACATGTTTTTATAATAAAAGAGAATAGCGGGGCTACCTAGTGTAGATGAGAGGGATTTGTTAAACTGGGATCTTCTTAATACAGTCCACATGAAATAAGATAAGAAAATGTGGTGAGCAGACCTTCGAGTTAGAAATAAATAATACAGAATTTTCAATTGCTGCATGTGTTATGGTGGAGTTAGATTATGGGATGTAATCTTTACTCAGACTGATAAGCAAGTGCAGCATGTTTGCTTGCCACATGTGAGATAGCTATGCGTGTGTATGACCTCCCCCTAAGGTTTATGGTGGCATGGTGCATATGCATGTGTACGGTTGGTATCTATCTCTCTCTCTCATTTACACTTAGTTATAATTTAGGTTAAGTCATATTATCACAACTAGTTCTTAAGAAATGTTTTTAATAAATAAATTCAGTGTCTTACAAACGCTCAAACGGAAAAGACGTTTGGTCTTTTAAATGATCCCAATTTACAGTGTGATTGGTCATTTTTTTACTGGCCTCTTTTCTACCGAAAAAATCAGGGCTCACTGTGACTGAAACGAATTTTTTCTATAAAAATGTCAATTTTTATTAATTTATTATATTTATTTAAAATGAGCTTAATTATTAAAATTTACTTGACTTAAATAGCTCTTCATAAGGCTTCTTCTCGAAATACATAAAATCTCCCCCAAACCAACAATTATATTCGAAATAATTTCAACTGCAACTAATTGCAAACATATTAAAGCCAAACCCTTGAATTCCATCATAAGCATGAAAAACTTAACGGAACAAAGGGAAACAAATAAACTAGCTAAGAGAAAACCCACAACAAAACAAACTATGACCATAAACTATTGTAAATAACAAGAAACCGCACAATTTATTTTCATTTGAAATTTATTCTTTGTTGTATTTGGATGGTTTTACTAGTTGAGAAACAAAAAAAAAAAAAAAAAAAAAAAAAACGAAAAACTGGAAACGCAAAACCGCCCAAACAGAACAGCAGAAAAAAAAAAAAAACAATAAATTGAATAATATCCATCCCCTTTCATCATAGCCGCCAAACAACTGAACTCATTTAAGTTGGTTGGTTGGTTGGTCATATAAGTACATTGTACGGAAAATGGTACGAATTACAAAAGCTTTCGTGGAATTGGAAGCCGGACGAAAAAAGAAAACCTAGTTGCACAGCAACAAAATAATGCTGTACAATATTGCAAATGGGAATTTTTCACAAATTCTGCAAACCATACCATCCTTTTTTTTTTGATGTCTACCAGGAAAAAAATGTTGCCAAAAAATGTTGTTGTTGTGAATTTTGGAGAATTCTTTTGCATGATTTGCTGGGTAGTGGGAATTTTGATACTAGTGTGAGTTCTCCAAATATGAGCACTTTTTCTCCGCCCTTCGCTAGTCAAAAAATATTGGTACCCCCATCAAGCTCTTCTGAAAATTATGTTAACTATCAACTATCCTTGTTGAAATAATTTATGGACTGTACTGTAGTTGTAATGAAATTGAATATCCTTTTGTTGAATTTCTCAACTTTGTAGTGACTAAAAAGGGGAAAAAACGAACACAGTTTCAACCATTTAAGTGACATTAAATGTTTCATTTGTCATTGCGGTGAATTTAATTAATGCTAGCCAGGAAAACCGCAAATTTGTTTTTGACCGATATTATGTGGTCGGTACGTTGTGGCATGTTCTATGTCTAAAATGTGTAGCGAGTTAATAAAAACTAAATGGAATAATAAATTAAATTAGTTGTAGTTAATTTTATAATTGAAGCTCGCAAAAGAATTTAATTTTGTGAAATTGGGACTGCGGGGCGTATGAAAGATGTCAAAAGTTATACGCCGCATGGATGTGCTGTGAATTTAAAATAAAATCAATCGAAAAAAGATTACATTAAAAATCTCCAATTTGTATAAATTAAATTAATATACATAAAAATAAATTAAACCGGTAAGGAAAAGTCGAAAGTCGGGCAGGGCCTACTATATATGATACCTTACACCACTATGCATATTTAGTAGAGCCCCCGTAAGATAAGAATTTATATTGGGAATTTATTTGAAGTAGATCATACCACCTATCAACCTATAAGTTTAGGGCACTTATAATTTGGTTTCAGAGGGAATATGGGAGGCATATCAAATTCTAAATCCATTTTCGCCAATCCAAATTTGACCGACACATTTTTATCTTTTATACCAAGTAACATTGCCTGATATCACTACGAGAAGAATTATATTAACATTTAAAAAAGCAGCTAAGTTCGGCCGGGCCGAACTTTAAATACCCTCCACCATTTCGAAGGAACCTGAAAATTAAAAAAAAAATCCGAAAACAGACACTTTATGGGGGGATATACGAAATCGTGAACCTACATACGAAATTGTTTGTCATAGGCTGTAGTACCCAGTACGAACTTTAAATACGAAATTTGAAACAGTTCAGGTGAATAATGTCGCTAAAATCATGAAAATACCGAATATCGGGAGGGTACCGTAATATGGGGGCTTTACGAAAACGTGGACCGACAGACATCGCTAGATCGTCTTAGAATTTTACGCTGATCCAGAATAAATACGAAATTTGAAACAGTTTAGGTGAATAATGTCGCTAAAATCATGAAAATACCGAATATCGGGAGTTACCGTAATATGGGGCTATACGAAAACGTGGACCGACAGACATCGCTAGATCGTCTTAGAATTTTACGCTGATCCAGAATATATATATTTTGTAAGATCTATTATATTTCGAGGAGTTACAAATGGAATACTCCCTCCATAGAATGGTGGAGGGTAAAAAAAATATATATCGGAGCTGAGTTCCACCAAATAGAAACAGACGTCCCCAAATTCACTCCATTTGGGCTGATATAAGCCATTATTTGCACAATAAACCTGAAATCAGATTAAGGATGTATATTTGAGCTATATCCAAATCTGAGCCGAACTCGATAAAATTTGGCAAATTTATTTCTGAGCTCTATAAGATATCTAGTACCAAATAGTGCATATTACAAATGTGAGGGACTTAAAGACCAAATCGGATGAAACATATATATGGAAGCTACAGCTATCTCTGAACCGATTTTCACTAAATTTGATGTACTTGCTTCTAGACTGAATTCGGTCGGATGTGTCTAAATCCAGGTCATTTGAACCGATCTTGATAAAATTTAAATCGGATGAAACATATATATGGAAGCTATAGCTATATCTGAACCGATTTTCACCAAATTTGATGTTCTTGCTTCTAGACTGAATTCGGTCGGATGTGCCAAAAACCAGGTCATTTGGACTGATATTGGAAATTTGGTGCACAATTAACCCGAAATCGGTTGATTTTTACCAATCCTTGGGCCAAACAAATATTGTTTGGAAAATTTCATCTCTATCGGATAATACGGATAGACGGACGGACTGACATTCATAAGTCGACTCATAAAAATAAGAATTAATTTTTTTTTGCAACAGTGCGATAATCTGTTTATTTCAAACATAAATTTTGTATCGGAAAGTATTTCCATCCAGATTTTCGACTTAACCTATACCTCCTAGGCTTGGCACAATGGGTTGTGCTTAAAACTTTAGGATACAAAAATTAAATTAAATTACTTTAAATTACGTAATTTTCCTAAACGTATTGCATTAAAATCCACTTTTTCTGTTACCCCACATACCAATTGTGTTTATTTCAAATGTATAACTCCCAACCCCCTCGGTGTCACCACAACACCAGTGTTACTTAATTTAGAAATTTTTACAGCTTTTCCATTGTTTATTTATGTTTCTCTTTTTTCTATTCCATTCTCTTCTCTTACAGCCCACTCACAAAATGCAATCGGGTGAAGGTGCTCCCACAATTTCGTTGCAGTTGGTGCCAAAAATGTTAGCCCCATTGGTCAGCCTATGGGTGCCGCAGGCATTTGTGGTCTCCTTCAAATTGGAAACGGATGAAAATCTATTGATTACCAAAGCCCGAGATAGTTTGAGCAAATACAAGCACAAGGTAAGTGTTGCAATACAATGTATACAAAGTGTTTAATTTTTTTTAAAGACTTTAAACGTTTTTAGTTTTCCTGGAACTTTTGGTTCAAAAAAAAAATGTTATAAAGTTTGATTTCGGTATTCAAAGTTAAAAATCCAAAATTAAGAATTCCATTCAGGTTGATTGCAAATTCCAACAGAAGTTTTTCAAAATTGAGTATTCAAGGGTCTGAAACAAAAATGTTTCATATCTTCAGTATTGGTCCTCTCCTGCAACTACCCATGTTAGAGAAAGGTCAGGTGCAAATAAAGTAACCTTTGTAGGAATAATGACCTTCAAACGGCCAATAAAACCGTCACACAATGCCGAAGAATGTTGCTCTGCGGTATTTTGGCCCAATCCCGGCGAAGCGCTCGCTTGAGGTGATCGACACTTTGGTATTTTTTAGTGTCAACCTTGCTTTTCAAAATACTCCACACACAATAGTCCAACGGATTGGTATCCGGAGATTTTGGTGGCCATTGTGCGCTGGAAATGAAGCAAGGAACTCATTTTGTAACCATTCTTGGGTGGCGCGTGCTGAGTGCGATGCTGCTGTATACTCTTGGAATATCCAAGATCTGCGGCCAAAATGTTTGCGTTCCCAAGGCTATAATACACCCTCCAGAATATTTTCGCGATGATATTCGGCATTCGATTGATACGAGCGGAGAGCGACCATCTGCTGTTATGGCTGCCCACACCATCACCATGGCCGGCGCTTGAGTTCTGGTGGCCAACCGAAGGTGGACATTTTCAGCTGACATCTTTGGCAAGTAAACACGACCATTTTGTTTTTGTACAAACTGTTGGACAGCGAATGTTTTCTCATCGGAGAAAACCAAATTCAGCAGTTCACCACTTTCGGCCAAGCGAAGCAACACTTTAGCTCTTTTGAGTCTCTTTCTTTCCGTTGCGGTGTAAGTTCTTGCACTTTTTGGCGGTGTAAGTTCTTGTACAATGGCTTTACCCCGAGCTCATTTTTCAATATTTGCCGAATGGAATATTGCGATATGTTCAACTCACGAGCCATTTTTCGGCCACTGCGACGCGGGTTTCGAACAAGTCGTTTCTTTACTTTTCGAACCATTTCTGCTGATGTTGCTCTTTTCTACCGTCCACTTCCTTGACGTCGGCCTACGCTACCAGTATCACGGTAACGAGCGATGGTACGAGACACAAAAGATTTATTTACATTTAAATGCTGGAGTGCTCTAAGTATAGCCACTTGTGGTTTTCCAGCCAAATATAAAGAAATCACACTATCACGCTTGAATTCCATCACGAATAATTTTTTTCTGAAAATCCTCACCAAATGCTTTTGTACGTTTGTAAACAATATAATGAGCTGGCACTGGAAAAGTTTTAACAGCTGTCGGACGAGTGGCTTAGAATTGACAGCAGTCATTTTGTTGGTTGCAGTTTTTTAATCTCATCCTGTATTTGGACCCTGGTTTTCCTTTTTTTTAAGTATCTCATGACTGAAAATATGAAATATTTTTTAAGAACATCCTAGTAAATAAGCGTATAGTTTTCATATAATTCAATCTATAACCGAGAGTCTCAAGACATTTCTTCAGTAAAAATCGTGGTATTCTGCATTTTAAGAATATTTACTGGCGTTTGTAAATAGGACAAACCTTGCCATTTGGCCGTATAAGCCTAGCATATAAAACTTAAGGATATACCTATCGATAAACCGACTGATACTTTCTAATTTGTTTTATTTCATAATATTAGAATAATGTCCACAGTCAGGTATTGTATACCGACATTTGTGCTTATGAACTTTAATAGCGTCCTCTGTTTCAGAAGCCTTTCTAGAAATCCTACATTTAATGTCATGACATTTTCAAGTACTTCCTTCCCTCTCTTCAAAAATTGTCCACACCTGTTGTTGGTTTTTTTTTTATAAATATATGTGTCCATATACACATTTTTCAATAATCAACAAAAATCCGCAATCCAATGATATTTTTAAATTTCACAAAAAATGTTTTAACATCTATTTTCTGAATTCCAAATTAAAATTTTTCTAATATCAAACGTGTTTCACATACTAACAAACAAACAAACAAAACGAAAAATAAAAAACGATGACATTATCTTTGCTAGTTGACAGCAGTTAACATCCTTCCACTGGGAGTGTGTGTGTGTGTGTGTTTGTTTCTCTCTAAACATTTGTAGGTGTGTATTGTTTTATAAACAAATATCCTGTTTTGTTTATCTTGAACACATGTAAACAAAGGCAACACAAATTGTGAACATTGGAAAAAAAGGATATTTCACTTTAGTTTCTGTAGCTGTATTTGTCTATGTGTGGGTGTATGTTGTGCATATATGTGTTTCCATTCGCATTCGAAAACACTTGTCATTCGCACAAATAGCAATGGCCAAGCTATGGCAGTGGCAATGGACATAGAAGGAATGTAAGTGAATGTTTTGTAACTGCAAACTCTCTCTCTCTCTCTTCGCTTCCATAATTTCACTTCCACGTATCTATGTAATTGTGTCCTTTAAAACACATTCACCCACACACACACACATTCTTTTGTAGTGCTGTGCCCCCTCTCGATGGTTGTGAAACTGCAGGTTGTCATCAAAGTATTTACACAATAATTCAACACAAACGCCATGTCCACTCGAATAGTTTAGGACATCATTTACACCCTTTTTGGGGGCGAAGATGGCAAAGGGACCCAAGTTGAATTGTTTAAATTAAAAATAACAAGTTAAAAAGTATCAATCGGTTTTGCCGACATTTGTGTACCCTCAGCCAAATAATCGAATAATTTGAAATATATGTATTTTGACTTTTGTTACGGTTATTCAAATTGTTGGCCATCTATGAGTGAGTTCCGAAGGAATGCGCCAATATTTTCCATTTCGTATCGGACCTAAATAAATATGATAAAATATTTATATGAGATATGTGATAATTTTAGAAAATGTTGAAAGATATACCAAGTCTGAATGGAATCGAATGTTAATTTCACGTTTTATGAGCTTTATGGATATTCAAAATGTTGATCCTTTGTGGAGGAGGTACCAGAAGGAGTGGACCGATATGTCACATCTTCACAGCAGATCTTGTGTTAATGGAAATCATGGGATGTGTGAAATATGAGGGAGTGAGTATAAATAATGGGATGTGTGAAATGTACCAAGTCTGAAAGGAATCGAATGTCCATTCGCGCTTTACGAGCTTTATAGATATTCAGAAGGAGTAGATCGATATATTCCATTCTCATATCAAACCAAAGGTTAATTAAAATATTGTGATATGTGTAATTGAAGACAATCGGAATCCTACATCACATTTGATAAGAGTTATAATTATGTAATCTTTTGATCCTTTGTGGGGGAGGAACTTGATGATTCATTTTTTGTCCATTTTCGCACCTGACCTAGCACTGATGAAATATTACCAGAAAGAGTGAACCAGAAAAATCAACCGATAATGACCTCTCCGAACTTGATCTAAGTTTGATAGTAATATTACGATGTACAAATCGGATACTCCCTCGAAAGTTATCGTGCGCACCAGCCAGCCAGACAGGCGGACGGACATCGCTAGATTGGTTTCTAAGAGACCTAGAGTTTCGATGAGGCACGTTTTGGTTTTATCAAAATGTGAGGGTGAGATAAAAAAAACTGCAACAAAGTCAAACGCCATAATTTTTACATTTTTTTAAATTTTATTGAATGAAAGCAAAAATGTCGGAATAGCATCGAATTTTAGAATAAGATAGATTTGTTCGAATTGTCACCTTTGAAACACACGATACCCGAATGTTGCTCTGCGGTATTTTGGCCCATTCCCGGCGAAGCGCTTGCTTGAGGTGATCGACACTTTGGTATTTTTCAATGCCAACCTTGCTTTCCAAAATACTCCAGACACAATAGTCCAACGGTTTGTTATCTGGAGATTTTGGTGGTCATTGTGAGCTGGAAATGAAGCGAGGAACCATTTTGTAACCATTCACGGGTGGCGCGTGCTGAGTCCTGTTGCAATGTCCAAGGTCTGCGGATAAAATGTTTGCGTGCCCAAAGCTTTAATACACCTTCAGAATATTTTCGCGATAATATTTGGGATTTATTCTGATGTCATGTATACGAGCGGAGTGCGACCACTTCTGTTATGGCGGCCTACACCATCACCATGGCCGGCGCTTGAGTACTAATGGCCAACCGAAGGTCTAGATTTTTAGTTCACCCCTTTGGCTATAAACACAATCATGTTATTTGTTTACAAACTGCTGGACAACGAATGTTTTATCATCGGAGAAAACCAAATTCCGCAGTTCAACATTTTAACATTTTAGCTCCTTTGAGTCTTTTTCTTTCTGTTGCGGTGTAAGTTCTTACAATGTAATTTCAATGGCTTTACCCTGAACTTATTTTTCAATATTGGAATATTGCGATATGTTCAGCTCACGAGCCATTTTTCGGCCACTGCGACGCGGGTTTCGTTTCTTTACTTTTCGAACCATTTCTGCTGATGTTGCTGTTTTCTTCCGTCCACTTCCTTGACGTCGGGCTACGCTACCAGTACCACAGTAACGAGCGATGGTACGAGACACAAAAGATTTATTTACATTTAAATGCTGGAGTGCTCTAACCATAGCCATTTGTGTTTTTCCAGCCAAATATAAAGAAATCACTCTATCACGCTTGAATTCCATCACGAATAACTTTTTTTCTCACCAAAATGCTTTTGTACGCTTGTAAACAATATAATGAGCTGTCACTGGAACAATTTAAAGGCTGCCAGACGAGTGGCTTAGGAATGACAGCAGTCTGAAGTTGGTTGCATTTTTTAATCTCACCCTGTATACCCTGTATATATAAAAAATAGGGACAGTTTGGGCTAGTTTATTTTTTACCATAAACTTAATTAAACGATTTTTTATATCACAGGTAAAGTCATCAGCTCAGATTGCGTCAATGGGTTTTTTTTAATTGATTACCCTTTATTTGCATTCTCAGAAATAGTTTACGTACTTTCATGTACTTTTTTATGTTACCATTGAACTATACATTTCTTTATAATAATTGTTCTCATTGTATTTATGTTTTTGTTTCTTTTTTCTTTGCAGTTGGTTATTGCAAACATTTTGCAAACACGTAAACACCGCGTGGTCTTTGTAACGCCAACCAGCTCCTATGAAGTACACCTGAGTAGAGAACAAGCACTGCAAGGCCTTGAAATTGAGGAACCAATTGTTGCTGATGTAGTAAGTACCAAAAAAAAAAAAAAAAAAAAAAAAAGGAAAAACTTTTGCTTTTCTTTGGCGTGTTTGTTAAGTTATTGTTGCTGTTATTATTGCCGTTGTATGTGGGGCCTAGAAACGTTGGCCTTTTTAATTTTCATTGGGTCTGTGTTGTCGTTAGGCAGCAAACTAAAATAAATAACATTTTAGAATGTTAAAAGGGGCACTGGAATGTTATGGACTTTGTTTGAACTTTTGACTTCGTCTTCTACTCCTTCTTCTTCTTCTTTTGGTGAACAACGTCAAACACAAATTTTAATATTAAAATAGGGGGAAAGGTACGATTTTAACCTTTTGACTTCATTAGGCCATGCATAATATACACAAAAATGAGAAAGTTTTGTAAATTCTCTTGACGTGAAATTAATATTTAAAGAGGTTGTTTCTTTTGTAGGCTTGGAAATTTATTGCAATAAACAGTACATATATGCGCACCATAAACTTTTGGAATAATAGAAAAAAAAAAAAAACATTTTTAAAAAGTTTTAAAATTGTCGCATATGTTTAAAACAAATTAAATAAATATTTCATATTTTACTGTGCCCGCTATTTCATCAGCAAATAGTCCACCATCGAATTTAAATTCGTTCTAAAATTTGTTTTAGACCTTTTTAGTACTCAAACTGCACAACTTAAGCAGTTTGATAATTTTTTTTTAGTCAAAACTTCATTACATTTTCCTACTTTCAGGGTTTTATATATATTTTTCAAGTTTTTCCGAAAGAATAATAGAAAAATGTTTGCCTTTTACACCAAAAAGTCTTTAAAATCTTTGAAACTTAAGGATGATACGAATGAGATAAAAAACTGCAACAAAGTCAAACGCCATAATCTTATATTTTTTTTAATTTTATTGAATGAAAGCAAAAAATGTCGGAAATAGGAATAAGTTTAGATTTGTTCGAATGGTCAACTTTGGCACGAATTGTGACCTTCAAACGGCCAATGAAACCGTCACACGCTGTCCGAATGTTGCTCTGCGGAATCTTGCCATTCCCGGCGAAGCGCTTGCTTTAGGCGATCGACACTTTTGTATTATTTAGTACCAAACTTGCTTTCCAAAATACTCCAGACACAATAGTCCAACGGATTAGTATCCGGAGATTTTGGTGGCCATTGTGCGCTCATTTTTTAACCATTCTTGGGTGGTGATTCTTGGTGCTGAGTTTCTTGGAATGCCCAACGTCTGCGGCCAAAATGTTACGTGCACAAAGCTTTATACACCCTCCAGAATATTTTCGCGATAATATTCGGCATTTATTCTGATGCCACGGTCGATTATTGCGAGCGGAGAGTGACCATCGGCTGTCATGGCCGGCTCTTGAGTTCTGGTGGCAACCGAAGGTGCAAATTTCAGTCAGTTAACAGTTCATTACTTAATTTAGCTATGTTTGTACGCCCGTTTGTCAGGTTGGGTGCGGCAGAGTACTCTCGAAGAGAATATATGATTTCGTCCAATTTTTTTCTTTGTCTGTAGAGACCCTCTAACAAAATTTTATTTAAATCCTCGTTTTTAAGAAGTCATCTGTGGAAAAAAACGTTTTAAAATCAAAGATTGTTGCTTCAGTTCCATAAAATGTATAAGTACCATCTATTATCATTATTGTTTTGTAATTTCTATTTTTTTTTTTTATTGATAAACTTGTTCCTTTCCACACACCTCTACAATAATATCCATCTTCTTTGCAGGTACAAAACACAGTGAGTTCATAAATTCCGGTATGTCTCGACAATGACCAATGTCAATGCGACAGCGACAACACAACAACGGCATCACATGCAAGTTGATTGTCGCGTGACAACGCCGCATTTTTGTCGATTGCTGAATCCTGGACCTGGTATTGGACGACGGTATTAAAATTCATTAAAATTAAAAAGAACAAACACAACGAACAAAAACACCAAAAAACAGCTGGAAAAGCAACAACAAATAACCCACATAACTCAAACAACAAAAACAATTTGAAATATACTCTATGCAAATTAGAACAACAACACTCCCTGAAAAAAAACGGCGCAACTCTATAACCCCAACAGCAACGCCCATGAATTAACATATATCAGGTAAACAAATTATCTTTATTGGAATTATACCCCCCACACTGGCTCCCAAATGATTTAACATCACCATCGCCCATCACCCCACCCGCTGCTCAGAAGTCATCACACCACCTATCTATTGGGCAATTTCGGCATTTTCGCCCAATATGGGGACTCTACATTGCGTGTGTGCACGGTAGTAGGTAGGGGAGTAAAATTCCTAATTTGTATTTTCCCTAGTGATAAATGGGTAGTTATCTTATTTTATTCTAAATTAAGTTTTTTGTTTAGTTTCTCAACTTCATTTTCTTCACCGTCCTCTTTTTATATAAATATCTTAAAAACATAATTATAGTTTTATAAGTTTATAAATATTTTGGTAGGTCTAGCGACATTTATTATTAATTGTCTGGGGATTCGGTTGTTACATTTAGTAATTAAGTTTATTACTATTATTGTTTGTAGGGGGTCTAGGAATAATTTAATTTGAAATATTGACGGTAAAGGTAATGCAATGATGCTTCAGGTCATTTAATTTTAGCTACC
>NW_026712174.1:0-112606 GCF_030504385.1 Musca domestica
ACCCCAAAAGGGACCCAATTTAAAATGCCTCGCTTTGAAGTCCCTTTTGTGAATGAGCATCAAATAATTTACAATCATTGAAATTCGTACATTTATTTCAATCTAATTAGGAATGCTCTTTTTTTTGATGCAGACTTATCATATCTTGATTAGGCAGTTAGTTACTCAATGAAATTTATATTCTGTTTTTGTTTCTAGCCATTTTGGTCAATTGAGAGTTAATAATTGTATTGACATCGAACCGAGGCTTATTTAGTATATGGGAATTAACCCTACATACATACAAACATACTGATGTGCATGTGTTCGCTGCAAGAGACAAATTGAAAGTTATTTAAGTACGTCCAAGATTGTGAATAAACACGGGACTTGAATGCAATTGAATTTGCAATAATTCGACCCGAGGCCGACAAAAAACACATCAAATACAAAATAAATTCTATTCGTAAACAACAATATTTGTTTCCTTGTTAGGGCCTTCCAAATGAAGTAACAACCAACAGCACACAGGCACACATACACATGCACACAGTGTTTTATAAAGCGCAAAAAACAACAATCGCAGCCACAGATAGACTAACTAATCCACATGTTTGTTGGGCGTGTGAGTGTGTGTGTGTGGTTCTTCTGTGTGAGTGTGTATGTCATTTAGAGTGGCTATGTGCCTACCTTTATAGCCTTTGTTGTTGGGCTTTGTTTTATTTTGCTTTTTGTTAATGTTTATTGCATACACAAACAAACAACACATCCATAGAATGCACACCATGGTCAGACACACACACATACACATACACGATCCCTACCATACAAACATACAAATATTCTGATTATGCTTGTTGTGTAAATAACCCGTATACTACTGAATACAAACGTATAACCAGCAAAACAACGACAACATCAGCAACTTCAATGGCAACCAATGCCAGCCAACCGCCACTACTTCTTATTAAGCTAAACTTCAAAAATGAACCGGCAATTCGGAGAAGGAGCGACGAAATCGAAAGAAAGCTGAACTAAGAAGGCAAGGGAGTGAGACAGAGTAAGCGAGCGAGCAATATTTCGCATAATGAATTCGTTTTTGTGTTTTATGGTGTTGTTTTAAACCGAACTATGCGCCGACAAACAGGGCCATTCATATGCAGGATTTTCTCCAACATTAGGGTGGTGCTGTCCTGTGCCAGTGCATTCACTCAGATTTTCATAAAGGTAGAATATTGAAAAACACATACAAACATTTCAAGACTTTGAATAATGCAAAATGTTGTAAAGCTTATATGTATGTATATCGGTTTCACGTTTAAAGGAATGTGGCTTTCCACGATGTCTTAGCGATTCCTTGAAGTGTTTCTAGATTTGTACATAGAACTAAAAACTGTGTATTCTGAGGAATGGTACGAAAGCGTTAAATTTTTATAATTTAGATATTGTAATTCAGAATTTTCAATTTTATGATTCAAATTCCAAAAATTTACGTTTTTATACCCTACAACACTGTGTGTTGGGTTATAAGTTTGATTGGGCCAAAATTATGTAACACCTTGAAATATTGGTCCCGGGCATAAGAAACAATATATGGATCTTCTTATCTAGCCAAGCTGATTGGAGTTGGGGTCAGAATAGAAGCTATATTGTATATTTCCCGATTGTGCAGTTGCTCTACAGGCCACAATTATAAAATAATCGACTCGGAATTTTCAAGGCTGGGCAGGATGTTCAGGGCTGGGCAGGAGCACAACTGACCATTACAGTGATGCTGAGGGCCAAGTTTTCGGATTTATAGCAAAATAGGTACAATCTATATATAAAAGAAATTGATCTTAGTAAGCTTAGAGCCGCTTAACTGATTTTCACAATCTAAGAAAATATGCCAATTAAAATGTCAATATTTTGGTTACATTTTTAGATTTTTGTCATATTCTTTTGTCATATGCGATTTTTTCAACTTGAGTTACAATTTCAGGTTTTAAAATTTATTAAGTTTTTCTAGACCCCGCAACACTTTAATTCTCACTAATTTTGCATGGGATATGGTTAGGTCCGGGTTAAAGAATATTGTTTTTTAAAATGTTAATTTAGGGGTTCAAATAGACCAAAAAAATAAAGTTTTGCAGATGCTCTACAGGTCACAATGGCAAACCAAACGACACGTAATTTTCATGAGAAGAGAGTTATTGACAGGGAAGAAGTTTAGCATTTTGGATTACCATAGGATTATATTAAGCTGTAAATAGGTTAAAACTTTTGTGTGAAATTGTTTTAAATAGCTATAACACAACGGATGGCGAAAATATTGGGCAAATGTCCTCGGTCAAAAACCAAACATCGGTGCAGTGTTGTAGGGTATCACATGGTCGGCCCCAAAATGACGATAGCTTTTGCTTACTTCTTTAGACTAAAATGATTTATTGACAATATTTTGTTTTGATTATATTTTTGGACATATAACTCTGACATTTCCAGTGCTACAGTCTTTATATGAATGTTTTTTTTAATTATATTTGTTGTAATTTTGCTGGAACGGAACAGAACTATACTCATTTTGTAACTATTTTCAAATTTTATAAATTTTTAGTCATTTTGGGAAAATTTCGTCCATCTACCTGTACCGACCCCTACAGTTCTTTTCCTTGTTCAGATTCAGATTCAGATCCACCGTATGCTGTTGGGAATGTAGTTCGTCTAACTCCTCGATGGTCAGCTCCAGGGACGGCTCCTCCACGAGTTCCTTCACATCTCTCTCATCCATCTCCATTCATGGCTTGTCCCAGAGAAAAAATCTCCTCAACCTCTGACACTTCCTGGGTATGTGACCTGGCACCGCCTTCTCCTCTCCTGCTGTTGTGTTTTCATGTTAGCCTCAGCTGTATTCACATCCAAACTTGCTGCCTCATCATGCCTGACAACGGAATGCATGCCGGTCCTTTTGTTAAAGTTGTCAACCCAGCCTTCCTATCCCTCGTTTGTGGAACTGCGCAGCTCACCGTAAATCACTCGTGCCCTCTCGCATACGATGCCTTGTGTTAAGGTTCCTCCTTCAAGCTGCTTCTTTAGCACCCATCCTATAAGTAGGTTCTCCAACTTCTCTGGAAAGAGGTCCGGAGCTTAGAAAATATTGCAACGGCCTGAGCTAGCTGATACACTTTATCAACTCCTACCGTTAAAGTACATTACATATCATTGACGTCCTACGGCCGTAGATCTTAGTCAAGTGAATTACTCTTTCACCTTCCTCATGTTTATCTATGACACAGACTAAAGTTTAGTCATTACATATTATTGCTTCTTGTTTTTTTTAAACTTTTTTCAATATGCAGTTGTGTAGTGAGGGATTCCTCGTATCCTAAATCTTGCTCTCATCTCTAAGCAAGATATAGCTTTCACGATGTGTTGCAAACGTAATGACAAATCTAATATATCCTCCATTGTATGGTGGAAGATATAAGTAGAATTTGAATAAAAGAAAATATGGATTCAAATTTCATTCCATAGGTCTTCATAATCAATTGCATATTGGATTAGCTGTTAAAACCACTTAACTTGATAACTATGTTGTTAAAATATCATAACATCCCGGTAACCGGGCAATTATGGGATTATGACCTTTTTTAGACATAACATCCATAAAAGTTGGGATTATGTCCGCTTCCACAACGAACATAATCCCCATGAGGAATATGACAGTTTGCTGCGGGGACTACTTACAAAATTTATTAAATCTAGTAAACTTGGGTTCGCGTCAGCCGGTGCGGTACATACCCAGGGGAGAAAATCTCAAACCCCGGCCAAAGGCGGCTTCTTAAAATTCACATTGCAAATGTCGCCTGTATGTTTTTTTTTTCTTAAAGAGGGGTCATTATTGCTATAGAGAGGTTGGTATCCATTAGACTAATTTCAAACAATTCCTTTGAAAAATGTGGCTACATCGTCTTCTACTTTCCAACATAATTTTTGGCAAGTTTCAATTACTACCACCCATACCATTCTTATTGCATCGGACTACCCTAACATTCACCCATAGTTTGATTGTGTGCCTTTTCTTTTGCGTTTTGATATTGCTGTAATTCACCACGGCTTATTTACTTTGTGTGTTTCATTATGTGTATGAGTGTGAGTGCGTGTGTCTGTTTGTCTGCATATATTTTCCAGTTTTTAACAATTTTCATTGTGCATTTAGCAAAAAAAAAAAAACAATACAAACAAAAACGTTTGTCTGCGAGTGAGTGTTTGTGTAGATGTAATTCTGTCGGATAATTTAAAGTGCTTCTCGCTCTCGCTGTATTTTTTGCAATACAATCACGAATTGGCAATGTTTATTTAGAAATTGCAAGAGCAAATTGTGTACAAAAAGTTCTTATCCAAGATATTTCACAAAATGGTGTAAGGGGCAGGGGAGATTGGTTCTGGCTCACTTTGCAGTTTTACTTCTTCTTTTTCTTCTGTTTTCCATAATCAATCATTGCGATTATTAATATTATAAATATTTTGAATCAAATTGTTAACCATGCAAGGTATCAGAGGGCTGGGGGTTGAATATCAAGTGCAAAGGATTGCCAATGTTCAGGCCCACGAAGTTTTTATTGTTATTTTTGAAATGCTTTCCGGCTGGTAGTTGTTTGAGAAATTCAAGAAAAAATAACATTCCTTGTGATATTAAAACCGCTCAGCTTCTTATTAGCAGCACACATACACACACAATGGATAGACGAGCAAATAAAAACAAAATTTGTAATTCAGAATCATCACTCACGCAAATTAATCTGAATGGCTGAATGGCTCCTAGTCGTTTGGCGGGTTAATCAATGCCCCTTTGTGGCTGCTGCTGTTGCTGTTGCTGTTGCAGCAATAAAAAAGCAACTCAGAAAAACTGCCAATAGAAGAAACCGTACATACAATAACCACTTCTTTATTCAGACAGACGGCAGTCGGGATGGGAATGGGGGCACTGCCAAGCCCAGCCAATGCAAGAGTCCATACCCAGCCGCCAGCGAAAGAATAATATGCCAACCTGCACAAATAACAATAATAATAAGTTTGCAACGATTATACGTCCTCAGTAGCACCTTAACGCACCAATTGCTTATGGGGGTAAAGCTTTCATCGTTACAATAGAATTTATGCGATTGGAGAACAGAGCATCAACTTCGACAACATCATCAGCAACAAAACAATAACGCTGGCCTGGCTGCAAGTAGTATGTAGAGCCGTATTATTTATGTATACGCATATGCGTATACACACACACACACACACATGCATACATGCGTGTGTGTTTTGTATTATATAAAGCAAATTGGTTGCACACGTGTTTGGCTTTGGCGATGTGCATTCGATGTGAGGAGAATGCATTCGAGGATATTATTTTGTTTTCTTTGCTATTTTGAAGTTTGCCGGAGACCGCCATTAAACGCATACCCTTTGATCGTATGTTACATACATTTGCACATGGGGTTTCTATTTTCTTCGTTCTTAGGCTCTCAATGTACAAAAAAAACAAAAAAAAAAAAAAACACAACAAAATAATGAAAGAAGGGAACTACGCCACTGATAACCGGCATACGCAATTACGAGGCTCTAAAAATGTAATTGGAAATGTAATTTTTCTAAGCAAGAAATTAATTTCATTTGATTGTTGGGAACACATAAACACATTTTTAGGCAACTGAGAACTGTTTTTATATCCTTTCTGCCATGAAAAGGAGGGTACATTAAAATTGTCATTCCGTTTGTAACACCTCTTAATATTCTTGATCAGAATTAAGTTTTAAGTTGACTTAACGATGTTCTTCTGTCTGATGAAATCACGACACAGTCTACATTATTTGACGTAGAAATTTGTTAAAATTGTTTATATTGTGCCTAGGAATGTTGGTATTGAAATGGGGTGCATCGGTTCACGTTTTGGTATAGGACCCATACAGCGATCCCTCCCGATATTCGGTATTTTGATGGTTTTACCCACATTTTTCCATGGATTTGTCTAAAAGAAAATTGACAGAAAGTTGAGTATGTAGATCCTCGTTTTCCTATAGCGAATATATAACGTCACCTTCGAATATTCGGTATTATTATGATTTAAGCCAGATTTTCTAAAGGATTTTTTTTTTAAATCTGGTATATGTATTTCATAATGATTCGACAACCGGTGTCAAAACATTGTCCACGGTTTCCATCTAACGGTAACCACCGATAATTCGATATATTCATGATCTTGGCCAAATTTTCCCGCAGAATTGTTTCAAATTTGATAACAGTCATTGTGGTATAAAATAGATCAATATAGGTTCCCGTTTTGGTATGGCCCATATAAAAGCTGCACTGACTTTATTGTTTTTTTTTTTTTTTTTTTTTTTATGAATGAAAATGTTAACTGCATTTTCAACAGATCTCACTGGTTTTTCTATTTAGATTGGAACAAGTTTGAATCCAGATAATTTTATATAATTTTTTTTTGTACATAATATTTTATAATATTTTTATAATTTTCTAATTCAACGAGAAAGTACGTCACAATTGGACCATTCATAATTAGTAAACTATAAAGGATAATCGGAAAATATGTAAGTATAGAATATGATTTCTTGAAACCCCCTTTTTTGTAATACATCCTAATTTGGTATATATAAAACTTGTAATAATTGGGCCATTACTATATTTTTTTTTTTTTAATTGGGCCCACATCGTCCCTCACAAATGTGAGTTCACAGACCATTTGATATTGGGTGTTTGTCTTCAATAGAATAACAAATTTTGGCTCATTTAACTAGCGGATTACGAACCTGTTTTACGTTAATTGCCATTTGTTTTGCGAACATTTGCATCTTGCCACGTATTTTTTTCGAAGAACTTTACAATTTTAAATTCAATTTTGTTGAAACAAATATTACATCTTTTCATCTTCCCTAAATTTTCTATTCCATTTTGTATTTATTTTTAACAGACTATTGATTTATACTTTGAAAATGCAATGTTGCGGCTCCACCATTTTGACACACTACTCCCCTTTGATGGTGGCTATAAAAAATTCATTGCAATACCGACTTCTCTAAAAAGCACTCACAAAGCAACAACAACACAACAACAACAACAAGAACAAAAAATACTTTGAGAAGAATTCACGTTTGTCGCTTGTATTTGGGAATTACAATGCCACCACAGCCGCTGCCTTTGCTAATCCTCTACAAGTACACCACTGCTGTTTATTGCACAGCATCGCTTTGTCGTCCTACATTGGGTCTTCTTTTGTATCCTACTATTACCCACAAAGGGCTCTTTGTTGGTGTAAGTCGGTGTGGCGAGAGTGCATCGCTGTCTCAATGACAGCGTAAATCGTAGACGACGACTCACTGACGCCATGTTACAAAAGTAATGGGTGCAGCGTCATAGATAACTGTTGGCTTTTTTCTGGCAGATTTACTATATTCATTATTTTTGTATGGCCGATGTATGTATGTGTGTGTGAGCTGCACATAAACCATTCCATCCAAATTGGACAATATAAAAAAAGAGGACGGGAAAACAAGCCACCAAGAAAAAAGTTTATTTTCAAAATATTTAAGATAGCTACTTTTGGTTTAACGATCAGAATGGAACAGAGTCGTAGGGAAACTTTTAAAATTCCCGTAAACTAAATTTCGTATTAATTTATTATATTGTGTACATATAAATGTCGACAGTTGAATTAGCCGGTAATACGACTTGAGAGCCACATTTATCACAATATCAAAAATCTAAGATATATATCAAAAGTCCAATGAATAAACATGTCGACATATTTTTAACCACCTTTTGTAGCAAAATTGATTTTAAATGTTCGTATCGGGAACTATTTCAATAAGTGATGTTTGAAAATTCTGCATCAATTTTATTTCCACTGATTCTTCAAAATTGGAAAACTTTTAGATGGACCCTACCAAAATTCTGTCAAATTATTTTACAAATTAGTAAACTAAGCTCTAAATATTCTCCATATTTAAATATCAATGCAATCAATCATCATCTGATTGGATATAGAAATGCCGGATATGCAATTTTCCTCTATTATATAATGCTTTGTAGTACTTCTCGTAGTTTAGGCCGAATTTCAAATATATAGATTTGCGAAAAAAAAAATACGTAAAAAAGCTATAAGTTCGGCCGGGGCCGAAAATTGATACCCTCCACCACTTGAAACGAATTTGGCAATTTTCAAAAAATAAAATCCGTTAAAAATTCTGTTGAAATCTTAAAAGCACCGAATGTAATCGTTATATTAGGGTCTAAACGACAACGGAGGTACTATTATATGGGGCTATACCAAACGTAAACCTGCACAGACAATTTTCTGTCTTAGGCTGTAGTATCCATTACGAACTTCAATATCAAATTTGAAACCATTACGGTGAATAAAGCGCTAAAATCATAAAATACTAAATATCGGGAGGTACCGTTATATAGAGGCTATACGAAGACGTGGACCAGCACAGACAATTTTCTGTCTTAGGCTGTAGTATCCATTACAAACTTCAAATACCAAATTTAAAACAATTCCGGTTAATAATGTCGTTAAAATCATCACAATACCGAATATGGGGAGGTACCATTATATGAGGGTTATACCAAAACGTGTCTCATATTCAATACTAAAAGTCCTGCAGACATAATATACATTTGAGTAAAATTTGTCAACCCACTTCATTTTGTTCGGAAGCTAGAGTGATTTTCAACAGACGGACGGACATCGCTAAATAGACATAGAATTTTAGGCTGATCAAGAAAATATACGTGTGCGGTTAAAATGTATATTTCCAGGTGTACAACGGAATGACAAACTTAATATACCCTCCATACTATGGTGGAGGTTATAAAAATAGATGAGTTCGTCTTTTTGCTGAGTGGATATGTTTCTGTATATGTGTGAGTATTTTACTCTAGTAAGACTTTAATTTACAATCTGACTTTGTGTGATATTCCCCCTTTAAATTCCAAAAGTAATCACGACGATTCCACACAGTTGACCTACGTAATTCTAAACATTATTTTGGAAGCTTTCAAAAAGAGTTATGTGCAGTCGAGTTGGCCGTTTCTTCGCCACCCAGTAACGCTGCAACAACAACAAGAAAAATTGCAGGTTTTATTGTCATTGTTGATGACATTTTATTGACAGTTTATTTGCAAAGTTCCACACGTTTATGTCACGATTTTACCTTTGCCCGTTGTTCGTTTCGGTACCAAGTTCAAGTATCAGCAAGGAATTTTTGGCAACACTGTGGCCATTATTATGTGCCAAATAAATTTATTACGCAGACACTTTAAGTAGGTTTTGTTGGAATTCTTGCCAATGTGGTGGTGACATAAAATGGCTAAAAATACTGACATGCTTTTCGATGTCTTAAGTGGCACCGAATACTACGGGTTTATTGATTCTCAAGTAATGTGGCAAAATAGACAAATCAATACAAAACTTTCAAAATATTTTGCAATTTAATTTATGAAACTATAAACATTTAGATTAGTCTAGGATATCAAATAATATAGACGTCCGATTTTAAATATTTTGACAAATGTAGGTATAGTACTTTAAAATATCCAAGTTGTTTTTACATTTTTATACCCTCAACCCATATGACCCATAGAAGTAACGGTTATAGGCTCTAGGTCTTTTCTCGATCTCGATCTAGGGGTGTCCGTTCGCCCGTCCGACTGTCTGGCCGGCTGGTGCACACGATAACTCTCGAAGGGAGTATCCGTTTCGGTTCAAACTTGGTATTTCGTTATATTTAACGAAACTTAGATCGAGTTCGGAAATGGGCCGCCCCCACAGAAGGTGAACATATTCACCTTATAGAACGAGAAAAGATCATCCAATTTTGTACAAACTTTGCAATTCCCAACATTTTTATCAGTCCCAGATCACTACTTGTAGTACCTCCACAACAAGGGGTCAACATTTTGAATAATCATAACTCTTTTAAAATAAATTTCGATTGTCTTCAAATTCTTCAATCCCAACATTTCTATCATTTGCACAGTATCTGGAGCAAAGATGTAATATATTTTCGACTCCTTCTGATACCTCCCCACTGAGGGTTATCACAAACAAAACGCACAAATGCTCATAAAATGCGAAATAAGCAGCCGAATCCTTCTCAAGATCTGTTGATGGTAGATATCGGCCAATCCTTATGGTACCTCCCCAACGAAGAAGTCAAAATTTTGAATAATTTGAACTCTTATAAAATAAGAAATAAGTTTTCGAATGTCTTCAAATTTCGTATATAGCAATATTTCTATAAACACAAGAAAGATGGAATATCTGACACCTCCCCCACAAACGGTCAACATTTCAAATAATTATATCTCTCAACAAGTGCGAAATAAGAATCCGATTCTCATCAAATATCTCAATATTTTATTAATTTTATGGTGTGAAGATAGGATATCTCAGTCCAATCCTTTTTGTACCTCCCCCACAAGGATTATCATTTTGGCCTAAATGCTCATAAATTGCGAAATAAACATCCGATTCATTCTCAAATTCACACATTCCAATATATCTACCAACACAAGATCTGTTGATGGTAGATATCGGAGGTACTAGACTCCCCCACTAAGGGGTCAACAGCCGAATAACAAAACGCTCATAAAAAGCGAATAAGCCTCAGATTTCTTCAAATAATAGTCACCCCTTTTGGAATTTCCACCACAAAGGGTCACAATTTTCAATAATTATATTTCAGATATTTTGGAGTATTTAGTATTTGGGTCTCAGCCAGAGATCTGATGTGAATATTAAATATATCCGTCACCTCTTCTGATTCTCACAAAATACGTCCATCTACAAAATGAAAAAAAAAAAAAAGAAAAATTCACTACCCAAATATTGCTCTAATTAAGCGCAAAAATTCATTTCTCATTATTTAAAATGCTTATATTTGTTAATGCCTTAGAAGAAATTCTACAGCTACCATAATTTAATTTACCACATCAATTAAGATAATACTTATCTTGTCCATAACAACGGTACATCTTCTTCAGTCAGAGACTAATAAACTACCGCAGCAGTACATCTACATGTGTGCATGTAGATAGCAGTATTTGTTATATTAACTCTAAACTCAACATTGGCATCAAAAAAAAAAAAAAAATAAAAAAAACTCCATTGTTTTGATGTAAAATGGAAAGAAGCAATTAAAAGCTTGGAGAAAATAAATAAAGTTTGTTCTCTCGTTGTTAGGAGCAGCATTTTTATGAAATGGAAAAGTGCCACTGCAGTTGTTAAAAGTTCAACGCAGCACAACAAAGGCCTTCTCTCAGTGAGGGAGTTGATGATGGACGATGATGCTATTTCAATGGCATATTTCTGTGAACTGTGAATTTATTGACACTTGAGCACACCTGTGACCGTACTCTATTTCCGATGTGTCATTTTACACTGGCGTTGTCCTGTTGGAATGAGACGAGAAATTTATCACATAATAGCTAAGTAAACTTGTAAACAAGCAATCATTTCTTCGCCAGTACTTTTCAAAGATGCCTGGGAAACACACACATACAAATACACTCACGCCCACACAAAGGCACAAAACATTATCGAGGCGAACATATCCGGTTCATGTTCAATGGTAATGCAACGGCAGCATTGGCTATGGATTTGAGCCAGAAAGAAACAAGCGGAAACATATCAATTGCTTGGGGCTATGTCAGCAATTGGCGACCAAATTCCTTTGCTCTGGAGTGGGCAAAATCTTAAGGTTTTCAAAATGCGAAAGCTATGGAGTCCCAAAACAATTAGAAAAATTTTGAAAGCCAATTAAAACTTAAATGGTAATCGTATGTGCGTGTGTTTAGTGTGTGTATGTGTGTGAACGCGTGTTGTATTTTCATTGCATGTGTGGGTTGTCGAGCGTGAGCGTGTCTGTGTGTGCATGTGCTACTACTGAATATGAAATATGATGATAGTCTCTAAATCTTTTGTCGGTGTGTTTGGGAAAAATATAACACTGACATGCTCGACTAGAAACTAAAAAGTCAACACCAACAACAAAAATGCAACGAAGCTCTTACTTAAAGTGAAATCGAAAAGTTTGTGCTCTAAGAATGACAGTAGGTGGTGGTGGTGGTGGCGGCGTTGATGATGGCAATGGCGATGGCGGGAAGGAGTGTGGTACACCGAAATGGTAAAAAACGACAAGCAGCTATAAACTGCTACCTCCAGTATTACTGGAAATGTCGGTACTTTTGACTGTTGACTATCCTTGCAAGATTCCTACTTTCACACTCCGACAAAACACTCTCTGTTAAATTCTCATTTGTTTAGTTGAAATGTGCTTGCCTGTGTGTGTGTTGGAAGGTTCATTTGGCTGTGTGTAGGCACCTAGTTGTACAACTTACAACTTGTTTAACAGACCTTTTTGTGCCAGTGTAAACTTGTCTCTATAACTGTGTCGGCAAGTCTGTGATTATGGGCGTGCATGTGTGTGTGTGTGTGAGTGAGTGTCTCAGTGCTTGTCTGTATGACTACGGGCACAAAAGTGCCACTGCACAGACAGAGAAGAGAGGGAACTGGCAGACAGTGGGGGTGCAGCGGCGAGGAAGGATTTTGAACATACTCATCCACTATTTCATATTCCATTGCACTCCATCCGTACACGTGTAACCGACTTTGCTGGGCCGTCAGACTCGTCGACCGACTGGTGGTTAGATGTTGACACGACGTCTGGCGTTCAGTTGCTTGGCCCGTTTTTATTTTCTAGTTTTTATGGTGCTTTTGAAATTTACAGATTCCACTGGCAGCTCTGTAAAATGGCCAGAGTGTATTTGTTATGGTTTTGGCTTTGTCTGTGTCTGTGTGTCGGTGTCTGCGTCTGTGTCGGTCGGTCTTGATGCCGATGTTTCGGTTGGCGTCTGCGTCTGCTTTGTCGTCGACGTCGTCTGTGCCACCTTTTTGCATTGCACACAGCTGCATGCATCCAGTCCCCCAGACGAACTCTTTGAGTGTGTGCGTGTGTACCCATTTGCAGTTAAAGATGGTATTGTAATTCTTCTGGCAGTCTCTTCGCTCCACAATTTGCACAGACGCGTGTCTTTATCCTGCCAGGACACACATACACCCAAGAGTGTGGGGGGCATCGGTGCGATTGAACGAAGAAGTAAATTGAGTCTGTGTGGATGTGTGTGTTTGTGTGAGGTGAAGACGCTTTGTAAAATTAGTAAAGTATGGGTGGTGTAATAATGACTGTGGCTGTTGTTGCACTTCTTTTTTGTGCAGCGGCATTTATTTGTCACTCAATACCTATTGTTTTGGCCTCTCGATCCGTTGTTTCAAGTGCACGGTTGTGTGTTCAAATATCTCCCGCTATAATAAAAAATATACAAATATATATACTATATAAACAGATGTGTATGTGTGTGCTACTGTGTGAGTGTTTGACGTATATAAATGTAAATACATATATGTGTGTGTGTATATTGGCGTAAAAGAAAACTAAACTAAATATTTAACCCAGAAACACACTTTAAATCGTGTAGCTAAATTTCTCAAGCTATGAATCGATTAAATATCGTTTGTTTTCGAAGGCATATTACTTCAATTGAGTTAGGAGTTGGACGATGTTGGAAGGTGTATTCAATTCTTATTGTTATTAAAATATTTCTTGTGATAAATAAGATCTATTGTTTAAAATTTTTCCAATACATACCAATCAAAAACTGCATGGTCAGAAATTTAAAATTTTAAGGTAGTAAAAATATGCTTTTTTGTCGACAATGCATGTTAAAAATTGAAAGATTTTCATTTTTTAATTTTATTTTTTCAAGACAAGATTTTATACGTATGTTAAATGTTATCTGAAACACACTAAAAGTATTAAAAAATAAATTAAAACAGAATTTAAATACTTTTAACTACTGTTTTCCCAAAAAACGTTTGTTATTTATTGTCCAAAAGCCCGAACGGAAAATCTTGCTTTTATTTGAAATGTTTGCCTTATTAAGGCAAAGGTTATTTGTTTATGGAAATTTTATAATTTTCTTTTTCGAGGTGATATAACATCTAATCTAGTGGAGTCGCATGCATCAACCGGTATGAGACGCGTTTCGTCGTTGATAAAACGGCTCTTCAGGCATATTAGATGCTTTTTTCGTGGCTAGACGAATATCAATTTTGCAAAGTTCCATTTATGAGTACATCTTTAGATAAATGATGATGATGGGTGACATTTCGGAAGATTCCAATTTTCAAGGCTATTCCTTAGGTTATTATATACTCGACTCGAAAGAGAAAATTATTTTAAATCTTGATGTTATTGGCGTTTTGTGGTGAAAACGCCATATATAAGTACCCTTTCATAGAGGTGTGCGAGTCTGACTCTTAAAGCGAGTGTTATGAGCACGTTACTCACGGGTGTTGGGGGTATTATAAGTTTAATTGGGCCAAAAATTATGTAACACCTCGAAATGTGGTTTTCCCACATAGGAAAGTATATATGCATCTTCCTATCTCACCGAGCTGAGTCAATCTGGCTATGCCCATCTTAATTTGTTATCACTTTACAGGTCGCAATTATGACCCGATCCTCACGAAATTTTATATGGAGGTGTGGTTATGGTCAGAATGGAAGCCTATTGCTTTGGAGATGATCGCATAGTATTTAGGGGTTCGAATGGACCAAAATCTGAATAATTTCCCGATTTGCAGTTGCTCTACAGGTCGCAATTATAGCCCAATCGAAGACGAAGTTAACATTTGATGGTCATCGGGTAACATTTACTGGGTGAAATTGACCATAACAATTGTGTTAAATAAAGTCAAATTTTCCATTAAACCGCGAATATTTTCAATCCCGGCGAAATCACAAATAGACAGAAAGGTCAATTCTGACCGTTACGTAGATATCGATAGTAATTATATTGGACATATATAGCGAAATATATACAATGTGTAAATACAAAAAGGGCTGGACCGATTTTGATAGATTTTGTCAATTCAGAATGCCCTACTGGCATAAAAGAATGAAATCTTAAAAATTATCGCATGCGATTTTTTCAGATTGACTTTTAATACTGAAGCTTACATTTGTAATATTTTTTTCGCCTTACAACACAGGATGGGGTTATTATATACATATCACAATGGTAGGGTTAGACTCAGAAGGGCTAGGCCTATTGTTTTCAAAGATATCCGCAATATATTTAGGAGTTGAAATGGACCAACAACTAAAAATGTTCCTGATTTTGCAGGTCACAAATAGAAAGCAAAGGATACGAAATCTCGCATAAAGGTAGAGTTTAGGACAACGGAAATCATATAGATGAGTCTAAATTGGAGATACAGAGGGGCCTCTTGCTTTTGGAGATGATTGCAAAATATTAAGGGGTTTAAATGAACCAAAAACAGAAAAAAAATTACCGTATTACACAATTGAAACCAAGCGACTCGGAATTTTGAATGAGAAGAAAGTTAAGGACAGAGATGACCATTGTATTATATTTAGCTGTAAAATGGACAACAATCCATCATATAATTTCAAAATGGATTTGGACACAACGGACCTTAACATATTATAATGTTGTAGCTCCGCACGACCACAGACTTTGCCTACTTGTACCTAAATATATATAAGTAGTTAAAAAAACCAAAATTTATTAAGAGGCCCTTTATTGAGTAACGCGTTTTTAGGATAGTGATTTTAAAGGCTTCTATGACCACCTCTAAAATTTCTATATTTACTGTCTATAGAGGAAGATGTCAAATTGTATAATTAAACACATAAACATATTATCATTAGGTCATCGTTTTCAACTGTTTGCTGTTTAGTTTGAGGGGTGGGCACAGTAAATAAATGGTTGACATTAATGATGTCGCCAAAGCATAATAGTATAATTCAATATGTACAGAACTGACTGATCTATGTTGTTACTTTTATACGCTTGGCAGTGTGGTTTTAGAATTATATGTAATACTTCCCACCACATTCCGTCGTATTTATTTATAAAAGAGGTGTTTGCCTAACCATTGTCTTCTTCTCGTAGCCTGGCTGTGTCAAAAATCCTTCTTTGTCTAGCTATTTTTAGTACAGAAGAACTGGACTAATGATAGTCATATTCGAACTTGATCTATTTGATAAAAATGTTAGGAAGTGTGAATTAGCAACTAAGTCGAAGTTCCATCCAAAACGCCGTTTAAAGATAGATGATTTTATACCCTCCTCAATAGTATATACCCTCTATACTAAGTTAAGCTAAAGTTTGTCATTGTATTTGTAACAACTCGAAATATAAATTCTAGACCCCACAGTAGTATATATATTCTTGATCAGTATAAAATTATATTCGGTTAGCAATTTCTGTCTGCCTGTCTGTGAAAAACAGCTTAAGAACAAAATAAAGTAGGTAGATAAAATTTTGCTCAGGTGTGTGTTAGGTCTGCAGGACTTTTTTTGTGGAAAACGCTATGTTGGTTTGAAAATTTTAATATTTACTCTAAATTAACCGCATGTGTTCCACATTATGTAAGAAACATTCTTGCATAGAATTGACATTATAGGTCTTAGTTTTGGTACCTATAACTGTACCTCCAGAAATTCGGTATTTTAATAATCAAATCAAATTTGAAGTTTCTAATAGGTATTACATAATATTATAGAAGATTGCTCATACAGGTCCAGGGTCTCCATTCTTGTTCTATGAAAACATTTATAAAGGAAAGAAGTGTCAAATGAAAAATGTTATAAAGGAAATATTTTTTTTTTGATTTTAGCAATATTTTGTAGCAGAAAAATTAACAGAAAATGCAAGATTTTTCTAATAATAAAATGTCGCTTAAATTTAATCAATCTATAAGCCTTGGCTGCCATGTATCTGTCTTCATCTTCTTTTATGTCAAACTTATACTTATGTAAGACTGTATGTATTTCTCCGTTTACATATTTTAGTTTAAAGTTTTTATGAAATTGTTACATCCACCCACATTTTCACTTTAAAAACAAAAAAATATCTTTTAGGGGGCAAAAAAAAATTCAACTGAACTCTAATAATATATACAGCTTCATTTGGAAAAATAAAAGAATTATGCATTTTTACAACGCACAAGAGCATTATCGCTGTAGTGTGGTGTTTCGTCACTGCTTTGTCCCTACTCAGATTTTTAATAATATTATGAATCAGTTTATTAAAGCTGAACTTTAATTAATTTTTCTCCTTTCGTTTTTCTTGGTGTGAGTTGAATCGAATGTTCAACAACAACACAAACTCACACTAAAGGCCAAAACCCGCATGTCATGGAAAACTGCTGCACATTAACTTCGCATCTCTTCCAAAAATATATTCACACCTCTTCATCTAATAAATTTGTAGAGACAAGCTCTTGGAAATTCATATTTTGCTTTTGATATTTGAAGGTTTGAAATTGAAATAAAAAAATTCCAAATATAATTTTTTTTGCTTGACATTTTGTCATTTGAATTATGTGCAAGTTAAAGTTGTATCCAATCTTGGGCCCAGATTACATTGATGCGACCATATTTAAATCGGTTATGTATTGGAAAATTGCAATAAAATATTTGATCACGGACATAGTTTCCTGTTATTTGAAATTTTCGAAAATTGAATACATTCTCTTAGCAATTTATACTACATCATCATGAATTTTGATTTTTGGTTCTTAAGTTTCGCTTTCTTAATTTCTCTTCAAAAAAAGCAAAAAAATGTTTGATAATATTTCTTACCTCCGCAACACTGTGCCATTGGCACTGCATGGTCTTGAAGTGTGTGTGTAAAGATGTTTGCCGTTATTTGCACGTGTATACAAATAAACGTAAATGTTTGCGTGTATGTGTGACCACATCCTACAACACAAACATCACCCTGCAAGCTTAGCGCATCATTTCAATACTTTTTTCAGCTGCTTGTGGTTTGATACGTTTATAAATGCCGCTGGTTGCAGATGAGGGGAATTATGCGTGTAAAAATTTGCACCTTGTCAGTATCCTTTGGGATGTGTTTAGGGGATTTAACACAGAGGAATATATCTAACTTTACTGTCAATATTCATAAGGAAATGTGATGGGCTTTCTCACTACCCCTCTATATGGAATCGCATGATGTTGGGGAAAACGTATGCAGTAACAACGCTAACACAGAACATTTAATTTTAACGTCTCTTGTTGAAAGAATGAAAGCAATTTTTGTGACATCATCTATTTGCCGGTGATTTGACAGTTGGCCGACATAATTCTCGATGAGAAGCTTCAAAAGAAGTACGTTATAGATTAGCAAAACATTTTTCGTTTCGGCATGTACTCTCTAAACGAGAGCATGAGAATTTTACAATAAAATCGTAACCCTTGGTAGGGGAGATATCATATGAACTGAACCGAAAATTACAATTTTCGAAATTTAAATAGCTATAGTAAAAGTGTCAAAAAATGCTGTGTGTTAGCCGAATTGAGTACCATTGTACTATAGAGTCAATAATTTAATTTAATAAAGTATACTGAGTGTTGAACTGAGAGGTCTGATATTGTCCATCTTCCAACTGATATTGTCCATCTTCCCAAAATGGTTCACCAAATCTGCGTCAGGAACAGTAATATGCTTCAATGTATTATAGAAGTTATATTAGGTTTGTCATTTATTTTAGATCAAAAAACATCTTCTTATTCCATTCCACACAACATAATATTCTAATTCTTTGAGAGTGGTCTGTTGTCTGCATATGAGCTATATTGGTCCACGATATCGTATAGAGCCTATACATCAAATTTCCGTTATTTTCACGATTTAGATCTTTGAAAATTTTTACTGGAAGTTCATAATGAGGTGTTATCCCTCCGGCACAAATATGATCTCTCACTTTGGTTTCTCTATATATGACTTCCCACTTAGTGTCTCATTAATATACATATATTTCTCTTGTAAACTAAGTTTTCAACACAGAATGTTCCTCGTTTAAAATATCGAAAATTTTATTGGATTACTCTCTTTTTGTTCAATGTTTTCTACGATACTTGCAGGGTAATTTTTCTTTGTTCATGACTTTTTAAGAAATTCTATTTTTAGAATTCAATTTGTGCTACCTATTTTTCTCCAATGGTGTATTTTTTTATACCACATAAAACATGCGGTATACGGATGCACACATTTTTCAAGAAGCATTGTGATTTAAATACGACTTTGAAAATTCTCACTTGTTTTGTTATATCTTCTAACAATTATTTGTCTTTTTTTTAGTGGTCAATTTTAAAATGTTAACATTTTAGAAAAAAAAACAACAATTTTAATTGTTAGGCCACTACTACAGCCAAAACCAAGTTATTGTTATCATAACACATAAATGTAATCACAATTCGGATTAAGGCTGCGACCCTGATGATAGATTGCTGTCCATTTTGCGCCGTTCAATATTAAATCCTGATAAACGGCCAAAAAATCAAAAACACGGTGCCACGTTTATTGTGCATTCAACCGTGAATATAAAATACTCTCGCATGGCGCGAACTAGAGTGCACGGGAGCTTGAGTAGCAACACCGTAACCAAATGAAAATTCTAATATTTACACGACATTGTTATTTTTACGAAAGATTTATGAGCATTTACGTTATACATGTTAATGAATCAATGTAAAACTGTCAAAAATGTTCACTTCTAATGGTACCGGACCGGGAGAGTGGGGTGTTGTTCAAACCACAACAATACATTTCATAAAATCAATGTATGCATGTCGGCAAGGTAGGTAGTGCCATCCACCCAACAACAATGACAAGGCAGAACAGTTTGACTATCTGTCGTTGGGCGAAATTCCCAATACCTGCAAAGTTGTTTAGTTTGGTATTAGTTTCTGTGGCCAACGATGCATCAATGGCCAGATATACTGAATTGTCACACCTGAAAGGTGTCGAACGTTGCGTAGACAGTTGTTTAAGAACCTACAGAGGGAAAGGGTAGAGGTGCTATAACATGGCGCATTTTTAATTATCGATATTTCGTCAGGTCCTGTCACATATAATAACAAAAATGTTGCAAAGAAAAAAAAAAAAAAAACTTAGAAATGTTGGTCGGTATTCTAAAAGATATAAACCCTCCGCAATATACTGCATGTTTATGTATACTCTTTTTAGGGACGTACCAACAGATTGGTCCTAGACCAAATTTTAGTGGAAATATAGCAATGTTCAAAGTTTGAAAAGAGCTGGGAAATAACTCTGCATTTTATGACTGTAATAAATATTATTTAGTATATTTGTGGGTAAAATTCTAGAAGGACTGGCTCGAATAATCACATCTTTATGCATGGTTTAATGCTGTCTTATTGGGATATGCAAAGCTTATAACAATCGAGAACTGACTTCAAATTTATTTTTTATTTTTATTTTGAGTTTTTGAGAGGTTCGAGTAGCAGTGAAGTGATATTTTCCCTGCTCAATCGTGGTATAAGTCGGGTACACGATTCTTCTTATATGAACTAAATAATTATTTTTTTTTTTGGAATTTGAAAATTTTGTGTTGTAGTACCAGAATAAGTGGATCTATATATCCCATGTACACACATGGTCTTAGATAAACAAAATATAGACCTAGAATGAATATGAGTTTTTAGCAAATCACTGGTTCCGGTTATTTCCGTACAAGGCTAAATTGTAAAATAAACATAATTTCTAGAAGAAATTGAAGAAATTAGTTTATTTGGCAAGAAACCACTAGCTGCATTTGTTATGCTCTCATCCATATGGCTAGAGATGGTATATATCATTTGATAACGTCAAAACGTGCCTAGTTTAGACCCTAGGTCTCATTTGATAAATTCCGTTTCAGAACATTGGAGTCGATCTAGCGATGTCCGTCCGTCCATCCGTAATATTTTTGTCAAACTTAAATCGAGTTCGGAGATGGGCAATATCGGCCCACTCCTTCTGATACCTCTCCACAAATGGTCGAGATTTTCAAAAAAATATAATTTTTTTTCTGTACAGAAAGAGAAACGATAATCAGAATTTTCTCCAACTTTGCGAATCGTAATATTTGCATCAGTGCTAGGTCATGTCCGAAAATGGACAATATCGGTTCACTCCATCAGGTACCTCCCCCACAAAGGGTGAATATTTTTAATAATTTTTAGCCCATAAAATATGATGTAAATGTCCGATTGTCTTCAAATTACACACGTTGCAATATTTTGTTAACCCAAGGTCTGGTGTCAAGACGGAATATATCGGTTCACTCCTTCTGGTACCTCTCCCCACAAAGGGTCAATATTTTAGGCCCTAGAAGGCCAACAATTTGAATAATCATAACTCAAAACAAAATATATTTAAACAATCGAACATTGGCTGAGGTTATACACCTGTAGGCAAAACTGACTGATACTATTATTCTTGTTTTAATAGTAATTCTGACATTACAATCCATATAGGTAGGGCTCTTTACTTGCAACTTTTTCCAACTTAGCCTACCTAGTCTTCATTGTACCATGGTATAATCGGTTCATCCATGATAAAATAAGAATCCCTGAGACGATGCCCGCATCCTAAATTAACTTTCAAAAAAGATTATTGAATCTGATTTTCTTAAAAATTCTTTATAATTCTAATAAACCAATATAATCCAATGCGAAAATGTGATTTATCAATGCTCTCTCTCTCTCTCTCTCTCTCTCTCTGATACAACCCCCACCTACGCACATGTCATGTAATCGAAAATCGGCAAAAGTCGGAATTTGTTCTGCTCTTTAAACCACCCTCGTATTCACCAATTATAACTTTGATCACCCCACCCTAATGTTTCATAGTTGGCGGGATATATATTTATATCACTTTTTTTTGCTGTCTGTTAGTCATCCCGGTTGACCCAACTGTCTCGTTGTGGCTAGACCTACAATCGAATATTCTGCCCTCTATTGTTAACCTCTGTTGCAACAGCTGATACTTGTTTGTTTGCGACCAGTAAGGCCGACAAACACACACACATGCACACAAATATTTTCTTCCTTCGCGCTTTCGTTTCCTGTCCATTCGTGCGCCAGTCTATTTGCTTAACCTGTTTTCGTCTTCCTTTGTACGTATATTGACAAAGGATGTCCTTCTTTCTATCATCGTAATGTGCGAATGGCGAAATGTCGGCGATTCGTTCAGAAGCTTAAATGTTTACCACTGAAACGTATTGGTTGACGGTGTGGTAGAAACCTGCTCCTCTACCCCTCCTACGCCATCTTCCTACTTTGCCGTCTCAGGCATTTCAATGTGGTGTGCAATCATTGAATGGGACTTTCAAATAATATTGACTTGTCCGAGTGACTACTGTGAAGAGGATGATACTTTTGAAAAGCGTTGGTGTTTGTTTATTTTCCAGATTTTCATTGCTGCCGTGATTATCCGTATCAGTCGCTGTAATCCTTTTTTAAAAACTCTGAGTAACGTCGCAAGAAACTTGAACTTGTTTTCCAATATGCAATCGTATCGTTTAAGACAAATAACGAGCATTGCCAATATGCCATTGTGAAGGCATGAATAATGTAGAAGAAATTAAAAAAACGGAACGAGAAATAAACTGATTTTGAATTGAAGGCATTCTTGGACTGTTTTTTTTTGGAGTTTTTGATGTGGGATTAGTTTCAAATGTTGAAAAGCAAATAAGTGTAATTGTAATTGTAAATTATGAGTTCGGCACAGTAAACCAAATATTCCCGAATGAAAATTAGGAATAGGCTTTTAATATCTTTGGAAATTTAAATGATAGACAGACATGTAAACCTTTGGCAAAAAAGGTCCCAAAATACCTTTCAAATCAATGTCGATAAGAGCTATGTCCGGACACCTACGTTTTTATGCTGGTATATTGTATACGTTTCTGCAGATATCTTCATTTCATCGTTTTTGTTCATTATACTGTTATTTCCATTATTTCAGTTTAGTTAATTTTACATTATGTTATGGAAGATTCCAGATGTTATATTCAACTAGGTATACAACTACGGAAATTTTCACATTTTCATATGAGAAATTCCGCATATTTTAAATTGTTTGAAAGTTCTAGTTACTTTTTATTCTTGTGAACCGATTATTTAAATTCTTAAAAAAAGTAAGTCCATATTTTCGAATATCCAAATACTGCAATTTTGAATTCGGATTAAACTATTTGGCAACGTAATAGTACTAGTAGGTTTTTGGCAAATCGACCACCAATTTTAAATTTTAGATTTTGTCTGCAGGCAGGTCAAGTTCGATGGATGAAATGGGCTTTATCGGTCCAAGATATCGTATAGCCCCCATACAACTGTACCCCCCGATATTCGGTATTTTGATGATTTTAGCTACATTACTCACGGATTTTTTTTTTCATGTAACGTATTTCAATATTGTAATGGCTTATGACAAAAGTTGCCTATGCAGGTCCATGTGTTCGTATAGACCCCAATATAACGGCTCTATTCGGTATTTTTAAAATTTTTACCAAAATTTTGGCGAATGTTTTTTTTTGAAAATTTCTAAATTCGTTCCAAATGGTGTAGGGCATTCAAAGTTCGGCCCGGACGAACTTACCGCTTTTTACTTGTTTTAATTTTAAAAGTAAAACTCATTTGGTCATAATTTCAAATTTTCATAAAAGGGTTTAATAATTGCGAAAGGCAGCAAACGTAACGTTGTTTTTACTTTTATCAACAATATTTATTTTCAATGTTTAAAATTTAGTATTTGGATATTGTCATGTTTCGGAACTTGTAAGAATGTGCTCCTATTAAACATTACTTGTTTTAAGAAGATAACGTTAGGTAAACATTGCACTACACACATTGAATTATGTGCGTGAACTTCGGATCCATTAAGGGTCCTCTATACTAACGATGCGTATCACATCCTTTGATGTCCTTGCACTTTACTTATGATGTCTATGATGGAAAATTCGAAGGGGTATGACGCTTTAGCGCTCTCAGAGGTGTATTGACTTTTGTTAAAGTTACTCTTATCTGGATGAAAGTGCAGCAAGCCCATCGTATACATACATTCATACATTCCTACGTACATTTGCCTGTTTTAAGTAGAAATTCTTGTTGCACACATTGTCGACACAGAGCCAGGCATCCACAACCACCTCCAACCCGCTTTAAGGATATTATTGTTATTATTGTTCTGATTATTATTTGTGTTGATGCACAGCAACAAAGGGATGAGAGTAATGAAATTATATAATCTCAACATTTGAACATTCGCCACAATGGAAACCGAAAGAAGAAAAAGCCGTAAAATGTAACAACAAACTACAATAATAAGACAACAACTCGGCAAGGAAACATTAAGAAATCTCTAAATGACTTGTACTTGTGCGAACATCTTCAGCTTCTCTTTCTTATCATCACCATCATCATCATCGTCAGCTCTATCAAAGACGGGATCATCCTTCGAAAGAACAACAGCAGAGGCAGTAATGCAATCACAGCGTGGAGATGCTCCATTGTCTCCGAGGAAGCCTTAGTTTGTTGCATCTAAGATTTTTGACTCCTTTGGAAAAATTATTAGCAAGCGGCGGAAATATGTTTTATAGAAAAACAACAACAGATTTATATTTGAACACACATACACAGATACATTTAACAATGCGGAAGACAAACTTGAAACTTAAAACAACTTAGGAATTCATTCGACAGCGAATGCCTTCGACACTAGCTTGGATAAAATCTGTAGATTAAGAAAGCAGTGAAATAATACTGTGCAATGTAAAAAAAATACAAAAAAAACGGAAGATAAAGAAAGTACCTTCATGCTACTTTTCGTAACAATCGTACGATAATTGCGATCTGGTCCATTTCAATTATATATAAATATTTTGCGATCATCTACAGAAACAATAGGGTTCTTTTCTAACCCTATCCCCACAACCATTCTTAATTTCGTGAGGATCGGGCCATAATTGCGACCTGTAGCTGGATTACAATTTAACATTGAAAAATGGACGGACTTAGATAGCTAGATCGACTCAACTCGATGGGGTAGAAATATTCATATACAGTTTCCAATGTCGGGGACTAATATTTTGAGGTGTTACATAATATTGGCACTATCAAACTTATAATATAAACCAGTAAAGAAAGTCTTAAAATCGGGCGGGGCCGACTTTATGATACCCTACACCACTTTGCTAATTTAGTAGAGATCCACATAACAATTAAAAGTTTCTATGGGAGAATTCAATCATACACGCTATGATTATAATTATAACTTTAAGTTCAAAGGACTAAATATGCCGAAGCACTTGTATCTTCTAAATCCGGAATTGTATTACCCAGTTGGTGCACAATTAATTTGAAATCGGATAAAGATATATATGGGAGCTATATCCAAATCTGAACCGATCTCGATAAAATTTGGCAAAGATATTTCTGAGCTGTATTTGATATATTTCCCTGAATATCGTTGTTACGGAGTGCATATTACGGTTGTGGGTAACAAATATAACAAATCGCATGAATAATACATATGGAAGCTATAGCTATATCTGAACCGATCTTCACCAAATTTGACATACTAGCTTCTAGACTCAATTCGGTCGTAAGTGCCAAATTCCATCCCATTTGGACAAATATTAGACGTTTGGTGCACAATACAAGGTAAATCGGACGAAGTTATATATGGGAGCTATATCCAAATCTGAACCGATCTCGATAAAATGTAGCAAATGTATTTCTGAGCTGCATTTGATATATTTCCCCAAATATTGTTTGTTGCAGAGTGCATATTACGGCGGCGGTGGACAAAAATAACAAATCGGATGAACAATATATGTGGGAGCTATAGCTATATCTGAATCGATTTCGATCAAATTTGGCATACATATTTTCAGACCTAATTTGGGTGAATATGCAAAATTCCATACAATTCGGGCTGATATTACACGTTTGGTGCACAATAAAAGGCAAATCGGACGAATATATATGGGAGCTATATCTAAATTTTTACCGATTATTTCCAATTACAATAGGGTTCGTCCTTGGGCCAAACAAATGATCTGTGCAAAATTTCATCTGGATCGGGCAATAAATGCGACCTGTACTTTGTTTACAAAAATACATGGACAGACGGACGGACATGCATAAATCGACTCAGAATGCGATTCTATGCAGATCATCAAAAGGAACTATGGGTCTATCTCGTTTGCTTCTGCCTGTTTCAAACAAATGCACAAAGACATAATACCCTGACCACCTTGTGGTGTAGGGTATAAAAATAGATATAAAAAGAAAGAAAAGAGGAAAACATTTTTTATTTATTAATTTAGTTTTTTTTTAATTTTTCCTGTGTCTTTTTTGAGTTGATGCATGAAAGTAACATAAAATTTCGTTTTAGACAGAAAATATCAAAAGAAGAAATATTCTACACAAAATTTCACTACAAATTTCAGAATAAGCTTGTAAAATTTACACGATTTCATATGAAGTTAAAAGGAAGAAATAATCTATTGTGAATTTCAATGTGAGTCTCTGAGCAAAAGAAATATGTATATTTAATATATACCATAAAAAATGATCAATTTTGGTTAAAAAAAAAACTTTTTCATTTTCTTTTTTCCCAAACCTGTATCGGGTTCCAATATTCTTTACGGCCTTTATGTAGACATAACTATACCGGGTGAGATAAAAAATTCTGCAAAAAAGTCATATACCATAATTTTACATTTTTATATTTTATTGAATGAAAGCAAAAAATGTCGGAAATAAAATCAAATTTAGGATAAGTTTAGATTTGTTCGAATTGATCACCTTTGGCACGAATTATGGCCTTCAAACAGCCAATGAAACCGTCACACGCTGCCAGAATGTTCCTCGGCGGTATTTTGGTCCATTCCCGGCGAAGCGTTTGCACGAGGTGATCGACGCTTTGTATTTTTTAGTGCCAACCTTGCTTTCCTGGCACTGCTTGCTTGAGTTCTGGTGGCCAACCGAAGTTGCACATTTTCAGCTAACCTCTTTGGCAAATAAACACGATCATTTTGTTTTTTTTTACAAACTGCTGGACAACGAATGTTTTCTCATCGGAGAAAACCAATTTCGGCAGTTCACCACTTTCGGCCAAGCGAAGCAACTCTTTAGCTCTTTTGAGTCTACTTGCTTTCAGTTGCGGTATAAGTTCTTGCAAATTTTTGGAATTTCAACGGCGTTACCCCGAGCTCATTTTTCAATGTTTGCCGAATGGAATATTGCGATATGTTTAGCTCACGAGCCATTTTTCGGCCTCTGCGACTCGGGTTCCGATAAAAAATGCTTTTGTACGCTTGTAAACAATATAATGAGCTGTCACTGGAATAATTTTAACAGCCATCGGACGAGTGGCTTTGAAATAACAGAAATCACACTATCACGCTTGAATTCCATCACGAATATTTTTTTTTCTGGAAAATTCTCACCAAAATGCTTGTAAACAATATAATGAGCTGTCACTGGAATAATTTCAACAGCTGTCGGACGAGTGGCTTTGAAATGACAGCAGTCTGAAATTGGTTGCAGTTTTTTTCATCTCACCATGTACTTTCCTAGAAGCCATACCTTCTAATATTAAGAGATAAACAGAATGGTCGCAATCGTTTTACATGTTGAATAAAACCAATAAAACAAGAATGACAGGGATACCTCCCTGTGATTGTAGCTATACTAATGGGGAAATATCTCTTGTCAGCGTTGAAGTACAGCTATTTATACCTAAATGTGTGCCAGTGAACATTATTCTCTATTAAACGATGACAATTAATTTTTCCCCAGTCCCCACAAAATTATGCCTTTCCAAACAATACGATGATATTCTCATCAAGCAAGTATTGTAAACGATTTCCTTGTTCATGTCACACTGTGCCAGATATGTGACAGTGTGGGATCTCGTTGATTTGTTTCATGACAAATGAATGAGCGGAAATAATATTATTTTAACAGAAGCAATATTTCAAGGCTATATGCTCCCTGACTTAATCTATGACTTTAATTGTCTTATATCTAAAAGTATAATGTTAAAAGTAATATTGCATATGGGTATAAATTTCAGATTTTAGTAAAGGGGTTCTATTCAAGTTCAAAATTATATTAAAGTTATTTTAAGTAGGATATAAAGGTAGTCCCAACTGGATCGCAATTTTTAAATTCTTAACAAAATACAGATATTTAAAAAGTCGAGGTTAATGTAGAATACGATATTGTGCAGTTGGTCGCCATGGCTTTTAATAAAATTTTAAAAGACGGCGTTGTATATTTTATTAATCCAGCGTCCAATTTCCTCTTTTAAGATTTGAGTCATCGTCGGCTTATTCGCGTAAACAATGGACTTCATAAGACCCCAAAGAAAATTATCTAAAGGTGACACACGGATGGCCATAGTGCGATTTGGTTATGAAAAGTATGTAACTATAATTGTTCCATAACATATCCAATATTAAGCTCTTTTAATCTGACATAATAATAATTAAATCTGCGATACAAATTATATATTTTACAGATTCTGTATCGCAAATTATTTAGTTATATTTCTCATACAATTTGAAATATTCATTATTATACCCTACAACACTATGTGTTGGGGGTATTATAAGTTTGATTGGGCCAAAAATTATGTAACACCACGAAATATTGATTTCCCATATAGGAAAGTATATATGGATCTTCCTAGCTCGCCGAGCTGAGTCGATCTAGCTATGTATGTCCGTACGTCCGTCTGTCCGTCTGTCCGTCTGTCCATGTTAATTTGTAATCACTCTACAGGTCGCAATTATGGCCCGATCTTCACGAAATTTAGAATGGAGGTGGGTCTAGGGTCAGAATAGAAGCCTATTTCTTTTGGAGATGATCGCCAAATGTTTAGGGGTTGAAATGGACCAAATACTGAAAAATGTCGGATTTTGCAGTAGCTATACAGGTCGCAATTATAGACCAATCGACACGGAATTTCGCATGTAGCTAGAGTTAGGGCGGGAAGAAGCCTACCAATTTGGGTGGTCATCGGATAATATTTAGCGGGTAAAATAGGCAATATCTTTTTTTTTTTTGAAAAAATTCAAAATTTTTCATAAAACGCGAATATTTTAAATCCCGGCGAAATCACAAAGCCATGACAAGGTTACTTCTGATCTTTACATTGATGTTAAGATCCAAAAAATCGAATATATAGCAAATATATGCGATATATATGTCTATCAAAGAAGATATTCTTGAAAGATCTCATATATGTCGAGAACGGCTGAACTGATTTCGACAGTTCTCATTAATTCAGAATGGCCTCTTGGCAGGAAAGGAAAAACGTATAAAAAACGCATACAAATATCTCTCTAAAGATGAAAATATTGATTTTGTAATATTTTCTCATATTTTTTCCATTTTGTCATATTTTGGCATATTTTCATTTTGAATTAAACATTTGGTAATATTTCTACAGCTAACAAAACTAAGTAGTTAGGATATCAGGATATCATATACAGATCGTAATTATGGCCCGATCCTTACGAAATTTTGCATGGGGATAAGATGAGGGTCAGATTAGAAGCCTACTCTTTTTGGAGATGATCGCCATATATTCAGGGGTTGAAATGGACCAAAAAACTGCAAAATTGTCAGCAGGTCATAATTATCGCCCGATCTTCACGCACATTTGAATGGGGGTTACCGGACATTACAAAAGCCAAGCAGTTTTGGATGGTCATCAAAAATATTAAATGTGTAAAGGAGTTTGCCAACTTTTGTAGACAAAATACGAAAATGTCCATTCCAGTGACTTTTTGGAGAATTCACAAATACAGGAAAGACGCACTTCTGACAATTTCGTTAACGCTGATTTCGTTGAAGAATATAGTCAAATGTCTGTATCTCATATAGATGCGTTTCAGTCAAAAACCAATAATAAATGTTAATCTTTTGCCACTTCTGAGAGATTATAGGTCTTTGGGAAATATTGGTTCCAGATCTAGGAAGACCATTTACGTGCAACATCTACCAATAAATTGGAAATGAGCAAATTAGTTTAAGTTGCTATTATTCGAAAATTAGAGAACGAAACCTGATGGTTTTCTTTAATTATTTGTCACAATATCTTGTGGAATTCTTTCGAGTATCTCGCTTATATAAACTGTATCGTTTATTATAGTGTTGTAGGGTATTCAACGGTCGGCCCCGCTCGACTGTAGCCTTTGCTTACTTGTTTTAATAACAATTTTTATTTGGTTTGCATATCAATATGATTTTCATTGCCTTGACTATTCACTAACAATGTAAACACGCTATGCATTTATGGCCGAATATCAAGGATTTCATTTTCCCAGATACGTCCCGATATATTCCATTGCGTATATTTGTCTCAGATGTAGAATAAGAGAATGACAACCACTACATATAAACAACGCATATCTCCATTTATTTGGCGCCAAAAGTTTTTATCGCAATCCATGAAAACTGCAGCCAGAATATTAGTATCGCCAACGAAACGAAAAGCGGCATGAAGGGAATGTAAGCAATAAGAGAAAAAGAAATAGAGAGAAAAAACAATTCGTATTTATACGGAAATTTGCCAAATATATTTTTGTAAACACGAGCATTATCGAAGTAAGTGCTTTCAGTCTTCCGAGTCTGAGTCGCAAAGTATTTGGCAATAGTAACTGAATCCGCAATTCGGTATTTTAACATACAATATTAGCCCATATTTCGACAAGCACCATGAGCAAGTATATGTGTAGCACATATAAAAATCACATGTAATATACTCACCGGTTTTTATTAAGAGAGCCAATTTATTTTGAAAAAAATAATAAGAAAAAACATATATGTATATACAGGGTGAGATAAAGCAACAGCAACAAAGTCAAAAGCCAAAATTTTTACATTTTTTTTTTCAATTTTATTGAGTGATAGCAAAAAATGTCGGAAATAAATCAAATTGTAGAATTAGTTTAGATTTGTTCGAATTGATCACCTTTGCCACGAATTATGGCCTTCAAACAACCAATGAAACCGTCACACGCTGCCAGAATATTCCTCTGCGGTATTAAGGCCCATTCCCGGTGAAGCACTTGCTTAAGGTGATCGACACTTTGGTATTTTTTAGTGCCAACCTTGCTTTCCAAAATACTCCAGACACAATAGTCCAAAGGATTGGTATCCGGAGATTTTGGTGGACATGGAGCGAAGAACCTCATTTTGTAACCATTCTTGGGTGGCGTGTACTGAGTGCGATGGTGCTGAGTTCTGTTGGAAAGTCCAAGGTCTGCGGCCAAAATATTTGCGAGCCTATGGCTTTAATACACCCTCAAGAATATTTTCGCGATAATAATCGGTATTTATTCTGATGCCACGGTCGATTAATAAGAGCGGAGAGCGACCATCGGCTGTTATGGTGGCCACACCATACCATGGTCGACGCTTGAGTTCTGGTGGCCAACCGAAGGTGCACATTTGCAGCTGACCTCTTTAGCAAGCAAACATGATAATTTTGTTTGTTTTCAAACTGCTGGACAACGAATGTTTTCTCATCGGAGAAAACCAAATTCGGCAGATCACCACTTTCGGCCAAGCGAATCAACTCTTTAGCTCTTCGAGTCTATTTTCTTTCTTTTGTGGTGTAAGTTCTTGGACTTTTTGGAATTTCAATGGCTTTACCCCGATCTCTCTTGAAACCCACTGCGACGCGGGTTTCAATCAAATCGCTTATTTAGTTTTGCTGCTGATGCTGATGTTGCTGTTTTGTTCCCTCCACTTCCTTGACGTCGGGCTACGCTACATGTATCACGGTAACGAGCGATGGTACGAGACAGATTTATCCACATTTAAACGCTGGAGTGCTCAACTATAGCCACTTGTGGTTTTCCAGCCAAATATAAAGAAATCACACTATCACGCTTGAATTCCATCACGAATAACTTTTTTTCTGGAAAGTTCTCACCAAAATACTTTAGTACGCTTGTAAACAATATAATGAGCTGTCACTGGAATAATTTTAACAACTGTCGGAGGAGTGGCTTAGAAATGACAGCAGTCTGAAGTAGGTTGCAGTTTTTCATCTCACCCCGTAGTGGCGACCTGTTCTGTGATTACATTTTAACATGGACAGACACAAAGCTTTGATGATTGACATTCTACATTATGGGTCTAGTACAACATATCTTAGGTGGCCAAATCGGCCGTTTTTGTCCATTCAAATTGAAAATGTGAAAAGGAATTTCGAAATACCAATAGTGGGGGCATCTTTAAGCCTGGACCTCCTTTCGGAATAAACTATTACGGGTGGGAATTCGATATTTGAAATACTAGCCCCATACTAAATTGTCGGTACAAATTACATAACATTCTGTTTGAATTTGTGGTGAAACATATCAATTGCCGACAAATACATAGTAACATCGTCTTAGATTTTTGTGCTGATCTGGAAAATATACAATTTATGGAGTCTCAAATTTAATCGTGTGGCTACGTCATTGATTTGGTTATGATTTGATTGGGTCCAAGCATAACATCACTGGTCCGATCAAAAAAGTTTTTACTGGTTCCCAGAAATCTAATTAGCTAAACCGTTGTTGTAGAAGCCCTAAGAATCGATGAAACGGGCTGAAGTGTATATTCTTGGCCGAGTAAAATTTGCTTGGTTCCACATCGTATACCCAACTCTTATGACAACGAGCAGATACATTGGTTTTGATGGACTACAATAATGCTAGATTTTTTTCTCATGACTTAGGACTTTGTGGCAAACAAGGTCTCTTAGAAAGATTTTGAGAGTCTGTCGGATTACTAGCCTTTATTTTTTATTTATTTATTTTTTTTTTTTTTTTTGAAACTTAGCTATTTTTATCATTATTAAGTAAGTAAGCAAAAAATGATTTATTAGGTGACGAACATTTTAATAAATAATAGCCACGCTATGGCTGGGGTGGGGGGTACACTGCAGTTCATTACCCATATATGATTTTTTGAATATTATCAATATTCGACCGACTTAACCTCTCATTTTTCCATGCCGTGATACTCATATACCAAGTTTACAAATATTTAACCATATTTACATTTGTCTGCATGATAATTATTCCCTGGATATTTGACTGCTTCTAATGGGCACAAAATGATTCGCTTTTAATTTGGTCGGCTGTCTTGGAATACATAAACATTTGTAGTGATTCTTATAATGTAAATTGTGATTGTGCGATTTCTATTTCACTGGTGAGACATGCGAGCGAACGGGTCCTGCATTTATGCTACATACCACCCGTACGTACGTATGTATTTCTTAATTATGTGAAGTAACACGAAGTCATTACGCATATTTACAATTCTTTTGGAGAGAATAGGGCGGAAAATTCAAAGGATATTTATTTATGCAACACCTTATCATAATGCATAGAAAATAGCCCTAGAGGCGAACAACTAGACGCAGGTATACACAAGAATTCTTGTGTGAAACAACAGCCGAATTAGGGGATGTAACATCGTCGCAAAACGTACAACGCCGCCTACACATTACTGAGCGTGTATTTGAAACGCACCAAGAAGAAGTGCCCGTACGTATGGATGCAGTGTCGAGGAAGTGATTAAGGACATATGCTAATAAGAGAAGTGCATGAAAAATAAAGTCTATGTTCTGTACGAATTCCAAAACTTTAATTTCAAAACTGGAACACACACATTAGAGATTGCGACTGTTCTGAGTTTAAAACAGCAATGAAATAATCTCATGATAAAAAACATATTTGGAACTATTCGGATAAAAATATTTGATTTACTTGTCGTCACATAAAAACCGACGAGGACGTGAATTTTATGTAGATTTTACCCTAATCAAGAATATACTTTATGTGACCTCGGACAAAAATTTTCAGGTGTTATAAACCGAATAACAAACATATTATCATGCCCTCTTTCTTTTAAACCAAGTCGTAAATATTTTCCATTGACTGTACGCTTTGTTGATATGACTGCGTAAACCGACATAATGTAACAATCTAAAGGATTATGCATCAAATTACTTTGTTGAAGACAGACGGATCCTGTTTTGTTTAAGAAAATATAATGCCGACTAAAAGCAACGATTTACGCAAGTTACAAATGGTCACACACACATACACAGGAAAACATAAGTCCACCAAAGAGCAGTAATACAAAATCATTTTTAGATCGCTTACAAGAATTCTAAAAAGAAGGATAGCGGCTAGATGAAAGGCCAAGTTTAAATGGGCCTTTAGAACAGTGCACAAAATCAACACGAAGTGTAAGCCACAATATATTCCAACATTTTCTTAAGAACATCAGACAATTCTCTTATAGTCGGAGAATTGCTGAAATGAATCGACATTTACAGTGCTGAGAGAAAACTAGAGACATGCCAAGTCATAGGTTTTATGTTTTAAATTTGGAGTATAACAGTGCCAAGGACGAAGTAGGAAATAAGTCGGTACTTTAAAAACGAGAATTTCTGAAAGCCTAAAGAATAATATATCGGTTGTTTCAAAGTGGGTGGTTTCTTTGTAATTCAAATATATATAAGAATAATCTTATCTACAATCGTAATATGATTCAAAGGAATTTGTTACCAACATAGCTTAAACATCATAGACATAAGCGATAATTTTAAAAATGTTTATAAGAGGACGTTGTTCCATATTATTTTGGATTATTATTATTAAAATATAAAGTTTGAGACACATTGTGCATCTACTCTATAAGAGAAGAAAATGTTGTATGTTTGTAATTTTTGGACTCCAAACCCGCTGAACAGATTTTCCTGAACATTTCCAAGTATAGCCTGAAAGTAACATAGGCTATATAATTTTTTCAAATTCCACTTGGAACTGGAAATATAGCATCAGAATCGGGGGTATCTCTCAAATTTAGGTTTTATATACACATATCTATTGATCTACTACAGATACAGTCTCCAAATTTTGGAATGTGTAACGGAATTTGAATTTGAAATCGGTTAAGATTTGGATATAGCTCCCTTATGTTTCCTCCGCCGATTTCAGGTATTTGATGCACCAAATGTATGTTCTATTTTAATGAAATCCGGAATGAGTGACGGGATTTGAAGAGAAAGTTTGGGTATAGCTCCCATATATATATTTCGGTCGATTTCATGTATGTTATACACCAAACACGGTATGTATGTCCGATTCCAATGAAATTCAGAATCTGTGGCGGAATTTGTTTACAATAGTAAATTTGACAAATTAATTAAAAATCTGTTAAAATTAGGATAAAGCTCCTCCAATTTCACTTATAAACCTCCATTTTCACTGAAATATGGTGTGATGGAATTTGGAGTAAAATATACTTTTGAAGACTTTCATAGAATCACTTTCTGAGATCTGTCCGTCCGTCCGTCTGTCATTGAACAGAATGCAGATCGCATATATTATCCGGTTGAGATGAAATTTTTAAAACAATATTTCTTTGGCCCAAGAGCGAACCCTACTGAAATTGGTGAGGATCGGTTCAAGTTTAGATATAGCTCCCATATATATCTTCAACCGATTTCGGGTTAATTGTGCACCAAGTGACCAATACCAGTCCAAATGACTTGAATTTTGGCTACCGGGCATCAGACACTGCTTGAAAATACATATGCGTATGAGATCGGTTCCGATTAGGATATAGCTTCAATATATATCTTTATCCGATATAAGGTTTATTGTGGACCAAATGACTACACCACAACAATAATCTTTCATACCAGATATCAGATACAGCTCAGAAATAAGTGTTTCAAATTTTGTCGGTTCAGATTTGGATATAACTCCAACACATATATTTATCCGATTTTAGGTTTTTTGTGCACCAAACTGATAATATCAGCCCAAATGGGGCTGAATTTTGGCACTTCCGACAGAATTCAGCCTAAAAGCAAGCGCATCAGATTTTGGTGATGCGTCGTTTTTATAATGGCGCATTTTGCAACAGCAGAATACTGTGATACCCAAACAAACATGCCAACACTGTTCTAAAAATCGGTTCCGATACAGCTAGTTCTCATATATATGTTTCATCCGATTTTGTGTTAAAGTCCCACACTTACGTAATATGCACTCCACAACAATGATATTTGACACCGGACATCAGATACAGCTCGAAAATACCTCTGCCAAATTTTATCGATATCCCATATTCCTATTAACACAAGATCTGGTGTGAAGGTGGGACATTTGGGTCCACTCTTTCTGGTACCGCCCCCAGAAACTCGAATTAGCATCAAATCCTTTTCAAATTTCACACATACCAATGTTTCTACTTAAACAATATATGATGTGAAGATGGAATATACAGCACCAACCCTTCTGGTACCTACCCAACAATGGGTTAAAATTTTGAATAACACAAAGTCTCATAAAATGCGTAATAAGCATCAGCTTCATTCTAAGCATCACACATCCCAATATTTTCATTAACACACGATCTGATGTAAAGATGGAATATCGGTTCATTGCTTCTGGTGCCTCTATCAATATTTTGAATAATTGTATCCCTTATAGCAAGCAAAACAAGCCAGAGATTTTTATCACACTTCGTGTTAACCTTCTGGTTCAACTATTGACTAACAACTATTCCTATAGATTCGTAAATAAGTATTCGATTTTCTTCCGATTTTGCACATCCCAATATTTTATTATTAGTTCTGGAATTACAAAACTCTGGCTTCAACATATCCTAAATTGCAAGAGTTGTATCATGCCTACATGGTTTAGAATTGATGCCGTAAAAGGTAACACTCAACTGTCGACGTCTGTTTGTCCGAATATAAAATAATTTTTACTTATTTTCTGTGGTTATATTAAGTTGGCACCAGCATTTATTATTGCCGATATATTTAAACCCGTTCAAGGTGAATTTGTAACGTTAAAATTTGTGATTTGATGGCGTTGAATATGAAAACATTAGGAGTAATCGGGTAAGTGTTCGCAATTTCTAATATGGCAACAAAATATTTCAGCTTAGCTTATCGAACGACATCGATCACAATAATTCAAATTGCAAACGTCCACCTTTTTTCATTTTCTCTCAATCTGCCCAATTTCTATGTTTTTAACCTCTCTTGATCATACATACCGCATAGGTAAAAATTACAAGGAATATTTTTATATATGTGAGCATAATTCGTTGCAGTAGTGTACCAAAGTGACATGCATACGCACATTGTTTTGTGTAGCCTTCCTTCCCCTTACCTCGTCATATACATATGTTTGTTTGGCTGTGAACGTACGTACGTATGGTCGAATTAAACACAGACATTGGTTGACATATTTGTTGGCGGTGGAGGCTGCGACTGAGGCAAAGGCGGTGATTACGACGACGGTGTTGCTGACGGTTGTAAAGCTGTTTGTTATAATAGCTTCCAGATAAGTAGAGCTCAAGGCCCGCACGTATGCATAAGCAACTGTTTTGCTCTTAATGTTGTATTACTTCGTCTGTTGTCGGCTTCAACTTCTAAGGAGGTACAACAAAAGAACACACGCTTACAAAGGGACGACATGCCTACACGAAAAACACACTCACACAGCGAAAGACAGTCTCATAAAGAGCCAAGGAATAGAATGAAATGACGACGGAGGGAAGATGACGAATATTAATGCAAATAATGTCTTAATGCCAGTTACAAGATCAAAAGAAACTATCGCAAGTAGGTCTAGTCGTCTGCACTGCATGCGCTATGCAAACGCATCTGCAAGGACGTGCTCGGAGGGGTGGTGGACGGGTGTCGGGCTGGGAGTGTGTGGACCTTATGCTTCATGGATAAATGTGCGTGCCTACCTATTCAAAGCTTCGCTGTATACATGTGTGTGTTTGTGTGTGCATATGTGTCACATAGAATGCAATAAAAGGCTAAACAGTTGCAGTCCTTTGCCACCCCGAAACACACACACACATACAAACACAATTGGCGTTAAAGACGATAGAATCGACCATATGCGGTTATAGAAGGTAGCGTTACGGAATGCACACACTGCACAATATGTTGTGAGCTATGTGTGAGCGAATGTCTTTACGATATTTGTGTTTACGTGCTTAAGTTACCGTTATTTTGATGCACAACGCGGTTGAAATGTAAACGAAGCCAATCTGCATCCACACAAAGTAGCATACAATAAGCTAAACAATCACACCGTAACAGAACACACATATGCCCATACATATTCAGATGTATGTATGTACGTACGCAAATGATAGCGGATGTAAACGCGTGTGCACCCTTCTGCAGGATTGAGAATATATTTGCCAGTTAAATTTTTGGAAGATCAAAAATAAAGAATTACTTGTTTCCCAATTGTCCAAATTATGTTTGTAATTGAAATTAAGATAAAGTCATGGAAATCCAAGATCATACTCGTATGTGATCGATATTATATACCAATCTAGTATTTGTTTTTATACCCTCCACCATAGTACGGAGGGTATATTAAGTTTTTCATGCCGTTTGTTACACCTCGAAATATATTTATCCCGGGTTTATTCGGGATTTTTAAGATTTTATCAGAATTTTTAACGGATTTTATTTTTTGAAAATTCCCAAATTCGTTCCAAATGGTGGAGGGTATTCAAAGTTCGACCCGGCCGACCTTACTGCTTTTTAACTTGTTTTCTCATAAATTGCCCTCAGTTTAAATTTGAACCACAAATACCGTAGGAACAGAATGTTGTTTATACGAGGAAAATGAAAAGTGAACTGAAAATTGTTTTTAGAGAAAATGAAAACTGAAGATCATAAGTTTGATTATGTCAAAATGTATGTAATACACGAAATATTGGAAACTAGATATGGATATTCCTATCTCGCCGAGCTGAGTCGATCTAGCTATGTATGTTAGTCTATCTGTCCATATTAATTTGTAATCACGCTACAGGTCGCAACTATGGCCCGATTCTAACGAAATTTAACCTGGAGGTGAGGTTATCGTCAGAATAGAAGCCTGTTGTTTTTGGAGATGATCGCATATAATCGAATTATGCATGGGGCTGGTATATAGGACAGGGCAGAAGCTAACCTATTCAGGTGATCATCGATTAATATTTAGCCTGGGAAATAGACCATAACTCTTTTGTAAAAAAATACGAACATTTCTATTAAACTGTGATTTTTTAATTCCGATTTCACTGATTCACGAAAAGATCTCTTCTACGATAACAAAAAAAAAAAAAAAACAAAATAAATAAAAAAAATGAGCATTCGGTACGGTAAGTGCGGTTTTTCTTACACAACGATGAAAAAACGTTATATAAGTATGGGGTTTTCTAGTGCAGACTTCTTAATTTAACCCCATTTGTGCCCTCCAATTGGGTTTGATTGAAGCTCAGAAAAGTCTTTATTTAAGAAAATCGGAATTGATTTATGTTATTAATTGTTTAGTTCTAAGTACGAAATACTTGATCGCAATGATTGATTTAATGCTTAATAAAACTTGATGCAACCGCAACGTGGGTTTGATTTGAGAATTATATAGATCAATGCTCAAGTATATGTTTCAAGTATTTTGTTCCTGATTAAAAGCCGAATTCACACTTAATACAATTAAGAAATAAGATTGATTAAAAAAAATACCTAAAGGCATTAAAATTGAGTTTTCCGAGCTTGAGCTTGGTGTCACTTTCAATGAATTTGAAACAAGAGTAAATTATTTATAACAAAAAAGGAACACACGCGAATACTTTTATATACAATTGAAAGCATTCGGAACAGATTTTTTTTGTCATCGCCTCGCCTTTCAAATAATCAAAGATTCCAATTGAAACTCCTAGAGTAATTTGCCCAGGCGGCAGTCGTCGTCGGTTGCAATTATAATTCAATTTTCACAAAAAATTGCATAGGGCCTATTGTTTTGGAAAATGTTCGCAAAATATTTAAATTTTCAAAAAGACCCAAAACCCATTAATTGTCTATATTTTGCAATCGCCATACAGCTCTCAAGGGAGTACCAATAGACATGACATTTTGTATGAGGTTTGATTTTAGGACAGGACTGAAGCCTAGCATTTTGGATGGACCAATTGGAATTTTGTGTGAAGAATTCCAAAATTAATATGAATGTGGAATTTCTGTTCTTTCCAAAAGAGCGAATTTGACGTAGTAGGAACATTTGCTTTGTAAAATACAGATGCGTCTTGAGAGATGGTATGTTTTTTGGAAAATATTGATTCCAGATTTATGATAATTATTCCAAAAAAGGCTCAATAATTGTTCTTATTATGTGGTAGATATTCTTCGGGGAGTTTTAATTCTAGTCAAATGGTCGGCTCAGCCCGACCATAGCTTTTGCTTACTAGTTTTTTACTTAAAATATATTAATGTTTTCTCTACTGTGAACTGTATAAAGAACCATATATATTTCTTATAAAATCATTAATCGCTGAAATTGAATTTATCAAAAGAAGCTCTTTAGCTTGCAAAAGTAACTTCTTCAACAAATTAATTTGTTAATTACCATAAGAGCAAATAATTTAATAAATATATATTTACAAGCTCTTTTAAAGCAAATGACTGACATATGGATACATGGACGCATTACCCTTCCGCGTGTAAGACTTGAGATTGTTTTGCAAGTATTTTTTCAGTTAAAAATGGAAAATAAACGTATGAACGTACTTTCCGTTCGCTTTAACACATGTACGTGGCTAAAATATCAAAAAAGAGTAGAATTTGCACACAGGAGCTACATCGACTTACACATTTCTGCTTGACAGGGACGGACTATACACTCGTCGTTACTGAGTACTGTTTCCCCTTAGGGCCCAAAAATTCAGTTTACATTCAAAAATAAAAAATGAAACCATAATGTTACTTGACAACCTATCATGTTCCAGATAGCTGTTTATAAAATGCTGCACTCTAAAACTGCTGAGACATAGTCGAAATATCGCAAAAATAAATCGAAATGTAAAAATCATATTCGTGATTGTTTTTAATTCTGACCTCAAACAAATATATGCGTTAAAACTGGAAACTCCGGCAAATTTAACATGTAGACTTAGATGTTTTAAAATTTTGAGCAGATATCGAAACTGACCAAAAATTTAGAAAAAGCATACCAAAAACCTTAGAGATCATCTTTTCCCAAAATGTCAACAATAGACGCATGTCGCACTCAAGCATAACATCGACGTTATATCATAAATAGTAAGAAACTGTCAGATAGGTGGACTAAATTCCAACTATACAAAATACAAACAGTTGTACCACCTCGAATGTAGTGCCGACCTTCATCTCTTGAGCGTATAAATAATTTCCTTCCAAATTTTAACATACATTATGTTATCATGTTCAGATATCGTAATGGTATATATTCCAGAACGGAGACCTACTCAAATCATAGCATACCTTACTAAAGCCTTCATATGTATTCACCAGATAAATTAACATCAAAATTTTAAATTGATATAAACATCATCGCATTTCCAAGTCCATTGATATTGTTGCCACCCAACCACAAGCATATCAATTCGGCCCTGTGTAAAAATCGCTGTCGTAAGTGCACAAATTTGCAAATTGCTCAAGTGGAAAATATGTTCTTTCCTCCACATTGCCTGTCGACGAAATACATTTTGCTCTATTTTTGCTACTGTTTCTGCTGCGGTTCGTTCCACTGCACTGCTTATTGTCGGAAGTTGAGTTTATTTACAGGTAAACATGTTGAAAACACGTGCACCCTATTTGCGTTGGGTTTAGAAAACTTTCGCCGTTTCGTTCACCTCTTCAACACCACTCTCTTACATCATTCGATACTGTTTTTTTTTTTTTTGTTTTGGTTTAGGTTTTTATTATGGCATCTATTGTTGCAATGATTGACACAACCATTCTGACATAGAGACTTAAACAAGTGCATTAAGATGTATGTTTGAATCGGGAGAGTATTTTTTTTAAACTAGAAAATCGTTTCCGGTAAGTTTTTACTTTGATTGTTCTAAACGAGGATGTTGAAATTTCGTATATTTTTCTTAATAGAGATTTCTTATGTATCGGGTGTAGCGACATTGCGATATATGCGTGACACAGCTAACCACTGAAATATTGTGCCACCAAAAATTTGATAATTGGTTATCACGACCATGCAAAAATATGTAGTTTGATCTGCATGTTTGTGAATGTAAACTAAACAAATGATATTGTGCTGAAATTGTTATGAGGCTGGAAGCAATATTGACGTGTGTTAGGAACCCAGAATGATTATACAAGGAAAATTGTTAATGTACCCTGATTTTTTTTTTTTTTTTTTTTTTTTTTGTTACTCTTGTTCGACTGTTAACTAATCACGATGAGATAGATCAGAATATTTAAGGTAGGATTCTCAACGACAAGACTAATATTGTATGTCGAGGCTAAGTCAAGCGCTCACACCGATTTGCCGTAGCACCTTTAGCATCTATTCCAAAAGCGTGATGTGAACATTCAACAATTTTGGCATTGCATTTTCAGTTATTCATTTTTGGAATGTTATCTATATCATGAACATTATTTGACACCTGATAGGCTACATACGTGAGAATCGTGGGATTCCCCTTCATAACAACCAATCACAGCTCTTATGCGTACTGTATGATCGCATATCTGAAAAACAGGGAACATATTAGCAAAACTTGGCGCTTTTCTACGACAACAACACTTCATCAAGCCGATAGAACAACTCTAGTTTAGTAAAAACTGTCGAATATTCTGGATTTCGGGAAAGTATTTTCTTCTTGGGATATGTACCCAGACATCAGACCCAAAAGTCCGGGTCCAAAATATTGGTTAGAACCAGATTTACTAAACCGATATGTTAGATACGTATTTTAGCTTTCAAATGACACCTATTTTGTCCATACCAGTTTAGTAGATCCGTGTCTGGGACCCTTACAAAGCTGAAAATAAAAACGTTGAAGTATGTACACACACTATACGCTGAAATTTTCCAGCTCTGGAACCCGTCCCTTATTCCATTGGATGAAAGTATTCTACCCTACAAAGTATATATAATCTTGATCAGAATAAAATTCTATATCGATGTCCGTACATCTGTCCGTCCGTAGAAACAACTGTAGCTTCCGCACGTAACGAAGTAGGTTGATAAAATTTTACTCATATGTATATTTTGTCTGCAGGACTTTTGTTATTGAAAATGGGCTATGTAGGTCCACGTCTTCGTATAGCCCCCATATAATGACTTTAGCGACATTAATCACCGGAATTATTTCAAATTTGGTATTTGAAGTTCGTAATAAATACTACAGCCTACGACAGAAAATTGTCTGTGCAGGTCCACATCTTCGTATAGCCCGATATAATAGTACCTCCGTATATTCGGTATTTTGATGATTTTAACTACATTATTCACCGATTTTTTTTTCCGTTTTTTTTTAAGTTTCGTATTTGAATACTGTAATGACTTATGACAAAGGTTGCCTATGCAGGTCCACGTCGTCGTATAGACCCTAATATAACGGCTACATTCTGTATTTTTAAGATTTTCACAGAAGTTTAACGGATTTTTTTTTTTTTTTTTGAAAATTGCCAAATTCGTTCCAAATGGTGGAGGGTATCCATTGAATACATAAATTTTGGTCACTAACATTTTTTGACACACTGGGAGATGTTGGATTTGATCAAAACCATGGTACAATAAAGATCAAGGTAGACTAACTTTGAAAAAATCCAAGTATAGAGGTCTACCTGTTTGGCTTGTAATGTCAGAATTGCTATCAAAGCAATCAAAAAACCAAACAACTTGTTGCATTGATTTTGAATAAATAATCGCGAAAACTGAATGAAAGGTCAAAATTTCTTTTTAAAATCATGTTCCACATATCTCTTAAGGTTTATTCCGCTACAAAACTTGTAGATTTTGTCGATACGTACGTAAAAACATTTTGAAAGCAATCGAATTTGAATATTTTCTGAACAATTTTCATAACGACGAATTACTTGCATTTTAATTTTCAATTACGGGGGAGGGCATCAGAATTTAATTACAGATTAATACTGACACTAAACTCCTCCGTTTTAGACTTTATGCGATTAAATCTTTGCGAAATTGAAAATCCTGAAATCAAGCGGCTGGTAATCCTACCTTACTGAAAGCTGAAAAGTTACTGTCAATCGGCAAAGCAAATTTGTTATGGTAAACAAGTGAACAGTTCTGGTGGTGAGTTCACTGATCGCTTGTGAGTTTTATACACAAAACTATGATTGTGTGCGAAGTGTGGTGAGTTGCCGGTCTAAAGCCATTATTTTGATGAGAGTTTAAAAACGTACATACCAAATAAGTCAAGAAGATTTTGAAATAATGTTGATATAAACAATTTTTCCCATCTGCTTTTCATTCAGAGAGTTGAGTCATTCACAAAAAATATTTTTTAATAAAAACTAAAAACAGCAAAAGCTTAACTATGGCCCATAAATTGTAAAAAATCAAAAGTTGGATTTTGCAAAAGCCTGATATGTCCAACCAAAAAAATTGTTATATCTTTTATCCATTCAAAAGTCTAGCTGTTAGTCAATTTAAAATTATTTTTTTCTTTTTTCATAGAAATGGCTCGTTGTGATTTGAAAAGTGGCTTATTTGGCTTCTTAATATTACTTGTCCGAATCGTAGTCATGACATTTTCCATGCCTCACAAAAGCCCTCTTTTTCACCCCCAATCAATCCCTTTGCATTCGCCTCTGTTATAAACGAATTTATTATTTTCTGTTCTCAAGTCGACTAGCCAATGATTTATAACCATATAAAGTATTGATTGTCATGCTACTGTTTATTAGGATACACCTCATAATATTAAATTAAACTTAGCTATTGTTCTATGGCGAGATTCGCATAGAGTTTTACTACATGAGCAAAATAAAATTGTTATTTATCGTTGACTTCCCAAGGTATATCAAACAATTCATCTTCACCTTACAAATTTTCTTATTCTATAGACCATGGTGAGTCTCATATAATGTAGGATGATTTTTCCTTGAGGAAAACTTAACCCTACATCGAACATATTTTATACTACAAAAGGTCCTCATGAACTGGTATATGGCACATCTCTTTGAATTGCCTTGACAAAAAGTTATGGTCGAAATAAAATTATTTGAAAGGAGATTGTGCGACCTGAGAAAATGTGGCACTCCCATTGAAGCAAACTGTGTCAGCACACAATGCACTGTTCTCCGCTATAAAACATGCATGTAATAACCATTTTACAACATCGTGCATAAGAAATTGGATTGACCATTACTTTGCTTATGGGAACAAAATGCAGTGACTGCTGCTACTGCTGCTCCACATGCACCTGCATTCCTTCGTGGTGTAAACAGGTAAAATGAATGTTAACCGAGCTGTCATAATTAATTTTTATGACCAGGAGAGGACTTAAAGCATAATGCAATGGTTTGAACTTTCGGAGCATACATTTGTGTGTGTGTATGTGTTTATGCATATATGTGTAACTTTGAATGCTGTCGTTAAACCAAGTTCACGTAAACAAGAGCATTTAATAAGCAAGCTCTAGGAGATGAAGAAGCTTTGTTCGTATGCGGCTCAGGACATGTTACAACTTTAATGACACTCTGCTACCTATTGTTCGATGTTATTCGCACGTTCCTCTCATAAACCCGAACTGGCTGCAATAGTCGTAACTCCTGCTGTTTGAAATTCTACGTTAGAATTTATGACAAAGTTCATTTGCTACAGTTTTAGAGTTGTCTTGCACCGGATAACAACGCTGAACAAGCGCTGCGATTGGGTTAAATTTCATACAAACTAAATATTTGAAATTTCGAAATTAGTTGAAGTAAACTAGATAGATTCAAGATATATTTTATTGAGACTCATGCCAAATATAGGGGGTAATACTTAACATAAAACTGAGAAAAGCAAAGGCGATGTTTCCGTATTATTTTAATTTTTTGATAAATTGACTACTTCTTGGTTTTTATGGTCTTTAGGTTAATTTTAATATTAGATCGTATCGCAAAGTTTGTTCCCTACAATTTGGCTCTTATTATGGCCTCCAATATAAATGAGGGGAAAATTAAGTTTGACATTCCGTATGAAAAATATCGAAATATTAGTCCCATAAAGGATAGAATTTTAAGTACATTTTCCGATGTCCGTCTGTTGAAATCAAGATTAAGCCTACAATTTTCGAGATATATGAATACAATTTTGCATAGATATTTGCTATACCCTTAAAATGATAAGTATTGCAAGTAGGCTATAGGTTATAGGAAGGTTTGGTGCCAAATAATATTCAGATGAGCTGTAATTTGGGATTTTCGGAACATCTACTTTTTAGCACAGCTTACTTTCTAACTTTCGGCTCCCAATTTCCATACAAAATTATTTTTTATACCCTCCATCTTGGAAAGCAGGGTATATTATTTTGTCATTCCGTTTGTAACATCCCTAAATATTCGTCATAGACCCCATAAAGTGTATATATTTATAATCAAAAAATTCAAAAGTTCAAAAAGTTCTAGCTCGTTTGACGAAACATTGTATGCATAGGTCCACGTTTTGGTATAGCCCCTATATAACGGTACCTTCCGTTTAGATGATTCTTGCCACATTTGTCAACGGATTTGCCCTGAAATAGGTATTTACAGTTCATAATGGGTTCTAGCTCGTTTGACGAAACAATGAATGTATAGGTCCACGTCTTGGTATAGCTCCGATATAACGGTACCTGTCGATATTCGATATGTTGATGATTTTTGTCACATTTGGCCACGTATTTGTCTAAAAATTGGTATTTGTAGTTCATAATAGGTTTTAGCCCAATTGCAGAACATTGCATTTTTAGTGCCACATTTTTCTATAGCGCACATCCTGGTCTCCAAAACGCGAAATAACACGACCGGGAAATGTCTGGTGCAACAATTGAATTACTCTGGCTGTATGACACGTAGAAACCACATTTATTTCTTAAATTGTAGGCATGAGAAAACTAATTATAATTTCCCGATACCATTTTCCGATTTCACAATTTCGTTCTTGTTTGAAAACCTTTTATTTATCCATGTTTGACTATTCCATCTTCCGTACGAATGTCACCTTTTGTAATGAAATGGCAATGTGAAGGTAGCTTTGTTCTACTTGTAATTGTGTATGATTTTTCCGTCCGGTATATTCTGATATTTAAATATCATTAAGGCTAAATAAAGATAACAAAACTAACAATTATGAGTGTCAGGACATTTGTTTTTTTTTTAATGGAATAAGAGAAAAAATATTGGATCAAAATCAATTGAAATGTTACAAGTTCTGTGTGCTATAAACATAAGGGCAGGTTAAAATTATTACATGTACATCCTTATATTTTATTTTTTTTGCTCTGCCAATGTTAAGTGCCTTACTTTGTTTACATAAGCTTTTCATGCATTTTTCAGCTCACGTGGTTCCCAAATTTTTGGTGGGTAAGGCATAGCATCCCTCGCGTGAGGTGGAACCTTATTATACATAAAACCTTAGACCTTCAAATTTATTATTCGCAAAACATAACTTATTTGAAGAGTACACAATTTTTAAGCACCCAAATGAGGGTTAACGCAAAGAAACAATTTTATGGAACATAATGACGATGTGGAGAAAAATATGATCAATGAAAAGTATATTTACGTTAATATATATATCGTGCATATTCACATTAAATTCATTGTGAAGATTTCAATTAGGATATGGCATCCCCCGTCGCCTGCGAAAGTTTTTCGTTCTTCTCTCGTTCATATCACATTTCTGTACGATTGACTTGACCGTTATATCATTTATTTTAAAAAGACTATGAGAAAACACACAAACTCTCAAATTGAATGCGAAAGAATTTGTTTTTGAAAACAAAAAAAAAATGAAGGAGGTTTCGCCTAAGGACTTCCATGTGCAGCCAAGTCAGTAAATGCCACAAGTCCTTGCCATTTAAGGTCAATTTGTCAATCGATTATAAGAAACATGTTAGCTGTAGTCAACTGGATTAAACAAACAACAACAACTTCGCCGTTTTAGTTATTGGATTTTGGTGCTGAATAAAGCTGGTTTCCTGCAAAACTGTACAAAGATATTTAGATTAAACTAAATTTTATTTCAATACTCTTCCTTCTAGACTACACAGACATTAATTTGTTTGTCATTCCGTTTCTTACATTTTCAAACATTTGAAATCATGGACTTAAATAATTCACAATCCCTGTTTGCAGAAGACATCTTACCTAAATACGGCATATGGCTTATTCAAAATATATACTGATTTTATTGTCGGAAATACCATTAAATTTTAGAATAAGTTTAGATTTATTCGAATTGGTCTCGAATTTTGGCCTTCAAACGGTCAATGAAACCGTCACACGCTGCCCGAATGTTGCTCTGCGGTATTTTAGCCCATTCCCAGCCAAGCGCTTGCTTGAGGTGATCGACACTTTGGTATTTTTTAGTGCCAACCTTCCTTTCCAAAATACTCCAGACACAATAGTCCAACGGATTGGTATCCGGAGATTTTGATGGCCATTGTGCGCTGGAAATGAAGCGAGGAACCTCATTTTGTAACCATTCTTGGCTGGCGCGTTCTGAGTCCTGTTGGAATGTTCAAGGTCTGCGGCCAAAATGCTTGCGTGCCCAAGGCTTAAATACACCCTCCACAATATTTTCCCCATAATATTCGGCATTTATTCTGATGCCACCGTCGATTAATACGAGCGGAGAGCGACCATCGGCTGTTATGGTGGCAGTTTGCTTACAAACTTCTGGACATCGAATGTTATCTCATCGGAGAAAACCAAATTCGGCAGTTCACCACTTTCGGCCAAGCGAAGCAACACTTTTTTAACTCTTTTGAGTCTACTTTTTCTGCTGCGGTGTAAGTTCTTCCACTTTTTGGAATTTTAATGGCTTTACCCCGAGCTCATTTTGCAATATTTGCCGAATGGAATATTGCGATATGTTCAACTCACGAGCCATTTTTCGGCCACTGCGACCCGGGTTTCGATCAAGTCGCTTCTTTACATTTCGAACCATTTCTGCTAATGTTGCTGGTTTCTTCCGTACACTTCCTTGGTGTCGGGATACGCTGCCAGCATCACGGTAACGAGCGATGGTACGAGACACAAAAGATTTATTCACATTTAAATGCTGGAGTGCTGAAGCCACTTGTTATTTTCCAGTCAAATATAAAGAAATCACACTATCACGCTTGAGTTCCATCACGAACAACTTTTTTTCTGGAAAATTCTCACCAAAGTGCTTTTGTACGCCTGTAAACAATACAATGAGCTGTGACTGGAGTAATTAAAAACAAATAAATTCATATTTATCTTAGATATAATGCACTTGCACTGTACTTAATAACGATAGAGAATTTGTAGGTAGCGAAAAAAATACAAAAAAAAGAAACTTGCAAAACAAAATATCTTTAATTAAAGTTTTTTTTTTTTGTAAATTATTTGAATGGGAACAACCATAGATTCAAGCTTTGAACACCAGATGTTGTTGCACTATTTTTAGCCTAATTCTCTTCCGCTATATGTAGTACCCCCAACAAATACATTAATACTTACATACAAATTCAATTCGAATATAACCAATTCAGATAATTCGCAAATCGTAATGAAGTAATGAATGTCTGTATGTGCGTGTTTCCTGTTATTGTTTTTGTCCGTAGCTGCATTTGAATACTAGCGCATTTGAAAACATTTAATCTGATATTTATAACACCGCATAATTGCACTGATATATCACGGCATTGTAATATCAGTGTAAACCATTTATCTGATAATTATGTCCAGACAAGTGTCACACTGTTTATTCGCGCACTAGATTTCACTAGATTGGTTTGCTTTTTTCCAGCACAATATTTAATTTACAATGCAAACATTTATCTTATGCCTCCACATTGCTACATACATACATATATCTCCCTCCCTTCCTATCTCTCATACACACTCTCTCTTTTTTATTCTCTCTCGTTACAGGTAATAGTTATTTTGACATGCAATTAGTGGTTACAGCATTAAGGTATTTACCAAAAACGTAGTACACTCTTCCTGTCCAGGACGAACTGTTCCCGTGGATGGACAGCAGATTTCACTGCTGTTGGAATGAATACCAACCAGTGCAGTGGCAAAGTGTGAGTAAGTGTTTCACATATCATGCGGTTGCAAATTTATCCTCAAAAATTTATATTGTCTATATAAAGTCGGAAACCGCAGATATTTTATGGACAATTAAATTGGCATTGGAATACTAACAAAGGTGTAATTTTTAAATAAAAATACAAAAAAGACAGGGCTTGTGTAATGCAAGAACTTTATATGTGTGTGTGCATGTGTCTATGGCAGGACACAAGATGCCATCATGCCAATTTACTTTGCGGTTAATCGGGTGGTCGAGAATATCCTTAAAGAATTTCTGTCAACATCAAGAGCATATTCTTTGTTGGATGTCCTGTGGTATTGATGTCTATTCATCGCAATGTCAACTAGGCTAGTTTGTTTACCCAGAGACAGGCGGCAGTCCATGGTAGTCTGTTTGCCCCGAATACATCTAAAATGGAATGCCAACAAAAAGTTTATTACATTATGCTAAGGATGTATCATCAGCTCATATAAATTCGTATTAAGCCTATTTTCATATTTGCATGTTAAATGCAGCAGCCAAGGAAAATTGGCTAAACAAAAAAAAAGGCAAAAGGCCGGACAAAGAGCTTGGGGGGAAATTTGATATACGTACACTCAAAATGCAATTTCGATGCCAGATATTAACAATTTCTTGTAAAACATAAAAGAGCACAATGTTGAGTTCCAAGCATGGAGTCCTTGCAATCAACCATACCGTTTAAGGGAGTTTTAAAAGTTTAAATATTCTTCAATAAATGTATAACTGTTCGAGAAATTGCAAATAACAAAACCAAAAAATCATTTGACATATATATACTTTACGTCGCTATTTATACGGTATTACGTGTTTTGTGGTGTATATCGCAAAAACCAGTAACTCAGACATTCCGTTTTTTTCTGTCATTCTAAACCGGGATCATTTAATTAAAAGGCGCAAAGTCTTTACCATAAATTTATTTATTAAAAATATTTCTTAAGAACTACTTATTATAATATGACTTAACCTAAATTATCATTAAGGGTAAACGAGAGAGAGAGAGAGATAGATACCAATTGTACACATGCATATGCACCATGCCACCATAAACCTTAGGAGGAGGTCATAAACACGCATAACTATCTCACATGTGGCAAGCAAACATGCTGCACTTGCTTATCAGTCTGAGTAAAAATTATATCCCATAATCTAACTCCACCATAACACATGCAGCAATTGAAAATTTTGTGTTATTTATTTCTAACTCGAAGGTCTGCTCACCACATTTTCTTATCTTATTTAATGTGGACTGTATTAAGAAGATCCCTGTTTAACAAATCCCTCTCATCTACACTAGGTAGCCCCGCTATTCTCTTTTATTATAAAATTATGTTCACTTATCCGTGAACATTCACAATAGTAATCATTAAAGGAAAGACGAACAACGATATTGGTTCTTTTTAGACGCGATCGAAGATTAACAAATATAAAATTTTCACCACTTGTAGTGAAAATACAAAAGGGAGTAAAACGACTGTCCATATTTGTACATGCCCTTAGTTTGATAAACAAAATGCTACGAAGCACACAGGTTAGAGGGCAATAGAGCCACCATTTTCATTATATTCATTTCAATATTTTTATTGACTGTATTGGGAACTAACAGAAGAAGGGGCCAATATTAGACATCTTCAAATTAAACCAAAGTGTGGCATAAGACCATTTTTGTAGACATTTTGTCAAAATGTAAAACGTTAAAGTTCCGGTTGTGTTTTACATTGTTCAAATTATAGCATTCCTCTCTTTTGGAAAGCTATAGTTGTAATTGAATCGATTTGGATTAATCTTGGCTTACTTTATTCTAGTCGCAACTATGATCCAAAACCTAATTAGATAAACGTAGGATGGTTGGTGCGCCAATCATAAATGGGAAATATATCTAAACCTGGACCAATTTTGACAAAATATCATGTTCCACATATTGTCATAGAGCTCATATTACGGCTTGAAAGGCTAGAATGTCAAATCAAATGAAACTTATGTATTTAAACCGATTTTCATAGATTTACTCTCACTCGAAATTTGGTCATTACCGATTACAATCAATTTCAAAATTGTGTGTCCTTGGGTCAAAGAAATGATTTATCCAAAGTTTGATCGTAATCGCTCTGATGTACATACATAAATCAACTGAGAATATCATTCTATGCATATCATCAAAGATAATTATAAGTTTATCTCTCTTCCTTATGCATATTATAGAAAAGCAATCAAAATAATAATATACTGTAACACAGTACACCCTAGCGTAAACAAATAAAATTTGCAGTCATTTTTAATATAATTTTTCCTATTTTGTAATAAATCCAAATTCAATTAAACATAAGTTACTCAGTGCAACATTGGCTTGCAACCACCTATAACCTAGCCTAACTCTGCATAAATAATAACAAGAAGGTGAAAATCATATATTAACATTTTTTCCAATACTGAAACATGTTCATACAACCTTTTTTCTCAATTTGATCTGGTATTTCGGTTAATGACGATTTATATCAATTCTAAACAATATTGTATAAAATCAGCATCAGCTTCAAGGTCAAAAAAAAACATCCTTTGATGTACGACTATATTTGATTTTGTCCGAAGTGGCTTCCAGCTCAATAATATTCGCTGCTATACGATTATCCAGAGAGCGAGAGTTACCCTATCGATGTTAATGCCTGTGAAACATACGGAATCAAAGCTTTTGTATTCGTAGTGGTTGACTAGCTCTGCTTTACATAGGCACGCCATATATATAATAAGAACACTAGTATTGATTTTGAACTCAGCTTTACAACACTCCACTTTTATCTTGGTGGCATTGAAGTCGCACTTTTCCGTAGGTTCGAACCATAGACTTAAGGTTCATTATTTCGAAATATGCCTGATGAGCTTCTTAACCAACGGCGACAGGCGTTGCATAGTGATGATTGTGATGACTTCGCCTTAATAAGGTAAAAACAATAGTAAAAAACAAATATATATATTTTATTGTTTCATGTTGTCCTGGCTATGACCCTGGGCCTGCTAAATTACATTAGAATAATTTGGTTGAGGTTATTTTGACGTATTGTATTTGGCACAACATATGGCTACTGAGGGTATATAGCATTTGATACAGCCAAATCGAACCTCTGCGAAATAACGATTTTAAACCCTAGGTTTCTTTGCACCAAATATGTTGCGGGACATTTGGGGTATGTCTGGCCGGATGCGCGCGGTGACTCTCGACGAGATTATCAGATTTAGTCCAAACTTGGCAAACCGTAACGTCCAAATTTTGAAAAAAAGTACTTCATAGAAAGAGAAAAGACCATCAGATTTTGTTCAAACTTTCCAAATCGTAATATTTGCATCAGTGCTAGGTCTGGTGTGAAAAAATGATATAATTGGCCCACTCCATCACAAAGGGTCGAAAGTTTAAATAATTTGAACTCTTATAAAATGTGAAATAATCCCAATATTTGTATAAACACACGATTCGGTGTTAAGATCATAGATGGCCTGTCAGAAATTGTGACGAATTTAACATACTTTTTCGAGGTATCATACATACGTCGAAAAAGTCGCAAGGAGTATAGCTTGAACGACACATAATAAATGAAATTGTTTTATAAAACAACAATAGTCTTAAGCTTGAATCATAAACAGTATTTTAAAAATGTATGATGTTAAATACGTTTTATACAGGTATATAGCGTTTTCGACAGCCAAAAACCCTAAAACCCTAAAAAACTGTCAAACGACCCATCTCCGGTGAAGATGGAATATATCGGAATACTTAACTCAATGTGAAATAAGCATATGATTCGTTCTAAATTTCACACATTCCAATATTTCCAAGATCTGCCGTGAAGATGGTATATATCGACCCACTTCTTCAGGTACTTCCCCCACAAAGCGTCACAATTTTCAATACCTATATCTCTCATAACTTGCGTGAATGTGAAAGAAGTGCAAATCTGTTGTAATATTTATATCAGACTTATGTAGATATGAAATGGACAATACTGACAAACTTCTTCGGACGCCCCCCGAACTGTTAAAAGTTTAAATAGTCATAACGGATTCGAAAACATATATTTAAAACAACGAACATTGGCTGAGGGTATACATCTGAGGAAATGCCGACTTACAATTGTCAACACGTTTTTCGTCGTTCTGTCTGTTATTCTCACACTTTTCTATCACTTGTTTGAAAGTTAATCAATAATGATGTTTATTTACACATCTTACTATTCTTACAGAAATATTTGATTACAATAATATATGTTTTCCTTAAGTTACTAAGGAAAACGCACTTATGGAAAATTGTCGTAGTTTTCGGTCCATTCAAAATCGGATATATTTTCGAAAAATGCTAGCATATACCACTTGATAAACAAATATAAAAAATAAAAAATGAAATACGAAACACGCATTCATATTTGCATCATAAATAACTATTGGTATTATACATCATATCTGGACATCAAATGTTGACTAGGGGTTACCATAGCAATTCATAATAGGCACGTTGGTATATATAATTTAATTTTTTGAGCATTTTCCCATTTATATTTTGAATCTAAATCATAATTGCCTTACCTGACGATTGAATGTAAAAACCATGGAATTTTAATTGTTCTATCACAACATGGATCCTTTCTTAGCTGGCCCCAGCACAGGTAGTCCTTGCTTTCATCTTCGTGGAGAGCACTATTACAATGATACAGTTATTCGCACAAACGCGTGAATACACTCGTTTGCTTTCTTTAGTTTACAAGAATAGAGCGAGTACTCGGCGTATTCGTATTTGAAAGGGAATATCTTGCAAAGACATTTGAAGCACTTGGGTTAAATGATAAACATATATTCATCCTTGTATCTGCACACACACAGGCACACACTGTTTTGCACCAGCCGAATGACACATTTATGAACAAATAGTAACTCATACTACGTAGAAAATACAAACACTAGCAAGCACATACCCAGGTACCAAGCATAGGGAGTAGATGTACATTTCAGCTGGTACTAAGATGTCGGAATAAATTGCGATTTGCTTTAGGTTAAGTACAATATTTCATTAATAGTTTAAGATTTATTTATTCATTTATATTTTTATTGACAATTCTCTTCTTGCATTTACGCACGGGGTCCTCCTCCAGTACTCGTCCGGGTACCCAATGATACATGGGTTGTTTATTATTATCCTTTCATGTTGCATCTTCTTTGTGCATAAGATATCTGGAGAGCTCTTTGCAAATAAGTGCGTGCGTCTCCTCTGTCTGTTTATATACAAACACACGCACACACACATCCAGACAATCGCTGTCACATACATATTCATATGTGCGTACATGTCTTGCTTTTTATTAATATTTTTAATAAATCTTCATTTACTTTTGAGAAACTAATAAAATCTCCTTCAAAGGTTATGGGACACAGAAGCCAAATATTGTATGCGAATATTCAACAACAGTTCCGAGTTACAATTTTATAGTTTAATAAAAATATAAATATTAAAATAAATCTTGAGAAGCACTCTTAAACAACAATAACTGCACGAAGACACACATTCACACACACACGTTTTGATGCTTATAAAATAAGAATATTCATTTCGCAATTGCTTTCTTCCGTTTAGACAACAACAATGGTATTAAATTGCATTTCATTTATTACAAATTGCAAAATAATTTAATACAAAAATAAATCTATAGCGTAGTTCGAAAAAAATTAAAAATAAAGATTAATGCGCAAAATTCCGGCCGGACCCAACTTTTAATACCCTAAACCATTTGGAAGGAACTTGAAAATTTTCAAATACCAAATTTGAAACAATTCCGGTGAAAAATGTCGCAAAAATGGTCAAAGTACCAAATATCGGGAGGTACCGTTATATAGGGGCTGTACGGACCTGCATACGAATTTTTTCTATAGGTTGTAGTAACCATGAAGATCTCCCAATACGAAATTTGAAACGATTCCGCTTAATAATCTTGCTGAAATCATCAGAATACGGAATATCGAGAGCTACCGTTATATGGGGACTATACGAATACGTGAACCTGCATAAAAAACTGTTTGTCATAAGCTGTAGTACCCATTGCAAACTTTAAATACAAAATTTGAAATAATTCCGGTAAATAATGTCGTTGAAATCATGAAAATACCGAATATCGGGAGGTACCGTTATATGGGGGCTATACGAAGACGAGGACCTGCATGCAACAATTTTTGTCATATGCTATAGTACCCCCGACGAACTTTAAATTTGAAAATTGAAATAATTCCGGCATATACTGTCGCTAAATCATGAAAATACCATTATATAGGGGATATACGAAAATGTGGACCGACATGACCCATTTAAGAAGATAACCTGCCTACTGGTAAACTATGCATATATGCAAAATGTTAACCTTCTATCTCAATTCGTTCGAAGAATAGGGTACTTACAACAAACAGACACACGGACATTGCTAGATCGTCTTAGAATTTTACGCTGTTCCAGAATATATATACTTTATATATATTTCGAAGAGTTACAAACGGAATGACAAAGTTGATATACCCCCCATAGAATGGAGGAGGGTATAAAAATCGTTATTTGCAGACGTATACATCGCCTTTCCAAATTTGCCTAAAGCTTATTCTATCCAATATTTGTACGGAAATTATATAAGTTTTGAAAAAAAAAATGTTGCATCCTATTCGAGTAGAAGGAAGTAAAATACATCATAATAATTTTTACGGTTTTTACTTGAACCTAGGTAGCCAAATATAGTGTTCCATTTTATTACTTTCCACAGATACATTTCGTCGAGTAGTAGCAACATGATATTCATCTTTTCATTTGCTGCTCATTTTCGACTTTCAACAAGTGAAAAAGCAGTAAGTTCTGCCCGGCTGGACCCTCCACCTGCTACAATCAGAAAAGGAAAAAATATTCTGGATTAGCATAAAATTCTATATCGATTTAGCGATGTCATCCGTCTATCCGTCTGTCAGTCTGTGGAAATCACTCTAGCTTCCGAACGAAATGATGTAGGTTGATAAAATTTTACTCAAATATGTATTAGTCTGTAGGACTTTTGATATTGAAAATGGGTGATGTAGGTCCACGTTTTGGTATAATCCCCAAATAATTTTTCACCGGAAATGTTTCAAAATTGGTATTTGAAGTTCCTAATAGGTACTACAGCCTATGACAGAAAATTATCTGCGCATGTCCACGTCTTCGTTTAGCTCCCATAAAACGGTGCCTCTCGATATTCGGTATTTTGAAATTCATAATGGATGCTACAGCCTATGACAGAAAATTGTCTGTGCAAGTCCACGTCTTCATATGGCCCCCATGTAACGGTACCTCCCAATATTCGGTATTTTGATGATTTTAGCGACATTATTCACCGGAATTGTTTTAAATTTGATATTTAAAGTTCGTAATGGATACCACAGCCTATATCAGAAAATTATCTGTGCAGGTCCACGTTTTGGTACAACCAACATATAATGGTATCTCCCTACATTCTATATTTTGATGATTATAGCTACATTATTCACCGAATTTTTTTCAAGTTTCGTATTTGAATATTGTGATGGCTTATGACAAAAGTCGTCGTATAGACCATAATATAAAGGCTACGTTCGGTATTTTAACGGATTTCATGTTTTGGAATAGCGCCAAATTCGTTCCAATTGATGGAGGGTATTAAAAGTTCGGCCCGGCCGAACTTACAGCTTTTTTACTTGTTTCGTTTGAGTCATTTAACCAAGTTGTTTCTTCGTCTATACCTTCATTCATTGACAAGATACTTTTTTACAAGTCTATATCCTAAATTGTTAAGGAAAAGTCACCTGTTTAAACTTACAAAACGTACCTGAAGAAATTTTCCTAATTCATTCTCCAATTCCTCTGTCAATTTATTTTATAAATTGGGTGAACTTCCAGTAATTCAATTTTGTGCAAGCTATAGCAAAATATATAGCAATTTAAATAGTTCAACTCCTTATCCAGATATGTATAAGAAAAACATCTACAATTTTACGACATTCGGTCTTTGGAAACTGGAACCCTAACTAACCCGTTTTCTTCAATTTGACGGCCTTCGATCATTGAAAACTGGAAAACCTAACTCCCGTGAAAATTTCCGCTTGCACACAATTCATTGGGCGCCGTCTGATGCATATGCATATGTTATGTCCTTAAGACTTTATTTCAGATCGCCAATAATATGAATAGACAAAATTTCCATATAATAACTACTGTTATATTCTTTGCCATTCAAACCAATGTCTGAGTTGCGATAATTCCCTACCCAAAATCCGAGCAAATAATATGTTTTACAAAAGGTCGCAAGTGTGCATCCGTTTTATTTGAAATATTGCGACTCAGCAGCCGTGCTCGTTGTTCGCTTTTGATTCAAAGAAGCTAGCTATCAGTGTTAAGTCAATCGCTGACGGTTGGCTGTTGTTCGGAGACCGACCGCACTGAGGACGCTTTGAAGTCACTGCCGACATTTGATGAGAAATCAGTCTTCATTGAATTCGTGTTGGGCTGTGTTGTCGCTGCTGTCGGGCGTTAAAGGCACAAATGTTGTCGAGTCGAGTCGAGTTGTATTGAATTTTCCTTTGGCAATTTATGTGTTTCTAGTCGTCATAAATGTCACAATATGAAAATTGACTTCCTGGATTGACATGGTGCGTTGTGATGGATGAAATGTCGCTGCTGATGTTACGGAAAATGACGGAATATATGCTAAACACGTTCTTACACAATGGATGCGTTAAAGATTTTCCTGCGTATGCGAAACAATGTAACGGCACGAGTGCAAGACAAAGGCCTTGTCGACAATCTGTACATGCAACATTTGGGTGCATGTTTTCTTGTCACCAGCGCGCGTGTACACATGTCGGCAAAACATAAAAAGACTCCATCAAATGGTTGGATGGATGGATGGATGGCGTGAAAGGAGCGGATCTAGTTAAACAGAACCCACGGTACAAAATTACGCACAAAATTGCGTTGCTTTGATGTGGCTCACGGAACTACAAACGAGTCCTGACGATTTTAATCACAACGCCAAATATGTCTGTCATCAACGCAATCGCACACTCACACACACAGCGATACACAGCTATTGACATATCTTGATTGTTAACAATTCAATATTATGTACTTATTATTTACTTAATATGAATATGAATTGCCATGGAGCCCACCGTGCAGCCGTTGAGTGAGATGCAAATCGACACGGACCTGAGATGTCAGCTAACAAATACAAGGACATGCAGCCATGAGACCGAGAGGAACAATGTTTCTTTTTGAACTGCATACCAATGATTTCGTTTTTATTCGGGGTATGGGCTTCATCATCATCTATTTCGAAGAGTAGGGAACAGCAGAGTGCATCCAAAGAAAGGCATTCTCCGCCCCCCCAGTACGTGTACGCAATTACGTACCCATATGGACGACCATGTACGTTAAGTGTATTATATGTGCGTGGTCTTTCGATTAGCATCGGCATCAGCATCGGAGTTACATCAGCTTGACTTGGTACCCAACCTCACTGGGTAACGTTTACGTGTCTCAATGGTGGCTCTTCCCTCCCCCAAAATATTCGTTACAACAATGGCTGGCAATCGAATCCTTCGATTTTCTGATTCGTTTCCGCAACACTTGCGGAAATATACGGCCATAAATGCATCAATTTAAATAAATTCTTAGCGCATGGAAATCGAAGTTCTTCGCATTGGACAGTTTCAATTTAACTATAAAATCTTTGCAATTCTTGAAATATATTTGAAGGGTTAGAAGAATTGCAAAATTTGTTATTTTCCAATATTTAGATTTGTATGCGAATAGCAATAATTTTGTTGTAATAATTTAGATAAGTGACTATAAAAATGGTCCATAATGAGGGGGTAAATAAAATCACGCCTTCAATATTTTTGTGCCTATCAAGAGTTGTAGAATACGTCTTGAGTGTGGAAAATACGTAACCCCGCTATCCCCAAAAATATGTACAACACAATTCATTATTAATTTACAGTATAATTTTGATTTTTTTATTCAAACAAGTTTTTGGATGGAAATTACCTTACAAGCCTTTGAAGACGTATCTCTTTCAATCATTTTATGAACCATAAGTGATACTAATCTCAAACAAATGCAGTCTTTTCTGGTAATTGATGACATTAGAGTTATATCGACGATTTTTTCAAATTGTTTTGACATAATCTACATTCGTTAAACAAAGCGCACATCTGCACACACATATATTAAAGACAATTAGATGATAAATGATGTCGAGAATATCTGCAATATGCTTTCTTAGCGATTAGTCGCTGTACCTCCGACGTTCAACAGGGAACGGGAAGATGAATGAAGCTAAAATGTCGAAAAAGATTGTGGAATACGATTTGATGATTTATTTTGATGTCGTTTCCACTGCTCATGTTTATAATGATCCCCCAGAAGGTTTAAATAAATGATAGTAAAACCAAACGAGTAAATAAAGAGCAAAAGTTGGACTGGGACAACTATATGATATTCTAGACCCACCGAATTAGTCAGAGGGTGGTGGCTGGCCCTTCTGACATGTAAATTGTTTACATATTTTTAGTGAATTTTGCTTGCCCAGAGTGCTTCCAAATGGTTTCGAAATGCATTACTTATGTAGCCAAAACCTAGACCACTCATAAAGTAAAACCGATTGTTTCTTTTGACAAATATATAGGCTTTTTGATTTGGATAACAAATCATTCAAATCTGTAGAATATATATATATCTATATATATATATATATATAAATCTGTAGAATATATATATATCTATATATATATATATATATATATATATATATATATATATATATATATATATATATATATATATAATATATATATATATATATATATATACATTACCCATTCGGTACACAATTAACTTGAAATCGGATAAAGGTACATATGGGAGCAAAATCCAAATCTGATCCGATCTCGATACAATTTGACAAAGGTGCGGAAGATAATTCTCTTCCAGGGGATTAAGTGCTCTTATTTTTTCGTATAAATTCCTATTAAAATCAACAAATAAAATTTTGAAAAAGAAATTGTTTTACTATGAATTACGAATTGTGCCTTATGAACGGGTTAATTCGTGTACTTAATCTGAGAGCGAAAAACGTGACTGAAATTGCAATGAGAACATAGCATAAGTAATTTTATTAATAATCCGGTTGTATCTATGACATTGATATTTTGAAATAAAAAGAAAAACATTGTTGTCTGTAATAGAGAGAGTAATATGAAGTTTTTTTTTATGTATTTGTATAACAAATCATTCATATATATCTATATATATAAATGTAAGTTGTGTTAGTTACTACGCTTATAACTTAAGAACCGCTGGACTGATTTTAACGATTCACACAAATTCGGAGTTGTCTCCTCTCCGAAAAGGATAATATCCTAAAAATCGCGTAAAAATGTGATATATTAACATTTTCATTTTGACTTTTCAAATGTACAATAGTAATGTTTTATTTTGCATGATTTTTTTCCATTTTGACTTACTTTTTTCTAATGTACATTTGTAGTGTTTTTTATATTTTATTTTTGAATTCGAATATTAATACCAATTTATTTAATTGACTTGGTTTCTTGAGAACTTAAATTGATGGCGGGTTACATGGAAGTGTGTACCGAATTATGTGGTGGCGAAACAGAATAGATGATATCGAAATAATTTAACGCGGTCACACCAAAATAAAGATAATTATTAATTATAAGATAATTAATTTTTCAAAATCGTTAAAAAATCACGAAAAAGAGACATTTGCTGTAATAAATCAGCGAACAAGTTGAAGATTTTTTCAATTTGTTATTCTTCTTTTGTCATTATCATATTGAATTCAGTGGATTTTTTGTGAACAAAATAAAGAATAATTTTTCACCAAAAAAATGAAATAAGTGCGAAATACGAAGTTAACTGACATCTACCTTTCAACTACAGGGCCGACATCGTGCTTTAGATGGAAGATGCGAACACATTTAAACAACCAAAAATGACAGAAAAAGCCTAATGGAGCTCATTTCAAAGCGTGGACCTACTTCTTTCATGTGACAATAATCCGTCCAATGAGAGCTCAAAATGCTAAATTCTTTGGAAGTACAATCAGTAAAATACCAAATATAAAGGGTGGAAAATAGTAGAGCGAATGAGACTTTTAGTAAGAAAAGGATTTCTATCCTTCCAGAAATTCTTCACAAACATTCAATATACCTTAAATCACTTTTGCAGGTCATGATATCGTTCATAACTCACGATAAGGGTACATCCCGATTTCATATTTATATAACCATCATATGATTTAAGCTATTTTTGGGGTCTTGGGCACTTTTTTCATTGTTTGGCCCTTATTTGGCATATTTGTCTCTAAGGGGTTAGGGAACCATCATACAGATAATTGCCACATAGGAATTTATTTAAGTAAAGTCCCCACATTGGAGTATCCCCAAGTCCACTTTCACATCTAATTGGTGGTCAGAAAAGAAAATTTTGTATTCTATTAAATTTGTAACTCCCAAGAGAATATTGGTTGGAAACGTAGGTTTGGGATATACATCTATATGAAATAAATTGTGGAAACATGAACACGGGACCGAATATTTGTTGTTTGTCATTGAATTCTACTACGATGAAAAATATGGAGGATAAAACTATTTTTACTCATTTTCAATCACGCGAAATTTTTTTCAGTTTGACATGCTATGTTTTTCTGCTATATTTTTGATTTGGTCTCTATTGTCATATTGGATTATAAGGGGTAGAAGAATGTTTTCAATGTAGGTCGATGTCTCGGAGTAGTGCCCATATAAAGGTACCTCCTGATTTTACCATATTTCAAAGGATTTCGCTAAAAATGTGTATTTGGGGGGTGAAAATATTACACAAAAGTTTGAACATATCTACAATTTTTTCCATATAATAGTACCCCCTCAAGTCCATCTTTTGGCGGACAAACAGACCGACATGGTTAGGGGGACTTATAAGAACTCTAATGGACAATCTGTGGTGCTAATGGCTTTAAAAAATTAATTAACTTTGGCTATTCTTAATTCATTCAGCCCTCACTTATGAGGTGTACAAAATACAGCAAATTCCAAATTACTGCTCATTTGACTAAAAATTAATTTGATCCCTTACTTGGGGATAAGATTGATATATACTTTTTAATAGATTTGTATAGCACATCCACACCTTTGAAGCCCACGATTTAAATATTGAAGCCCAAAATTAATTTGATCCCTTACTTGGGGATAAGATTGATATATACTTTTTAATAGATTTGTATAGCACATCCACACCTTTGAAGCCCACGATTTAAATATTGAAGCCCAAAATTAATTTGATCCCTTACTTGGGGATAAGATTGATATATACTTTTTAATAGATTTGTATAGCACATCCACACCTTTGAAGCCCACGATTTAAATATTGAAGCCCACGGCTTAAATATGGGTACAGGTATTTTAAAACACTTTTAATCGACCAGTACGTGAACACTTATATCAGTCATATCTGTGAATAATTATGCTTTGACAAATATGCATAATAGACAAAAACTACGGGCCGGCAACGCGGACCGGGCCAGCTAGTATATATATATATATATATAGACTAGCTGGCCCGGTCCGCGTTGCCGCCCCGTAGTTTTAGTCTTTAATGCAAATTTTGCATAGCATAATATTTCACAAATCTAGCTCATAAAGGTGAACAAATTTTAATATAAATATTGATTCGACTAAATAGAAATAAATAAATATGGAAGGAGGGCAAAATAATTTCTGAATAGTCAAAGTTAATTACGCTTTTACAACCATTACCATAGCACCTCAAATTGCGCATTAGAGTCCCCAAAAAGTCTATGTTCTTGTTCATGGTAAAATTCAATAACGATTAAACAATACCCGCGTTGTTATCCGCCAATCGGTAAACATCACTATAGATCGGCGGGCCTGGGGACTATATGGTGACTGTACCAAAATATTTACGTATGTTGACATTTTTCTGTAAGATGGTTCTCTACTCACAAAGTAGCCTAAATACAGCAAATAATGGCCAAATCAGTTGAAAAACGTGGCCAAGACCACGGTCACAGCTGTCAGGTCAGGGATACATTTATATAAGGGTTATACCAAAACGTGGCCCAACCAATATTCTCTTGGGGGTTACAAATTCAATAGAAAACAACATTTTTTTTCTGACCACCAATTAGATGTGAAAGTCGACTTGGGAATACGACAATGTGGGGACTTTACTTAAATAAATTCCTATGTGGCAATTATCTGTATGATGGTTCCCTACCCCAGAGTAGCATAAATACAACCTTTAGCCAAGTCAATTAATGAATGTGGTCAAGACCAAAATGGGCTCTACTCTGAAAATTTCAAACTTTATGCGAAGAGGTTCTCTACCTCCTTAGAAACAAAAATGCCAAATAATGGCTAAAATATTAAAAAGTGACCAAGACACCAAAAATAGCTTAAATCATACGATGGTTATATAAATATGAAATCGGGTTGTCCCTTATCCGTGAGTTATGATCGATATCATGACCTATCTTGAATGTTTGGGAAGAATTTCTGGAAGGATAGAAATCTTTATCTTACTAAAAGTCCCATTCGCTCTACTATTTTCCACCCTTTATATTTGGTATTTTTCTGATTGTACATTAGACGGATTATTGTGACAGGAAAGAAGTAGTTCCACGCTTTGAAATGATCCCCATTAGGCTTTTTCGGCAATTTTTCTTTGTTCAAATGTGTTCGCATCTTCCAGCTGAACCACGATGTCGGCCCTGGAGTTGAAAGGTAGATGTCAGTTGACATCGTATTTCCCACTTATTTCATTTTTTGGTGAAAATTTGTATATAGTGAAAAATTATTCTTTATTTTGTTCGCAAAAAATTTACTGAATTCAATTAGATAATACAAATTGAAAAAAAAATTGACAAAAGAAGAATAACACATTGAAAAAATCTTCAACCTGTTTCGCTGATTTTTTTACATGTTTAAAGATCCTTATATAGTTTGTCAATAGAATGTACTTCTATTTTAAAATTCGATTCCATTAAATTATTTCGACATCATCTATTCCGTTTCGCCACCACATAATTCGGTACTACGCTTCCATGTAACTCGCCATCAATTTCATTTCTCAAGAAATCAAGTCAATTAAATAAATTGGTATTAATATTTGAATTCAAAAAAAAAAAAATATATATATATCTATATATATAAAGAAAGTTGTGTTAGTTACTACGCTTATAACTTAAGAACCGCTGGACTGATTTTAACGATTCATACAAATTCGAAATTGTCTCCTCTCCGAAAAGGATAATATCCAAAAAAAATCGCGTAAAAATGTGATATATTAACATTTTCATTTGACTTTTCAAATGTACAATAGTAATGTTTTATTTTGCATGATTTGTTTTCCATTTGACTTACTTTTTTCTAATGTACATTTGTAGTGTTTTTTATATTTTATTTTTGAATTCAAATATTAATACCAATTTATTTAATTGACTTGATTTCTTGAGAACTGAAATTGATGGCGGGTTACATGGAAGTGTAGTACCGAATTATGTGGTGGCGAAACGGAATAGATGATATGGAAATAATTGAACGCGGTCACACCAAAGTTAAAAGATAATTACGTTTTAAAAATCGCTAAAAAATCATGAAAAAGAGATCTCATTGCAAAAATTCTCAAATCTGGAAAAAATCAAAAAAAAAAATTTTTCAATGGAATCGAATTTTAAAGTAATAGTATATTCTATTGACAAACTTTGTAAGGATCTTTAAACATTTGCTGTAAAAATCAGCGAACAAGTTGAAGATTTTTTCAATTTGTTATTCTATTTTTTGTCAATTTTTTTTTCAATTTGTATTATCATATTGAATTCAGTGAATTTTTTGTAAACAAAATAAAGAATAATTTTTCACTAAAAAAATGAAATAAGTGCGAAATAGGATGTTAACTGACATCTACCTTTCAACTCCAGGGCCTACATCGTGGTTCAGCTGGAAGATGCGAACACATTTAAACAAACAAAAATGACCGAAAAAGCTTAATGGGGCTCATTTCAAAGCGAAACAATGATCCGTCCAATGAGAGCTCAAAATGCAAAATTCTTTGGGAGAATAATCAGTAAAATACTAAATATAAAAGGTGCAAAATAGTAGAGCGAAAAAAAGGTTTTATATCCTTCCAGAAATTCTTCCCAAACATTCAAAATACCTAAAATCACTTTTGCAGGTCTTTATATCGATCATACTCACGGATAAGGGAACAACCCGATTTCATATCTATATAACCATCTATGATTTAAACTATTTTTGGGGTCTTGGCCACTTTTTTCATTTTTTGGCCCTTATTTGACATTTTTGTTTCCAAGGGGGCAGAGAACCTCTTCGCATAAAATTTGAAATTTTCAGAGTAGGGCCCATATTGGTATTGACCAAATTAATCAATTGATTGGGCTAAAAAATTTTATATATGCCACCCTAGGGTAGGGAACCATCATACAGATAATTGCCACATAGGAATTTATTTACGTAAAGTCCCCACATTGGAGTATCCCCAAGTCCTCTTTCACATCTAATGTGTGGTCAGAAAAGAAAATTTTGTATTCTATTGAATTTGTTACCCCCAAGAGAATATTGGTTGGGAACGTAGATTTGGGATGTGCATCTATATGAAATAAATTGTGGAAACATGAACAAATTACAAATATAAGAAAGTAGCACGGGACCGAATATTTGTTTAATCATCATTGAATTATTCTATGGACTTTAAGGGGTCTACAACTTACAATTTAAATGGCAAATAAAATTAATTCCCATCTTATCATTCTGCCCTCAATTATGAGGTGGATAAAACTATTTTTACTTATTTAAATCACGCGAAATGCTATGACATGCTATATTGTTCTGCTATATTTTTGATTTGGCCTCTATTTTTCATCTTGGATTATAAGGAGTAGAAGAAAGTTTTCAATGTAGGTCGATGTTTCGGAGTAGTGCCCATATAAAGAAGGTACCTCCTAATTTAACCATATTTCAAAGAATTTGGCTAATAATGTGTTTTAGGGGGGTGAAAACCTTACACTAAAATTTCGACATATCTACAAATTTTAGAATTTTCTCCATGTAATAATACCCTCTTAAGTCAACCTTTTGGCGGACAAACAGACCGACATGGTTAGGGCGACTTATGAGGACTCTAATGCACAATCTAAGGTGCTAATGGGTTAAAAAAAGTAATTAACTTTTGCTATTCTTAAATCATTCAGCCCTCAATTATGTAGTATACAAAATACGGTAAATTCCAAAGAAAGATTGAAAGATTTTGCTACGATTTTTACCATATTAAAAATTAATTTGATCCCTTATACGGCGATAAATTTGATATATACTTTTTAATAGATTTGTATAGCACATCCACACAGTTGAAGCCCACGGCTTAAAAATGGGTACAGGTACTTTAAAACACTTTAAATCGACATGTACGTGAACACTTACATCAGTCATATCTGTGAATAATTATGCTTGGGAAAATATGCATAATAGACAAAAACTACGGGCCGGCAACGCGGACCGGGCCAGCTAGTATATATATATAAAAAACACTACAATGTACATTAGAAAAAAGTAAGTAAAAATGGAAAAAAATCATGCAAAATAAAACATTACTATTGTACATTTCAAAAGTCAAAATGAAAATGTTAAAATATCACATTCTCCTTTTCGGAGAGTAGAAAATTCCGAATTTGTTTGAATCGTTAAAATCAGTCCAGCGGTTCTTAAGTTATAAGCGTAGTAACTAACACAACTTTCTTTATATATATAGATATCTGTAATTTCGGTTTCAGTGTATGAAAGGCAATTTAGAGTTATAAAGTCTACTTTTTAAAGCTTTCCATAGCAATAATAACCAGCAAAGAAAGTCTTAAAGTCGGGCGTGACCGACTTTTTGATACCCTACACTACTTTACCTATTTAGTTTTTAGAGCTTCACACAACAAATAAAAGTTTTTATGGGGTATTTGTGAGAATTAAATCATACCAACTATGATTATAGTTACCATTTAAAGTCCAAAAGAACGAATATATGTGGGAGGAATATCCTCCCCTGGATCAATTTCTACTAAATTTGCCGAGGCATTTGTGCCTTTTCAATCCGGGCTTACATTACCCATTCGGTACACAATTAACTTGAAATCGGATAAAGGTACATATGGGAGCTAAATCCAAATCTGATCCGATCTCGATAGAATTTGGCAAATGTGCGGAGCTGTATTTGATATATTTTCCCGAATTCCGCTACTACAGAGTGCATATCAACAATATATATGGGAACTATAGCGTATCTGATTTCGCCAAATTTGACATACTTTTTTTCCTGACTTAATATGGTCTAAAGTGCCAAATTTTATCCCATTTGGGCTAATATTACACGTTTGGTACAAAATAAAAGGCAATTCGGACGAAAATATATATGGAGCTATATCCAAATCTGAACCAATCTCGATAAAACTTGGCAATGATATTTCGAAGTTGCATTTGATATATTTCCCCAAATATCGTTTTTACAAAGTGCATATTACGGCTTCGGAGGACTAAAATAACAAATCGGATGAACAATATATATGGGAGCTATAGCTATATCTGAACCGATTTCGATAAAATTTTGGCATACTTATTTTCAGGCCTAATCTGGTCGTATGTGCACAATTCCATACTATTTGGACTGAAATTACACGTTTGGTGCACAATAAAAGGCAAATAGGACGAAGATATATATGGGAACTATATCTAAATTTTGTCCTGTTCTCCCCAATTCCAAATTTCATCTGGATCGGGGAATAAATGCGACCTGTACTTTGTTTACAAAAATACATGGACGGCATGCATAAATCGACTCAGAATGTGATTCTATGCAGATCATCAAAAGGAACTATGGGTCCATCCCGTTTCCTTTTGCCTGTTACAAACAAATGCACAAAGACATAATATCCTGACCACCTTGTGGTGTGGGGTATAAAACTGTAGTCTCTGAAGAGACTTAATACTGAATGAAACACGCACCAAAAAGTCGAATCGTTGTTGCCATGTACATCCAGACAAAACTTGATTTCGAAAATTCATTGCCAGAGATTTTTAACATTTGCGTTACCATTGATAGTGAATTACGAATTTAATAGCACTGCCGTATTAAAAAAATCTAATAATAAATCATGACATTGGATTGTAACCTTTTTACACCCTCAATTCTAACAATACTCACACCAAGCTACCTCTAATGATATTAATCATTGTGAAACATTTGCATATTTTCTGGCTAATTGTTGCGGTTTGAATTATTTGTTTCTGATAAGCATTAATTACTTTAATGGCGTAAAATTCACACCAACACAAATGAATAGAGCTCGCGACAAGTTAAATATTGATTGAAAGAGAGAATCTAATATTTTACTGCATCGTTGTTGCCGTTGGCAGGAATGCAAGTGAACGATGCTTGCATTGTTGTTGTTGCAATGTTTTTAGATAAAAATTCCATAATTAAATGATTATTAACGAATTCTATTTAATAAAATATATTTAAATAAAATATCATTTGAGTTTCGTAAAGATTCGAACGTTTTAATCCAATAAATCAAGGTACTTAGGTTATATTTGCGTATGTATGTGTCCAAGAAAGCGTTGCGAGGCCGAGATTTTCAAAAAAGGATAGCTTTTCATAAACTTTAAAGATTAACCACAGGCCGTACACATCAAATCAATATAGCTGAATTGTAGCCGACATTTGTTCTATAGCTTTCAATTAGCTTAAATTTTTAAAATTAAGTCTACAAATTAATTACAAAATCAAAAGATAATCCGAGAACTTTTCCAATTATCTTGCATCCAACATGGAGCTTAAGATTACGAAATTTAGAGAATGCGCTAACGTACTCTTTGTTGAAATCTCTCTGAGATATTATGAATCCAAATAAGAATTAATTAGATGCTGGAAAAAGGGTGGGACAATTTGGTATAAATTGTAGCTTTTTGGCTTATCATTCGATATGACTGAACCATAGTTTTAGATACTTATTTTTGGACCAAATTTGTACCCATGTCCGCCTGTCTGTCTTGCTGACTGTTGCGTTAGCTTGAGCTGCATCTAGTTCCCTTGAAACTTTCCACATTGTAATAGTAAGTTTTGTTGCCTCCTCCATAAATTGTAAAAGCTTGGAATAAGCATAACTCTCGTTAAACTCGAAATAATTTCCCAATTTCTCTCACTCTTTACAAATTTCACTATTTCTATCAATACTAGATCTAGTGTGAAGATGAGAACTATTGGTTTATTTCTTATGACCCCTCCAAAAAATGAACTAAACCTTAAAAAACATCCCTCAGATTTGGCTGAAAATTTGCACATCGTAATATTTGTATTGGACTAAGATCAAGTGCGAAAATCAGCAATATCGGCCAGCTTCACCTGGGGTCACACCATAAAACGTGAAAATTTTTAATCTTTAAGGAAAACAAGTAAAAGAAGAAGCTAAGTTCGGCCGGTTCGAACTTTTCATACCATCTACCATTTGGATGAATTTAAAAAAAAAAATCCGTTGAAAAATACCGCTCAAATGAAAACCGCTATATGGGGGCTATACGAAGACGTGTTCCTGCATAAGTAATTTGTGTCATAGGTTGTAGTAACGGCTCCGAACTTTATATTTGAAATTTTAAACAATTCCGGTGAATAATGTCGTAAAAATTATGAAAATACCGAATATCTGAGGGTACCGTTATACTAGCGCGAATTTAGACAATTCTCTTCTAAGGGGTAAAGTACCGCAAAGAAATCCTTGTGTAGAATTTCAGACAATTCCATTGAAAAATGTGGCTAAAATCATCAAAATACCCAATATCGGATTGTACCATTATATGGGGGCTATTCGATATCGTGAAACTATAAAGATAATTCTCTTCCAGGGGATTAAGTGCTCTTATTTTTTCGTATAAATTCCTATTAAAATCAACAAATAAAAATTTTGAAAAAAGAAATTGTTTTACTATGAATTACGAATTGTGCCTTATGAACGGGTTAATTCGTGTACTTAATCTGAGAGCGAAAAACGTGATTGAAATTGCAATGAGAACATAGCATAAGTAATTTTATTAATAATCCGGTTGTATCTATGACATTGGTATTTTGAAATAAAAAACAAAAACATTGTTGTCTGTAATAGAGAGAGTAATATGAAGTTTTTTTATTTATTTATTTATTATTATTTTTTTTTGTTTGCTATAATAATAAATACTGATATATCAAAACTTTTCGGAAATGGACGAAAGCTTTCAATTTTTTTATGAAAGCCCCAAATTAAGTGGGATACGTTAGAGTACGAATGGTTCGAAATTAATTTTTTTGTCGAAAACAGGCTGTAAACGGCCAAAAATAAACCCAAAAGACATAAGGTCTACAAATATTTTTTGGACTTGAACCGACTAAATAAATATATTTAAGCTTAGAATGTTAATGCCTTTGATTGCACGTCAAATAAATGACGATCTTTTTAAAACTTTTTAAACCGTGTCGGTGAAAACAGGTTTTAGTTCGTCTCTAAGTTTTATAGATGCAGGCAGTGTCTAATCAGGTCATTCGCGGATAAAACTCAAAAAAATCATCTGGCTCGCTAAATGTTCTACTCATAAACAAGTTAATCCCTGTATCAATATAATAGTATTCTTGAACTAAGGCATTCTTTGTGTAGCTATTGAAAGAAACCTTGGTATGAACATACATACACACATGTGTTGGTTATCTTTTGAGTAACCTCTTGCATTCAACATGTCAGTGTCAAATTCAACTTTCCACCTCGGCATTAGCCCTTCTTTGACGAACAACATCAACATCCAGTGATGTGGTGATGTAATTCCATCTTGGATTAAAAGTTTTGACTCTAAACATTGTTTGTTTGACTTTTCTTCGAATGTGTATGAAATGTGACAGACGAAGTTAAAGTTCTAAGAAACTCAATGAAACTTTGCAATCTAATGTCAGGACTTGACGATGTTTTGACTGGGACATTCATAATATGTGCATAACTTTATACCCGTCATTGTTTTTCTATTTGTTTTTACTTCGACACTGATAGTGATTTCAAATCAGTTTTATTTGAATATCATTGTAACCAAACTTTTCCAAACCGTATCAACTTATGGCCAACGGAAAGTTTAAATGCGTACAATGTACGTTGTTACTTTTAGATAGGGTTTTTATGAATGATATGGAAAGAAAAATAAAATAATATATTTTCAAAACTCTTCCATTATGACCTTTTTTAATATGTCCCTTTTAGCTGAATTTTATACAATTTTATTTATTTAAGCAAAGGTTTTGGAGAGCTAACACAAGACAGGTATTATAGGGATTTTGTAATAATTCTTTCCCTTATCATAGTTTTTAGAAAGCTAGCGGTATGTCATATGACAAGCAGTATTAATCTGTGTGCGCATAGTATATATCATAAGGAATACCAATTACCCACATCTCGCACGAGCTTTTTCCGTCTGTCCTTCCGTCCGTCCGTCTGTCCATGTATTTTTGTAAACAAAGTACAATTCGCATTTATTGCCCCATCCAGATGAAATTTTGCACAAATCATTTGTTTGGCTCAAAGACGAACCCTACTGAAATTGGAGATAATCAGTCAAAATTTAGATTCAGCTCCCATATATATCTTCGTCCGATTTGCTTTTATTGTGCACCAAACGTGTAATGTCAGCCCGAATAGTATGGAATTTTGCACGTACGATCAGATTGGACCTGAAAATAAGTATGCCAAATTTGATCGAAATCGGTTTAGATATAGCTACAGCTCCCATATATATTGTTCATTCGATTTGTTATTTTTTTCCTCCGCAGCCGTAATGTGCACTCTGTGACAACAATATTTGGGGAAATACATCAAATACAGCTCAGAAATATCTTTGCCAAATTTTATCGAGATCGGTTCAGATGTGGATATAGCTCCCATATATAACTTTGTCCGATTTACCTTTGATTGTGCACCAAACGTCTAATATTTGCCCAATTGGAATTTGGCACTTACGACCGCATTGAGTCTAGAAGCTAGTATGTCAAATTTGGTGAAGATCGGTTCAGATATAGCTATTGCTCCCATATATATTGTTCATCCGATTTGTTGTATTTGTTACCCATAGCCGTAATATGCACTCCGTAACAACGATATTCAGGGAAATATATCAAATACAGCTCAGAAATATCTTTGGTAAATTTTATCGAGATCGGTTCAGATTTGGATATAGCTCCCATATATATCTTTATCTGATTTCAAATTAATTGTGCACCAAATGAGCAATACAAGTCCGAATTTAGAAGATACAAATGTTTCGGCATATTTAGTCCTTTGAACTTTAAATTATAATTATAATCATAGCGTGTATGATTGAATTCTCCCATAAAAACTTTAATTGTTATGCGCAGCTCTACTAAATTAGCAAAGTGGTGTAGGGTATCATAAAGTCGGCCCCGCCCGACTTTAAGACTTTCTTTACTGGTTTATTTATATTATTTATTTTACATTATTTATTCAAATTGCTCCTTTGTTGGATGAAATTACATTAGATTTGTAAAAATGTTGAAATTTTGATATATTCAAATTTGAAGGCATTTCCTTAAAAAAAATTAATGCAAGGGAAGTTCAACAATTTCTAAAATGTATTTATGACAATTCATCTCCGAATGTACCGAGTATATAAATGTTGGAAATTTGCAGTTAAATGTTATGGAAAAACATCGTTGTGTAAAAAATTTAATTTCCTTATTAAAATTGTAATATGGCTCCAAAAAATGACATATTTTCATGACAATGAAATTTGTAAAATACATTTTAGAAATTAGTATTCCAAATGATAATCACAAGTATCCAACAGTAATAGCCTTATTGATGAATTGATGTACACATGCAAGTGACTCTTAGAAAAAACGCAATGCATACAGTCATGTTCACATGCAAACTCACTCCCATCTGTAAATATCTGATAATACCTTCTACTATAATATACCCATATTTTTGTTACTCCTCAATATAATCTCTCTAGGAAATTCACATCTGCCAATTTCTGAAATTTTTTTGTTTTATTTATTATTATTATTATAATCTTTTTTTAGAAATATTGTAACAGTTTTCTCTTCTTTGAGTTAATAATCATGAATTCTATTCTGATTTCTGAATAACAGGGCGAGATAAAAAAACTGAAACAAAGTCAAACGTCATAATTTTTACTTTTTTTTTTTTGAAATTTTGTTGAATGAAAGCAAAAATGTCGGAAAAAGCATTACTTTTTTAGAAAAAGTTTAGATTTGTTCGAATTGGTCACCTTTAGCACGAATTATGGCCTTCAAACAGCCAATGGAACCACACGCTGCCCGAATGTTGCTCTGCAGTATTTTGCCCATTCCCGGCGAAGGGCTTGCTTGAGGTGATCTACACTTTTGTATTTTTCAGTGCCAACCTTGTTTTCCAAAATACTCCAGACACCGTAGTCCAAAGGATTGGTATCCGGAGATCTTGGTAGCCATTGTGCGCTGGAAATGAAGCGAGGAACCTCATTTTGTAACCATTCTTGGGTGGCGCGTGCTGAATATATTTTTGCGATAATGTTCGGCATTTTTTCTGATACCACGTTCGATTAGTACGAGCGGAGAGCGACCATCGGCTGTTATGGCGGCCCACACCATCACCATGGCCAACCGAAGGTTTTCATTTTCAGCTGACCTCTTTGGCAAGTAAACACGATCATTTTGTTTGTTTACAAAATGCTGGACAACGAATGTTTTCTCATCGGAGAAAACCAAATTCGGCAGTTCACCACTTTCGGCCAAGCGAATTTCAATGGCTTTACCCTGAGCTCATTTTTCAATATTTGCCGAATGGAATATTGCGATATGTTCAGCACACGAGCCATTTTTTCGCCACCGCGACGCGGGTTTCGATCAAGTCGCTTCTTTGTTTTTCGAACTATTTCTGTTGATGTTGCTGTTTTCTTCCGTCCACTTCCTTGACGTCGGGCTACGCTACCAGTAGCACGGTAACGAGCGATGGTACGAGACACAAAAGATTTATTCACATTTAAATGCTGGAGAGCTCTAACGATAGCCACTTGTGGTTTTCCAACTAATTTTAAAGAAATCACACTATCACGCTTGAATTCTACAACAAATAATTTTTTTTCAGGAATATTCTCACCAAAATGCTTTTGTACGTTTGTAAACGATATAATGAGCTGTCACTGGAATAATTTTAATAGCTGTGGGTCGAGTGGCTTAGAAATTGCAGTAGTCTGAAGTTGGTTGCAGTTTTTTTTCATCTCACCCTGTATTTACTAAATTGAGTGTATATATAGAGAATTAGCGCAAGAAGGAGTTGGCATGAAACAATTTAGAGACAGAGAGAAAGAGAAGAAGGTAAAATGCGCCGAAATGTTTAATACACCTTTGAACTAAAATTTCCAATGCCGAATTTCATATCTCTACGTTCTGTGGCAGCAAAATAGTGGAGCTATAAAGTTCACGTTCGTTATTAACTTATATTTGACGCTAAGGGTATGCATAGATGTACAAGTATTGGTAGAAAGATTTGCGGACAATGGAGAGTTATGGTGTAGTGATGTCGGCTTGTTCACGATTGAACGGGTTGTACAATCGGTTCCGCTAAGATTTATGACTACTTCCAATTCACTACCAGTGTTTGAGTTACGAAAAAGTACAACGAGCAGAAGCTCCTGTGGGACAACGCACTGTCCTCTTTGCTATTGGCGCATGTTTTCTTTGTTTAGTTGTTGTCACTGTTAGTTGTGCTATTGGTGCAATGTATGTTCTGACTAGCGTATGTCTTTGTCTATATAGATCCCAGATTTTTTTTATATCCTCTATATAAAGGAACATCCCGACATCCCGTATTCTGATGATTTTTACCGCATATACCAACGAAATTGTTACCTGGTAATTCCCAATAGATAACAAGTCCTTTAACAAAAAGTTATCTATATAATTAACCTAATGTTATATGGTATTTTGAAAATATTAAATGTATTCTGCAACCGATTTCACTGACATTTGCAGTTTAATGCCCGATCCGGCTTTGTGGGTCTTAAATATTGAATCGTAAATAAATTAATATTATGGAACAAAATCTAGAGCTGAACCCATTTCCACTAAGTTTAAAAAACAAAGTTCCGGTAACGTAATGTGAAAAATTGTACCTCAGTTGGATAAGAAATTCAATCAGAACCGCTTTAAAAAAGTGGGCAGGGGTGGGGGTACAAATTGGCATGCATAAATCGTTATAGAAAGTGTATATATCGATACTTCTTTATGCAACAAGAAAAAATACAAAAGTACAAAAGTCACCACCTACAACGGTAAAATTAGGTTTTAGCTATTTTTTATTTTAAAAAAAAAAAATGGCAAAACCAAAACCAGTTTATACAAATAATTTGTTCAATACCACATAAAATATCGTGACTTTTCTTAAAAAAATATATGCACACATGCCTTAAAAGCTGGATATTGATTCGAGCCGGTTTGTCACCCTCATACTCCCCCTGAATATCGCAAACTAACTCAATTCACATTTTATAACCCTTTCGTTTTATTTTTCTATCGAATTCGTTTAAGTTTCGCGTTGAAGCAACCATTGTGTGCGCCGAGTGGTTGTAACCTCTGGCTCTCTTTTGTTTGTTTGATATGCAAATCGAGCTGTATTTAAGCATTAACTTTTTAACACACTCATTCGCAACACTAACATTTAGCCAGCCACCCTCTAACACAATACTAAACTATTCAAGTATGTGAGTTTGCGAATGAGTGTGTGTGTGTGTGCACGTATGTGTGTTAACATTCCGATTGCATTTGTTTGTTCTATGAGAAATGCATGGGAAAAGGGGTCAGATTTGGGATGTATGTTTGCAGGCATGGCAGTGTGAATGAAACGTTGACAACTAATTGTGTGTGGAACTTATTAACATAAACCATTTTATTACGTTATAATCGCCCAAAAAATATGCACCATGAACATTTATTGCGCGGCGACTTTATAAATGTAAATGCCGTCAACGCTAAATAATCGTCAAATATTATTTAACATATGCACGAAAATTACATTTTAATACAATTACAAATGCTAAACTTTTGAACACGCCAATTTACACAAAGCCGCCTACGCGTACAAGTTGATTAAGCGTTTTGTTCTGCTCGCACACACACACATGCGTATATATGTAGGCATGTATTGTGCGTTTGTTGCCTGTCATCCGTGCTGGATGTTTTTAAATTTGGAAATCGATGACACCCATAACACTGGCCACCAGCGCATGGACTCCTAAAATGCATGTGTGTGTGTGTGTGAATTAGTGACCACTTTAAGTGAAGCCATTCGTTCCACCGCATTCACTTGTACTCGGCGACATCCCAAATGAATCGCCTTTTGGTTTATTAAAATCCAGCATCTGATTTGGGGAGAATCTCTGCGAACGAATGGATGTGGCAGCGTAATATTATTGCAATTGACATTACTATAGTATCCTGCGGCGAACGCGGCGACAATTCAATCTCGTTTAATCTTATCAACGCCGATTTGATGAAGTTCACTCAGTGTTGACACAAACAATTTCCACTACAGCAGACAGTCAAGGGTATATCCTAAGTCGAAGGACGGTTGGACAATTGTGGTGTCCTTAATTAGCCACATTTACAATGGGAGCAGCACCAGACAGCATCAACGATAGTGTGTTGCAGCGAATGAAGAGCAATGATGGATGGATGGATAGAGTTTAAAGTGTATGACTGTCGTCTTGATTTGAATTGCATTTCGCTCAGGTCTTAGGTCTTTTTTGGGGCCAACTCAATGAAAGGGATATTTAAATCATTATCGATTAGAGGCATATCCTTGTCCTTGTTTTCCTTCTTCTCAAGGTCAAAGTTAGTATATCAAGTATTCACAGAAAAAACTAATTGGAAATTGTTCAGTATTATGCAATTATTGTTCTGTACCAGACAGATCGAAGATGAGTCCAAGAGTTTCAGAAATTCTAATTTAATAAAAAAGTAACATAAATATACAATAAAAAATCAACTATGAAATTAATATGTGAAGAAAAGAATTTAAATAAACTATTTATTTTGTTCATAGTGGTTGTCAACAGAAGTCGTTTCACAATTGACCAACAGTTTACAGAAAGTATTCTTGATGCAAAATACGATTAAATATCGATATTACCATCGGGGAAAATTGGATATTATTGGTGATCTAAATTTTATTTATAGTTTTTTTTCACATGTGGAAATTTTCCAAAAAAAAATATATATAGCTCATATATCGAGTTTAGTTTATTGGTAATGTGTTCCAATGTTTAGAAAACATGCTGGTTTTGTTTCGTTTTTTATAACAAACGCTTCCAAAAGGAAACGAGATAGACACATAATTCCTTTTGGTGATTGCCATAAAATCACATTCTGAGTCGATGCCCGCCTATCCACGTATTTTTGTAGAAAAAGTACTCGAAGCATTTATTATATTTATTTATTAATTTATGATTACATTTTGCACAGTTTGTTTGCTAGGCCCAAAGAAAAAATCTATCTAAAAAAAACGATGATAATCGGTCCGATTTCAAGTTTTAATTTGTTTGTTCTCATATATATTTCACTGGAAGAAAATCTGTCAAATGATGTGAAAATAGGTTTAGATATATCTATAGGTTTCATAAATGGGCAATATTATACTTCATTTAAACAAGTTAAAAAGTATCAGTAGGTTTTGATGTATATCCTCAGCCAATATTCATTATTTAAATTTATTTTGACTTGTGCTATGACTATTCCATAAAGCGCCAATATTGTCCATTTCCTATCAGACCTACATAATTAATATATAAATATTGAGACGTGCCAGGTTTGGACAATATTCGTTACTTTCTTCACTTTATATGAGATATGTGTTAACTGTAAGAAAATTTAACAATGTGAGTGTGGTACCAGATATAGTCGATCGAAGAATTCCATTTTCATACTTCATATAATACAGAAAACAAGTAAAAAAAGCTGTAAATTCGGCTGGGCCTAACTTTGAATACCCTCCACCATTTGGAACGAATCTGGAAAATTTTCAAAAAAAAAAAAAAAATCCGTTAAAAATTTTGTTAAAATCTTAAAATACCAAATGTAGACATCGTATCAGGGTTTAAACGACGACGACGACTTTTGTCATAAGCCATTACAATATTCAAATGCGAAACTTGAAAAAAATTCGGTGAATAATGTAGCTAAAATCATCAATATAGGCATTATTATATGGGTGCTATACCAAAATGTGGAACTGCACACCCAATTTTCTGCATAAGGCTGCAGTATTCATCACGAATTTAAAATTTGAAACAATTCCGGTAAATAATGTCGCTAAAATCATCAAAATACCGAATATCGGGAGGTACCGTTATATGGTGGCTATACAAAAACGTGGACCTACATGTCCCATTTTCAATACCAAAAGTTATGCAGACATAATATACATTTGAGTAAAATTTTATCAATCTACTTTATTTCGTTCGGAAGCTAGAGTGATTTCCACAGACGGATAGACGGACGGACATCGCTAAAATGACATAGGATTTTATGCTGATCAAAAATATATATGTACTTTGTGGGTTCTAAAATGTATATTTCGAGGTGTTACACACGGAATGACAAATTTAATGTACCCTCCATACTACGGTGGAGGGCATAAAAATATTGGTATGGGCTAAATTACAAGAAAATTGAACATTTATATCAAATTTTATGCGAATTATGACAACTCATAATCTCGAACCTTAAAGGGAGAGTACCAAAGCACTGGCCAATATTGCCGATTTTGCATCTTACCTAAGTCTAATAAAAATATATTACGACGTGTTAGTTTTGGACTATCTCTACTACATCCTTCCAGAAGTACCAGAAGGAGTGGGCCGATATATTCCATATTTACGTAAAATCTCTGAAATATTCATATATAAAAAATAAAACCAGTAAAGAAAGTCTTAAAGTTGGGCGGGCCGACTTTATGATACCCTACACCACTTTGCTAATTTAGTAGAGCTCCACATAACAATTAAAAGTTTTTATGGGAGAATTCAATCATACACGCTATGATTATAATTATAACATAAAGTTCAAAGGACTAAATATGCCGAAGCATTTGTATCTTCTAAATTCGGACTTGTATTGCCCATTTGGTGTAAAATTAATTTGAAATCAGATAAAGATATATATGGGAGCTATATCCAAATCTGAACCGATCTCGATAAAATTTGGCCAAGGTATTTCTGAGCTGTATTTGATATATTTCCCTGAATATCGTTGTTACGGAGTGCATATTACGGTTGTGGGTAACAAATATAACAAATCGGGTGAATAATATATATGGAAGCTATAGCTATATCTGAACCGATCTTCACCAAATTTGACATACTAGCTTCTAGACTCAATTCGGTCGCAAGTGCCAAATTCCATCCCATTTGGACAAATATTAGACGTTTGGTGCACAATAAAAGGTAAATCGGACGAAGTTATATATGGGAGCTATATCCAAATCTGAACCGATCTCGATAAAATTTAGCAAATGTATTTCTGAGCTGCATTTAATATATTTCCCCAAATATTGTTGTTGCAGAGTGCATATTACGGCGGCGGTGGACAAAAGTAAATCGGATGAACAATATATATGGGAGCTATAGCTATATCTGAACCGATTTCCACCAATTTCAAATTTGGCATACATATTTTCAGACCTAATTTGGGTGTATATGCAAAGTTCCATACAATTCGGGCTGATATTACACGTTTGGTGCGCAATAAAAGGCAAATCTGACGAAGATATATATGGGAGCTATATCTAAATTTTGACCGATTATTTCAATAGGGTTCGCCCTTGGGCCAAACAAATGATCTGTGCAAAATTTCATCTGGATCGGGCAATAAATGCGACCTGTACTTTGTTTACAAAAATACATGGACAGACGGACAGACGGACGGACGGACATGCATAAATCAACTCAGAATGTGATTCTATGCAGATCATCAAAAGGAACTATGGGACTATCTCGTTTCCTTCTGCCTGTTACAAACAAATGCACAAAGACATAATACCCTGACCACCTTGTGGTGTAGGGTATAAAAATAAGTTTAGATAAAAGTGTTCCATTGTGGGAGGTATCATTTTCATGCTATATCTACATATCTATATCTTGTGTTTATAAATATTAGGATGTATGAAATTTGAAAATAATCGGATGCTATTTTTTCATTTTATGTGGAGGTACCAAAAGGGGTGAACCGATATATCCCATCTTTACGCCAAATCTTCTATCAGAAGGAATAGATCTATAAATCCAATCTTTGCACTAGATCTAAGTTTAGTAGAAATATTGAGATGTGTGATATTTGAAGAGAATCGGACGTTTATTTCGCATTTTATGAGCTTCATGGCTATTCAAAGTTTTGAGCCGTTGTGGGGGAGGTACATGATGAGTGGACTAAAATAGCCTATTTTCGCACCTGAAATAGTACTGATACAAATATTGGGATTTGCATGCTGCTCGAAGTCGGAAAATCCTTTTTATACCCTCCACCAAAAAAAGTATGCAGGGTATATTAAGTTCGTCATTCCGTTTGTAACTCATCGAAATAATCATTTTAGAACCAACAAAGTATATATATTCTTGATCAGCGTAAAATTCTAAGACGATTTAGCCCTGTCCGTCCGTCTGTTGTAATCACGCTACAGTCTAAACGAATTAAGATAGGAAGCTAAAATTGCACAGATCTCTCTTTTGTCTGCAGGCAGGTCAAGTTCGAAGATGGGGTATATCGGTCCACGATATCGTATAGCCCCCATATAACGGTACCCCCGATATTCGGTATTTTGATGATGTTAGCCACATTTTTCAATGGAATTGTCTGAAAATACACACAAGTAGTTCCTTGTGGGTAATTTATACCTCGGCAGAGAATTATCTTCATAGGTCCACAATATCGTATAGCCTCCATATAACGGTACCCCCCGGTATTCGACATTTTTATGATTTTAGCCACATTTTTCAACGGAATTGTCTGAAAATCCACACAAGGAGTTCCTTGTGGGTACTTTATATCTCGGCAGAGAATTATCTATATAAGTCCGATATATCGTATATTTTGATGATTTTATCCACATTTTTCAATGAAATTGTCTGAAATTCCACACAAGGAGTCCATTGTGGGTACTTTATACCTCGGCAGAGAATTGTCTATATAGGTCCACGATATCGTATATCCCCCATATAACTGTACCCCCCGATATTCGGTATTTTTATGATGTTAGCCACACTTTTCAATGGAATTGTCTTAAAATCCACACAAGTAGTTCCTTGTGAGTACTTCACCCCCTGAGAGAGAATTGTCTATACAGGTCCACGATATCGTATATCCCCCATAGAACGGTACCCCCGATATTCGGTATTTTCATGATTTTACCCACATTTTTTATCGGAATTTTCTGAAAATACACACAAGGAGTTCCTTGTGAGCATTTTACCCCCCGACAGAGAATTCTCTATATAGGTTAACGATAACGTATAGCCCCCATATAACGATACCCCGCGATATTCCGTATTTTGATGATTTTAGTCACATTTTCCAATCGCATTGTCTGAAAATCCACACACGGAGTTCTTTGTGAGCACTTTACCCCCTAACATAGAGTTCTCTATATAGGTTAACCATATCGTATAGCACCCATATAACATTAACCCCGTTATTCGGTATTTTGATGATTTTAGCTATATATTCCAATTATATTCTCTGAAAATTCACACAAGGATTTCTTTGTGAGCACTTTAACCCCTGAAAGGTATTTGTCTATATAGGTCCACAATAGCGTATATCCTCCCATATATCTGCACCTTCCGATATTAGGTATTTTAAAGATTTTAACAGAATTGTCAATGGATTTTATTTTTTTGAATATTTTCTAATTCGTTCCAAATGGTGGAGGGTATTCAAAGTACGGCCCGGCCGAAATTACTGCTTTTTTACTTGTTTGTTCTATAAACTTATAAATTGTTTTTCTGTGATAATATTGACCTTTTATGGGGGAGGAACCAGAAGGAGCAGTCCGATATCGCCCATTTCCAAACTCGATCTAAGTTTGACAATAAGATTACGATGTACCAAGTTTGGACCAAATCGGATACTAAATTCGAGAATTATCGTACTCACCAACCAGAAAGGCAGACAGAAGAACGGACACCCCTAGATCGACTCCAAATGTTCTAAAAAGAGATTAAGGGTATAAAAACAAGTCTGAAAAATGTCCTTAGAAAATATCTAACTACCTGACCAGAATAAATTGTAATATTATTATTTTCCTGTTTGTAATACAATTTTACTTCACTTAAAGGTTACCGAATTTGGTACACAATACAGGTTGAGATGAAAAAACGGCAACCAACTTCAGACTGCTGTCATTTCTAAGCCAATCGTTCGACACCTGTTAAATTATTCCAATGACAGCTCATTATATTGTTTACAAGCGTACATATAATGAGAATTTTCCAGAAAAAAAGTTATTCGTGATGGGACTCAAGCGTAATAGTGTGATTTCTTTATATTTGGCTGGAAAACCACAAGTGGCTATCGTTAGAGCACTGCAAGAACTTACACCGCAACCGGTGATATAATCGCGAAAATATTCTGGAGGGTGTATTAAAGCCTTGGGCATACAAACATTTTGGCGCAGACCTTGGACATTCCAAGAGGACTCAGCACCAAAATGTTGTTCCTCGCTTCCGGCGCACAATGGACAATGCTCTTTTCCTTTGAAGATAAATTGCAAAATGGTGTTCCAAAGTTTTTAAAGGTCAATGTGTCCTACATGTATAAAATAAACATCTGTCACATTTTATTTTGTAACACCTCAAATTTTGTTTGAAGATCATCTTTATAGACTATATACGAACTGACTTTTTACAATTACGCATTCATCAATTCCAATATGAGATTATGCATAATTGAAGTTAGAAACCCATTAAAGATTAGAAAATCCCTCCGCTGGTGATAGTTAGTGGAGTGTGGTCCATCTAACTATAGCTTTTTTATTACCTTGTTTATCATCATGGATTCCTATTATCATTTAGCTCTATGAATATTTAAACAATAAATATGTTTAAACAATTTCCATTTATCACCATTACATTCCATTTCATGTTTTTATTTTTCTTGCCTTTTTTTTCGTTCGAAAGTCTGAACTGGCTTACGTGCACTAAATACAATGCGAGACGTGCCCAGTTGACGGTGCGTGTACTTCCATCACCTTTGTGTAACGAAAATATTTGAAATGTGATTTATGTTGGTTTGAGTTAAATGATAATGGCATGTCGATTGAAATGAAACCAACAGAATCGAACGAGAGCACCAGAAATGATGCTTGCTCGTATAATCCCAAAAAATGCAACATTCATGTCAATAGCCTGAGCTGCAGGAGTTGCAATAACGCACGCACACCGGCATTATTATTATTGTTCATGTTGCAGTTGTTATTGCTGTTGTAGTTGTTGGTGCTGCACCAGTTGTATAACCAAAGCAGAACAATAACAAAAACAAAAACCATAACACTCGTAAATCACATTTAAATCACAGCCATCATCATTGTCACCATCAACAGCAGTCCAACTGGCCACGGCTGGTGGCCGCGGGGCACCAAAATGATTATCGGCAACGCATGGCCTTAGAGCCACCAATTCAACCATTATCGCCACAAATGCAATCATTGCTGAGAATTGTTGTAAATAAAACTGAGGCCCGAAGTTATTTTTGTTAAAAGCGAAATTGCTTTTGTTCACAAAACTCAACTAAATACATATGTAACCCTTTGCCGCGATATTGATTTAAAATCGGAAGCTGTGCAATTTGAAGAAATAATTTGAGATAGTTTTTAACAATGAAATTATTTTTTATTTATTTATTTGTATACTATTGTCTGCTACAATATTAATTAAAAACTAAACAAGTGAAAGTTTGGCGGAGACGAATTATTGTTTTAGTCGTCTTTTTCAACATATTCCGGAAGAAAATGTTGGCTATTGTCTGGTTAATAAATTCTTGAAAATATTGTTTTCTTGTCCATGAGAACCTTACCTAAAATCCTTCTTGACCTTCTCCAATTTCAATAGGGTACGTCCTTGGGTCAAACAAATTATTTCTGCAAAATTTTATCTGGATCGGACAATAAATGCGACCTGTACTTTGTCTACAAAAATACATGGACAGATGGACAGACGGGCGGACGGACATGCATAAATCGACTGAGAACGTGATTATATGCAGATTTTACATTTTATTGAATGCAACAAATGTCGGAAATAGCAACAAATTTTAGAATAAGTTTAGATTGGTTCGAATATTGCTCTGCGGTGTTTTTGTATTTGTATGAGTATTTTCCAAAATACTCTTGATACAATAGTCCAACGGATTGGTATCCGGAGATTTTGAAGCGAGGAACCTCATTTTGTAACCACTCATGGGTTGCGAGTGCTGAATGCGATGGTGCTGAGTCCTGTTAGAATGTCCAAGGTCGGCGGCCAAAATGTTTGCGTGCACAAGGCTTTAATAAAAACCCTCCAGAATATGTTCGCGATAATATTCGGAATTTATTCTAATTAATAAGAGCGGAGAGCAGCCATCGACTGTTATGGCGACCCACACCACCACCATGGCCGGAGCTTTAGTTATGGGGGCCAACCGAAGGTGCACATTTTCAGATGACCTCTTTGGCAAGTAAACACGATCATTTTGTTTGTTTGTTTACAAACTGTTGGACAACGAATGTTTTCTCATCGGAGAAAACCAAATTCGTCAGTTCACCACTTTCGGCCAAGCGAAGCAACTCTTTAGCTCTTTTGAGTCTATTTTTTTTCTGTTGTGGTGTAAGTACTTGCACTTTTTGGAATTTCAATGGCTTTACCCCGAGCTCATTTTTCAATATTTGCCGAATGGAATATTGCGATATGTTCAGCTCACGAGCCACTGCGACGCGGGTTTCGATCAAGTCGCTTCTTTACTTTTCGAACCATTTCCGCTGATGTTGCTGTTTTCTTCCGTCCACTTCCTTGACGTCAGGCTACGCTACCTGTATCACGGTAATGAGCGATGGTACGAGGCACAAAAGATTTATTCACATTTAAATCCTGGACTGTTCTAACGATATCCACTTGTGGTTTTCCAGCCAAATATAATGAAATCACCCTATCACGCTTGAATTCCATTACGAATAACTTTTTTTCTGCAAAATTCTCACTAAAATGCTTTTGTACGCTTGTTAAAAATATAATGAGCTGTCACTGGAATAATTTTTAAAGAGAGCAATGGTTTTCCAACTAACGAAACTGACAACTTTTAATATTTGCTGATCGCTACCAATATTACGATATCATCCCGGAGAAGGGAATGGCCCGCTTCTTGACGTGTCAGCTTTGGTGAAAAGCAAGCTCTATAAGTGCCGAGCATTCACAAGTGAATGAGAATCGCACTTACTTCTTACCTTTCCCTATATGTTTTATTAAAAAATACTATATTAAAACTTCAAACATATCCACAAAAATGTTCATATTTTAGCAAAAATTACTAACAATCTTTATTTTGCTGTGATGGAAATATTTACCTAATGCAATTTCCTTTTTGTAAAAATTACATGTTTCCCATATTTAATTAGATATTAGTATGCATAGACTTTCCATATTAACTGAATTAATATACAATTTAAAGTTAATTCTGCGCTTTGTTCAGTGGGCTTTTGAAAATTTTCAATATTCCAACATACTTCTGCAGTGCACCTCGTTCACTCCTTGAGCCATGTAGTTCGTGTTGTGCCAATAAATCCAATTTCCACAAACGTGTCATGTTTTCACATTGTTTCTATTCTGGAATTGTTCGCATTTCGTATCTGTGCAACGTTCAAGAGTCCACACTTTCACACTCACACACCGCAGAACTACTGAATACAGCGGCGCGTGTACACGCACACATCGGTGTTGGGTAAATGGGTGAGAAGTAAAGCAAAATATCAGTTCATTCAACATGTTCGCTGAATAAGTTCTGTTTCCGCTTTTTCGGTTAGTTTGCGATATTTCCGTGCCTCTCTCGCTGTCTTGGGTTGGGTTTTCAATTCGCAACCATCAAACACACACACACTCATATGAACCAATCGCATGCACTGCTCGACTCGGTATTGACTGCGTTCTGCTGTGTTTTACTATTTCTATCCCTGGGCTGTTGTTGATTTTGTTTTTGTGTTGTAGTTTTCTTTTTGCATTGTGGTTTTATGTCATAATTCCTTAAATGTTACTTAAGCACTTCAACACCTTTTCCGTTAACTATTTATGTCTGTGCAGGGTATGTGTGTGTGAGTGTGTGCGGGACCATGCGGAAAGTAGTTGGAAAGTTTTCGGGTTGAAGAACGTCGGTTAGGATATCAGAATTCTGATACAAATGAATGAATGTTCATTTGTTTATGCCTAAATGCGCTCATGGCTAACATGCGTCGGGGAAGCAATTAGAGTTAGAGTTACAGTGTTCAAGTGGAAGTGGTGTTGTCGCATTTTACTATTTCATTAAGAGTTTAGGGTATCATACAAAGCTTAGTGTACTAAAAGTGATTACATAGACATCGAAAAAAATATATAAAAAATTTAAACCCTTGTGAGCAAACACTAATTTTTATATGAAGAAACGTGAGTTTTTTAATCAGCCAGTAGGATGGTGTCAGCACCCTCAGCCTTACGACTACCGAGGGAGTTATACATCAAAGTTACGGGTTTACATCCGATGTCTTTTTCGACAGAAGGAGTTTTAGAAAATATGGTGTCGATCGTCTGTTTGGCCAGCTGGAGCGCACGATTTATCTAGAAGAAATATCCGTAATATTTTTGTAAAATTTGTTATTGTGTTCGAAACGAAATAACTCCCTAGTTTTCACCAAACGTTGCACATTGCAATGTTCCTGGAACAGTAAGTCCAGGATGTATATAAGACATATTGGCCTGTTCTTTCTGGAAGCTCTTATACATAAAATTACATTTTAATTAGTTATAGCTCTAACATAATTCCACTACTTTGAAGTTTTTTTTTTTTGTTCACTTAGTTTGGACAATCTAGACTAAATTAGTATCTGTCAAGGTTGGACCACGTTTATGAACAACTTGCTATGAATATCTTTCCAGATTAAGGTATAGCTCATTTATATTGGTTCCACCCCATTTCAAAATTTAAACCGCTCAAATACCCTAACAGACATTAACTAACGATTAGAGTTGGTACGATTTACTTCACAAAAATGCCTATCATAAAAGTACATCTGTTATGTGTCGCTCTGCTAAAGGGTGTTTTTTATTGGGGTATATAACTTTAAGTTGGCATCACTTTTTTAACTGGCGGCCATTTTGTCAGCTGTCAAATGATTAATATGTAGTTTGGTTTGCCATTTCATCATGAACAGGTTGTCAAAAGAACAACGCTTCCAAATCGTGCAAATTAATTGCGGAAGTAATGGTTCAGGTCGCGAAGTTCACCGCAAGCTCCGTCCATTTTATGGTCGACATAATCGTCCATCAGAGCAATTAATTCGGTTAACCATGGATCGTTTTCACACTACGTTTACTCTATGTGATAATACGCATCCGCAGAGAAGTCGAACAGTGCGCACCGAAGAAACATTTGCCGCTGTAGAGTAAAGTGTTGAAGAAGGCCCGAATGAATCGATTCGCCACCGTGGAAGATTTTGCGCAAAGATCTTGGCTTGCGACCTTAAAAGATCCAGCTTGTGCAAGAATTAAAGCCGCGGGACCATGCAATGCGTCGCGATTTTGGTGTATGGGCCGAAAATGAGATTCATTTGGATGCTGATTTTATCACAAAATTTTGTTCAGTGATGAGTCTCATTTTTGGTTTAATGGCTACGTCAACAAGAAAAATTGCCGCAATTGGAGTGAAGAGAATCTACATGAGACCCTTGAGACGCCATTACATCCACAAGAACTGACTGTTTGGTGTGCTCTATGAGCTGTTGGAGTCATTGAGCCATACTTCTTCAGAAATAATGCTGGAGAGTCAATTACCGTTAATGGAGACCGGTATAGAGCCAGGATAACCGACTATTTTGTTCCCGAATTGGATGGCATGAATGTCACAATCGAATTATTGAAGGAAACATTCGATGAGCACATAATTTCGCGGAATGGACCTGTCAATTGGCCACCAAGATCGTGTGATTTGACACCATTGGATTATTTTCTTAGGGGATATATGAAGTCGCTCGTCTACGCCAACAAACCAGAAATGTAAGGGGACTTGAAAGCCAACATTCGTGGCGTTATTGCTAACATAAGGCCCCATTTGCTCGATAAAGTGGTTGAAAATTGGACATGTAAAATTGGCTTTATTCGAGCCAGCTGCTACGCCACATGCCGATATCATACTTAAACATTAATGGCATAAGATTATCCTTCCAATAAAGCCAAATTGATGGACATTAAAACGATTTTCTTGTGTTTTATTTCAATTCGAATTTCTATACCTCAATAAAAAAAAATTGTTTAAAAAAATATTAAAATAGGAAATAAATCTCAAATATAACATGAAGTCATTTCCTCATTCCATCTACCCGCACCACTGTGCGTATGAGCATTGGTTGTAGGAACTTGTTGTTCATACGTTTTGTTCACGCCAAACTCAAAACACATACACTCACAAAATACACTCATTTCTGGAGATGTAGTAACACTATCAAGTTTTATTCAATTTCTTGTTTATGTTTGGGTTTGCAATATTTTGCGTTTGCTATTCCCTTTTTTTCTTTTGCTGGCATTCAAGGTAATAAAGTTTCTTCTTGCTAGCATTTTGGTTTCCATTCAACAGCAAATTCGTGTTCCTTTTCGGAATGACATGCCAAAAACAAAGACTCAAGACCAAAAGGCTGCAATTGTTACAATTACTCTACACGGCCGAAGGAAGGTGGTACTGGCTTAAATGCTGACGCTGACATTGCCATTGCAAGTGCCACATTTTCAGCCCAAGGCTGAACCGACACAACAACCGCTGTCGGCTTGTTGTTTCTAACACAACCAACTTTTGGCAAATAAAAACACGCTCAAGTATCATAATGGGAATTGCTATTTTAGGTTGCATCTTCAGTCTTGTTTGGATCAACAAAAACAACGAATTGATTCCAAATAGGAAACCGGTAAAGCACCGTCATACACCGTTATAGTAATTATGAGTTTAAAAATTTTAAACCAATTACAAAATATTTAACTTGAAGTGGATATTAAATGGATTTAGGAAAAACTCATATTCTGTTTGAACCAAAAATATCAGGACATACACAAATTGTGAGAACTTGTACCCCGATATTTAAATGTAAACCGCTTTCGACATAATTTAGTACCTTTAGCCTACATTGTAGCGATACCATTGCTATATTTTACTTCAAATCGAATGATTTCCGAAAAATTTCTTCAACTTACTTCTAGGTTAAATTCACTCGTTTGTGCCAAATTCATTCTATTTGATCCGATAGTATCCAGTTCCCAATGTGGTGTGGCCTTCAAGTAATTTCCAAAATATTTATATTACAAATACATTGAATGATGTTATAAGGGTCTAATAAACAAAATAAATATTATTTACATTCCGAAAAAAAATCGAAAATTTTTCGGAACCACTTGTTGGACCGAACCGAACCATATTTTTTAAAATGAAATACGATTCTTGGTTTGGTCGGTTTTGGGTTTTCGTTAGAAAATGGTTTTGTTCACAGTCGATTTGGTTAAAGCTTCTATAGAAATCTTGGCCGGTTTTTATTTTCGGGGCTGCAAACCGGGTTTGAACTGGAGCGTAAATTCTGTAAATGAACCGAAGTTCATTTACAGAATTTACGCTCCAGTTCAAACCCGGTTTGCAGCCCCGAAAATAAAAACCGGCCAAGATTTCTATAGAATGAACCGAATGTTCATTTACAGAATTTACGCTCCAGTTCAAACCCGGTTTGCAGCCCCGAAAATAAAAACCGGCCAAGATTTCTATAGAAGCTTTAACCAAATCGACAGTCGTCCATGGGTCAAACTACAGGGTGAGATGAAAAAACTGCAACCAACTTCAGACTGCTGTCATTTCTAAGCCACTCGTCCGACAGTGACAGCTCATTATATTGTTTACAAGAGTACAAAAGCAATTTGGTGAGAATTTTCCAGAAAACAGTTATTCGTGATGGAGTTCTAGCGTAATAGTGTGATTTCTTTATACTTGGCTGGAAAACCACAAGTGGCTATCGTTAGAGCACTCCAGCATTTAAATGTGAATAAATCTTTTGTGTCTCGTACCATCGCTCGTTACCGTGATACTGGTAGCGTAGCCCGAAAGGGAAATGGACGGACGAAAACAGTAACATCAGCCGAAATGGGTCGAAAAGTAAAGAAGCAACTTGATCGAAACCCGCGTCGCAGTCGCCGAAAAAGGGCTTGTGAGCTGAACATATCGCAATATTCCATCCGGCAAATATTGAAAAATGAGCTCAGGGTAAAGCCATTGAAATTCCAAAAAGTGCAAGAACTTACACCGCAACAGAAAGAAAATAGACTTAAAATGTCGATGGTAATGTTTACCAGGGGGTAAGGCAGGGAATATATAGGTTTCGAAAAGAGCCACCAAATCTAAATTGTGCATTGCAAACGTCATCTTGGAAAACATTATCCGTCGCACGAAATCGTGTTATGATTTTATGGTTTTATAAAACATAATTCATTGTAAAATTAAACAGTGAGGAGTGATTTAAAAACATACCATATTTAAGCTGAGCAGTGATAAAATAATTATCCATTAAAAGTGCTTCCTTCTGTTTGCTGAAAACCACAAGCTGCACCGAAATAAATGCTTAATGTGTTAACTCCAATATGGATATTGAAAGACGGCGAGACGTCTTTTTCAGCCAAGAGAAAGAATGTGGTCATGTTATGTACGGTCAGGAACATTTTACGCCACATTAATTTCGGACAAGATAAAAACAATTAAACACCACAGATTCTCGTCTCATTAAAGAGAATAAATTGTAATATTTTGAACGTACGTTTTGTGGGTAAATTGCTATTAAAATTTTTAAATTTTATGAGTCAAGTATTTTGAATAAATGTGTAGATTTGAAATTGTGATCTTAGCAAAAGAAATCAGCCTGACTAGAAAGAATACAAAGAATTTTCCACATTCTTTTTCAAAAACTTCCAAATTACTATATATTTCTATATTTTTTTCCCAACTTGAATTGATACATTACATAAACGGCTGCTTTTATAATAAGTTTTTTTTTTTTTTCTGAGATTCCTCTAGTTTCATCATCTTCTTCGTCTTCTTCTCGGTAATGCCACATTCTGATCTTTTCGACCCGTATGCCATGCATTCATGTTGATATTTACATTTACGTGTTTTCAACGCTACAAACTCTCTTTCACACACACACACATTCTGCGACACAAGCTTGGTGTTTCGAGAGTGGAGAAGAGTGATAGAGCCATGTACTTTTCGTCCAATATACGTGAGTTCAGTGAAGTGTATTTAAACATTTTGCCATATGCAATTTAACGCAAATTACAATTATAAAACCGGTCCAACAACAATGCGTTGTTACAACAACAATTATAAATGGAAAAAAAACACCAACACAACTTACAACTTTTATTTGTTTCATTTAAATTCGAGCACAAATTTAAGTTCAAGAAAAATGTAAAATTTAATATCGCCACAAAAAGATAACTCAATTCATTACAATTTACAATAGATGAGATTTTCTCTCCGAAAAAGAAAACAAAGGAAGCCAACACTGGCACTGGCGAAGCAGATCGACTGCCGACCCACCCAAGACTGACATACTTACAAACTGCAAAATCGACTCAAAATTGAATTGCCGCAATAATGGTTCAAGTTTGCAAAGGACGGAAGTCAAGCACTCATTTCTTCCGTTATATGGCAGTGATGTTACTATGTAGAAGTGTGTGTGTGTGTGAGCGTTTGTGTTTGCAGCAGCCCTTATTTCGGAAAACCCATTTGATGCTTCTATCTTAAAAGTTAGAAGCTTAGCCGACCAACCAAAAAGGGAACGAAAAAAAAAACAACAGATCAAACAAATCAGCCAGAAAAAATTAATAGAAATGTGAAGAAGCACATCATGAGCAGAGCGGCCTGCAATATATTGTTTGTGCTGCAGGGTGAGTCGAATTTACATTGCAATCTTCCAGACAAAGTCAATATCAGTACAAGATTCTCCTCGCATTTTTAAGAGCCTTACTTTAACCCACATTTTGTCAGTGTCTCTTTAAAGGACACCGGCTGAGACTAAGCAAAATAGGAAGTAAAACACACTTATCCGCGTATGTTTCTCATTTCGCTATAGTAAGGGTTTTAAGAAGCTTAGGAAGTCATAACACTTTAGTGTGAAGAAGAAATGTTAGCGTTTTGTGGGTCACCTTATTTTAAATGGTCATATGCGAAGTTAATTATTCAAATAGGGAATATTGCCTGCAAGTTGTGCCCAATCGCCTGTATATTTGAGAAAACTAAAAATTGAACCAATAATTTTTTTCAAAAATTCTGTTCTTCCTTGCTTTTCTACTGCTCAGTCATCGTTGTTGTGTCTATTTTTTTTTTTTTTTTTTTGTTCAATATTGGCCTCATTTTTTCATTTATATATATTATCAGACATTGATTAAAAAATTCATATTTAAACCCTACAACACTGGGTGTTGTCTATCCGTCTATCCATGTTAATTTGTAATCACTCTCCAGGTCGCAATTATGCCGATCCTCACGAAATTTAAAATGTAAGTTTGGTTAGGGTCCTATTCTTTTTGGAGAATATCGTGTAATATTTAGGGTTTGAAATGGACCAAAAACTGAAAAAAATTGTTGATTTTGCTCTACAGGCCACAATTACAAACCAATCGATGCGGAATTTAGCATGAAGTTAGAGTTTATGGCTGGGCAGAATATAGGCTGAGTGAAAAATACGAAAATTTCCTATAAATCGCCAAAAATTTTAATACCTGTCAAATCACATATACATTAAATGGCCGCTTCTAACCGTTACAGTGATGCTGATCGCCAAGATATCAGATATATAGCAAAATAGGTACAATACAGGGTGAGATGAAAAAAACTGCAACCAACTTCAGACTGCTGTCATTTTTAAGCCACTCGTCCGACAGCAGTTATAATTATTCCAGTGACAGCTCATTATATTGTTTACAGGGGTACAAAAGCATTTTGGTAAGAATTTTCCAAAAAAAAATGATTCGTGATGGAATTCAAGCGTGATAGTGTGATTTCTTTATATTTGGCCGGAAAACCACAAGTGGCTATCCACTCCAGAAGAAACAGCAACATCAGCAGAAATGGTCCCTGAAGGTATGATGATGTGCTAAGTTTGAGTTCTTTCGCCTTGTGCGATGTGAGTGTTCCCATGTTGTCCATCTCCAAATGCGCTCCAAATTAGAAAGACTATTTCTACATAAAATTATTGAAATAATTCAGATATTTAACAGGAGTTTTCTTCATATTATAATACCATAAAGTTATATTATATTTCTGAATTTTATGTCGATATCGTCGATCTTATGAAACTTGCTATTTAATAATATTTTGCCACTAGAATGTTTCAGATCTTATCTAATTTCGAGAGATTTAGGCTTAATTGCATAAAAGGTGCTCCTGGATATAAAAACTTAAAGATTATAATGTTTTTCATTCTTATTTCTAGTATTCACTATCACATTTGAAGTAATACTCACAAATTCCAATTCAATGCGAGAAGTCCCATTAAATCGTTTTAATAAGACAATCATTTTAATTTGAGAATATGCTCTCTACAAACGACATGAATCTAATCTTGGGCGAAATTAAAGTTTATTTCCCAATTTGAAATCAGGATTCTTTAGGTTCCAAGCAAGCCTAATAATAATACTTCGATACACCCTGAGGTCCGTTAAAGAAGATCTTACAATAGCCACAAGTGTATGCCCGAAAAACAATGAACGAACTACTGGTTTCGTCGAATAATCTCTTGCAACCAAATGTGTTTAAAAGGTCTTCTGTGAAAAGTTGGCTTTTCAAGTGCACATTTACTACATTCCAATATGTATGTGTCTATTAATGTTTGTATATGTGTGTCAGTGATAGTGTCTGGGTCGTTCAAACATTTTGACTTTTGCACTAAAAGTCTTAAAGTTGATTATTTGATGTAGTGTGTAATTTATTGCCGAATTTAATTTTCGCTCTAACAGCGATAATTGGACTTTGGTGAGACGTACACACATATATACATGTATTTTTTTAATATAGATAAACCTAGAAAGATATTTTGGTAGATTTCTTTTACAACTAAATGCATATTGCTTATAAGTTCACTAGGAAAAGATACAAACCAATTACACAAAATATCCCATTTCAACATCCAAGTTGAGTTTATTTTGGAATAATTTATACTCAATCAGTAAAGGAACAAATTATTAAAATCGCATATCAAATGTGCTTGAAGATTTGTATAGACCATATTGTTTAATTATACCCTCCGCCATAGCATGAAGGGTATACTAAGTTTGTTATTCCGTTTGTAACACCTCGAAATAAAAAGTAAATATATTCTTGATAAGCATAGAATTCTATGTTGATTTAGCAATGTTCGTCCGTATGTCTATATAACTGTACCTTCCGAAAGAAATTAAGTAGGTTGATAGCATTTTACTAAGAGGTGTGTTATGTCTACAGGACCTTTGGTATTGAAAATGTGCTATACAGGGTGAGATAAAAACTGGATCAAAGTCAAACGCATAATTTTTAATTTTATTGAATGAAAGCAAAAACTGTCGAAAATAGCATCAAATTTTAGAATAAGTTTGGATTTGTTCTTATGGCCTTCAAACGGCCTATGAAACCGTCACCATTCCCGGCGAAGCGTTTGCTTGAGGTGAACGACATTTTGGTATTTTTTAGTGTCAACCTTGCTTTCCAAAATACTCCAGACACAATAGTCCAACGGATTGGTATCCGGAGATTTTGGTGCCCATTGTGCGCTGGGAATGAAGCGAGGAACCTCATTTTGTAACCATTCTTGGGTGGCGCATACTTAGTGCTATGGTGCTGAGTCCTGTTGGAATCTTCAAGGTCTGCGGCCAAAATGTTGGCGTACACAACGCTTTAATACACCATCCAGAACAAATTTCGTGTAACATTCGGCATTTATTCTGATGCTACGGTCGATTAACATTAGCGAAGAGCTGTTATGACGGCCCACACCATCACCATAGCCGGCGCTTGAGTTCTGGTGGCCAACCGAAGGTACACATTTTCAGCTGACCTCTTTTGCAAGTATACACGATCATTTTGTTTGTTTACAAACTGCTGGACAACGAATGTTTTCTCATCGGATAAAACCAAATTCGGCAGTTCACCACTTTCGACTAAGCGAAGTAACTCTTTAGTTCTTTTGAGTCTATTTTCTTTCTGTTTCGGTGTAAGTTCTTGCAATTTTTGGAATTTCAATGGCTTTACCCCGAGCTCATTTTTCAATATTTGTCGAATGGAATATTGCGATATGTTTAGCTCACGAGCGACGCGGGTTTCGATCAAGTCGTTTTTTTACTTTTCTAACCATTTCTGCTGATGTTGCTGTTTTCTTCCGACCACTTCCTTGACGTCGGGATACGCTACGAGTGATGGTACGAGACACTTGTAGAATGCGCTTATTTACATGGTCTACTGTACCGCGTGATTTCCGTCATTTTAAGGTTTCTACATATCCGTTTTTAGATATTTTTAAGATCTTGGTCTAATTTTCCAGACAAAGTATCTGTATCTTTTATTTGAAATTCAACCCTGATTCAAATATGGTCGGAACACTAGCTATTCCAGAAATTGATATATTCTGAATTGATATATCTGAACCTAACTTTGTACTATTTTAAATTTTATTTTATTTTATTTATTTATTTTTTTTTTTTTTTTTGTTATCAACTTTGTATACAAGTTTGCATACACTTTTCACAAGGACTTCATTTTGTGTCCAATCTTTCACGAAACCGGCGACACAGTGCGTTGTCTCATTCCCCTTTGAGAAGAAATTTTGTTACCTTGGCAAAAATTATTTCGCACAAAATTTGTAAGAATTTATTTGAGCGGCCCTAAATGGCGGCCCAACTATGTATGTATATTAAATGCACTCAAAATATTGATATGTGTCTCTTCATACAACATGCTAGCGACTTAATTCGTCACTTCTTTCCACAAAAATATATAATTAATTTTTTTATTAGCAGCGATATTTTATTGTTCTAACATTTACGATGTCTTAATGTCTGTGACAAATATAATATGAGAAATTTGTTTTGCCTTTAAGGAAAAAAATGTTTACATGTGTGTGTGTGTTTTTATAAACCCTTCTGCGTTCATCCACAACTTTCTAAGGTTTTCCTGATTATTTTGCAATACAATCATACCACATTACTTGGTAGTTAACGACACCAATCAAAGTATAAATCCGCCACCATTAGTTATCGCATATCCAGCACATCGACAAAGTAAAAAAAATCCTGCAAATTTACCAATGCACTGGAAGCGAAAACGTTCATTATATTTTTGTGCGTGACATCGCAATGCTTTAGACGTCTATTGTAACGTATATCACTATGCCGTGTCCAGTCCAGTTTTCAGTTGCAATCCTTCGAGTCATTCAAGACTCTTCTTTTAATTACATAACGACAAAAATCATAAAGTACTTTTGTAATTATTACGGTCTGCGACAATTTAATCATTTTCACGTCTGTAATTAATTCGATGCAATTTTAAGGTCTTTTACACTCCACAACAACAACAACAGCAGCAGCAGCACCAACGACATCTTAAAGGCTTAGTTGCAAATTCTTTGTGAAAACTTTTTTACATTTATAATTCTTTTAGTTTTGTCATTAATTTTTACCAGTTATTGTCGTTCCTTCTGTTGCCCTCGTTCGTTGTTACGTCCTCTTGCAGGGGGATTTACTTCTTGGTAAAGTTTTACAAAAGTACAAAAAGAACACGGCAGAGGGAAATCAAGAAATGCATCGCTTTCTTGCATTCACTGTAGACCTCTTCAAGGGCTATCGAATGAAATGGGGCGGATTGGGAAGATACCTCGTCGACAGGACAGGGAATGAAAGAACTAGAATATCAAAGGAAAAGGCGCACATTTATTCTGCCCTTGGTAAAATGCAAAGCCTAGATTGTTAACTGTTTTTTTTTTTTCAAAGGAACTGTGCGATGGCCAAGAGGCGGGGTCTATAAATCCCAGCCAACATCAATGTTCTCTTTTCGTGTTCTTGTTCTCGTTGTTGTTGCTGTTGTTGTTGTCTGTTTTATTTTTCATTTCAATTCAATGCAAAAACATCAATTAAACCGACAACAATTTAGTTTTATTTGCGGGAATTTATGATGGATGCCATGGACAGCTCTTCGTTTTATTAAAACCGCTGTTAACACACCTCAATGCACCTACACACGCACACACATACACATACACATGTGTATGTTCGCGCTCAGTATTTAATCGACCGACTGTGGCAACTAACGTGCTGCATACGTCAGGGGTGTGATGTAATATTTCATGTGCAAAAATCAATTTTCAATTTAAATCATATCTGCCTGCTTACATGCGTAAATATCCAACCATGGGGAATATTGTGGTAGTGCGAACGTTTTGAAATATTATTGAATGATTTCGCAGCGAAATCAAGCGTATATCAAATAAAATGGCAAAATTGAATGATTTTTCAGATTCATATGCGTCGGCTTTTCGTTTATCATCAAAGTGTAATATTCAGAATCCAAAGATATCTCTTTAAAGGATAGAACGATAGGGTAAAGGTACGGTCACACTGGGCAAATATTTGATCGAAATTTGTTTTCCCATATTTGACTGAACAAATATGAAATTCATACAGAGTTGATTCGATGTTCACATTACAGTCAAATATTTGACAGATTTTGTTTGTTCAAACAGTCACCAAATAGCGTCAAATAGCGCTATGGGGAAACATGTTTGACACATGTTCACATTCGTAAAATATATTTTCCCAATAAATTGTTTGGTCAAACTTTGAGAAAACATAAATTTATTTGGCCGAGAGAAATAGACAGAGAGAGAGTGAAAGAGAGACATAAAGAAAATGGAGTTTCGGGTATAATTTATTTGGAGAAGGGAAGCAAATGACCAGCTGTTGTGGAATAAATTCCTTGTCAGAACATTTTTTTTTTTTTGCATTTTTGTATGTTTGTATCACGGTAGAAGAATACTGGTAGTCGCATCGACATAGCTGCTGGGACAATGAACTGACAAAACAATAATGAATGAAATATTATTGAAATTTGTAAAAATTGTTGAAAAATACATATCATTACGTAAAAGAAAACATAGAAGAATCTTCTTATTTTTGTCAAAACATTTCAAAATGTTTGACATATCAATGTTTCAAGCGTTGATGCATCTACCTATATCCTATTCCTGAACCTGCAAGAATCTACTAGTTTGTCAATTTCTTCGATATAATGAAGGGAAAATCGGTAATCGTAGTAAAAACTTTGACATCTTGCAGTTCTGGAACAGACCATATATTAAATTTTTACTAAACATTCAAATTCAGTTAATTCAAAAATATCAAATAAACAAAACCACCTATTGTATTCGTTTGCATTTCTATTCATTAAACATCATGTTACAAATACTCCTGTTCTTAAAGCAAAATTCTGCCCAATGTTTGAAACTGATATTTTTCCTTGTTTGACCTTACAAAACATTTGCACCGTCAAATAAATGTTTGACCAAAGAAGAGGAAAATAATTGATCATAGGTGTCCACATTATGGACACACTGGGCAAATTTTTGTTTTCTGGCAAATAATTTTGTTTTCCCAAAATCAGCTGTTTTTGTATTTACCGTCAAATAATATTTGGTGGTCAGATTGTGACAAAGAAATATTTGACATTTTTCGTCAAATATTTGCTCAATGTGACCTTACCTTAAGACGCAAAGTCAAAAGAAAGAATGAAAATGGATGGCTTATCGTAGCCAATTATTTCAATAATTTTTACAAAATAATTGCAAAATGCTGTTCAAAATCCCAAAAGTCCAGTAGACTAGAACAAGTCAATAGAGCAATTTTGACAGTTGAGTTAGTGAGCGCGTGTAAATTCTTACTGGGAAAATTGTCTCTGAGAGAATATCCCAGCATCACTAGCAGATTGCAAAATATTTTTGCACAATAAATCAGATATTTCTGAGATAAGAAGCAATTGACAATGTATAATACAATATCAAATAAAGAATTTATCCCAATATAAATTAATTGATTTTAAGAAACAGATATCTTCTCGCGATATTTAAATAATTGTTGTTCAATTAGCTTTCGCAAGTTACATAGCAAGTTTAACACTTCAAGAGGTTTTGGAAACCATATCAATGATGAATGACTGTGTATATTAGTCAAATCTTTAGTATTTTTATTTGCTAAAACTTTGCACCCTAGGTTTTTCGATCGAGGACCACAACTCAATTACTATGTAGGGTTAGTAGGCTAGGGAAACCAGCTACAGGTAGACATTTGCAGATTGAACAAATTCACAAATAAAGCCACGCAAAGTAAATAAAACAACATATAACAGATCGGAGTAGGGAAGAGTATCTGGCAACTACTTGCTTTATTACTAAAGCAGTTCCAACAATCCTAAACCAAGACATGAATTATTGATGATTAAGTTAAGCTAAATGTGTCTGTCAAACTTTATTTCTTTCAAACTGCAAACGTACAACGTGTTTTTATAAAAAAAAAGAATTAACTTTCACTCGAATTCTTCGTAATTAATGGTATTGGATATGAATTTGGTTTTTATAAAAATGTTGTAAGTTTTTGTCCATTTCCGAAAAGCTTTGATTCCCATAATCCATTTCCATTCTTTGACTTTTTATACCCTACACCACAAGGTGGTAAGGGTATTATGTATTTTTTGTGTATTTGTTTGTAACAGGCAAAAGGAAACGAGATAGACCCAATAGTTCCTTTTGATTATCCGCATAGAATCACTTACTGAGTCGATTTATGCATGTCCGTCCGCCTGTACATGTATTTTGGTAAACAAAGTACAGGTCGCATTTATTGTCCGGTCCAGATGAAATTTTGCAGAAATAAAATAAATTTAATCGAGATAGGTTCAGATTTGGGTATAGTTCCCATATATCTTCGTCCGATTTGCCTTTTATTGTGTACCAAACATTTAATATTAGCCCCAATAGGATGGAATTTGACACTTACGATCAAATTGAGTCTAGAAACAAGTTTGTCAAATTTGGTGAAAATCGGTTCAGATATAGCTACAGCTCCCATTTATATTGCACATTCGATTTTATGAATTTGTCCTGCATAGCCGCAATATGCACTCCGTAGTAGCGATATTCGGGGAAATATATAAAAAAAATTTAGAAATACATTGCCGAATTTTATCGAGATCGGTTAAAATTTGGATATAGCTTCCATATATATTTTTATCCGATTTGAAGTTAATTTTGCACCAAATTGGTAATATAATCCCGAATTGTAAAAATAGAAATCTGATATATTTTTTCCTTTGAACTTTAAATTATTCCCATAATCGTAGTTGGTATGATTTAATTCTCACAAATTCCCCATAAAAACTTTTATTTGTTATGTGAAGCTACACTAAATATGGAAAGTGGTGTAGGGTATCATAAAATCGGCGCCGCCCGACCTTAAGACTTCCTTTACTGGTTTTAATTTAGCTTGTGGTAACCCATTAAATACACAATGTTCCAAAATTTTAAAATATCAATAACATAGTTGAAGAATATAGACAAGAAAGATCCGCCCGCTGAGAGGTGATGGACTAAAACGATACATGTGCTAATTCTCTATTATAAACGTTCAATTTCGGCGTCATTTTGTAACCAACAACCATTTCGATAATATACGATAGGTCTCCTCTTATCGTTTTTAACGTTTTCTTCCCATCTTTGTTAAAAAAAAAAAAAACAGGCAATTACCTTTTTTGTATATTGTTTTATTAACTAAATATTATCAGCCGAGCGGGAAACTCTTAAGGTAAACGAAAGTGTGAAAAATGCTAAGCAATTGTATCCGGTGTTCTATGATATAACAGAGTACTGCTTGTCCGGTTGTTACAGAAACAAGTTAAAAAGAGCGAATGTCCGTATTTTTAGATCCTCCACCTTGGAAAAGAGGGTAAATTTACTTTGTCATTCCGTTTGTGACATCCCTAAATATTCGTCGTAGACCCATAAAGTATATATATTCATAATCAGCATAAAATTCTAAATCGATTTAGCAATGTCCGTCTGTCTGTTGAAATCACGATACAGCCTACGTTATTTGACGTAGAGCTTTACAATTTTGCAGAACGATTTGTATTGTATCTAGGACGGTTGGTATGAAAATGAGATATATCGGTCCTCGTTCTGGGAAAGCCCCCTGATTTGTCTAAAAATCGGTATTTGTAGGTCAGAATGGGTTCTAGCTCGTGTGGCGGAGCATTGTATATATAGGTCCAAGTTTTGGTATAGCCCCCATATAACGGTACCTCCCGATATTCGGTATTTGATGATTTTTGCCACATTTCTTTCACGGATTAGTCTAAAAATTGGTATTTGTAGGTCATAATGGGTTCTAGCTCGTGGGGTATAGGTCTACGTTTTGGTATAGCCCCTAATAACGGTACCTGCCGATATTCGATATTTTGATGATTTTTTCCACATAATTTAAAGGATTTACCCAGACATTGGTATTTTTATTTCGTAATGGGCTCTAGCTCGTGTAGCGAAACATTGTATGGATAGGTCCACGTTTTGGTATAACCTCATACAACGGTACCTCCCGATATTCGATATTTTAGCAAAAATCATGCCACATTTTCCATGGCTTTATCTTAAAAATCGGTATTTGTTGTTCGCAATGGTTTCTAGCCCGGTGGCAGAACATTGAATATCTATTTCCACATTTCCTATAGCGCACATATAACGATACCCACCGATATTCGGTATTTTGATAATCCTAGTGAAATTATCAAATTTGGTATTTTAGAGGATTTGATAGATGACAATCCTAGAAGTATAAAATTGTCAATAGAGGTTTTGGTATAGCACCATATAACGGCCTGACTCACTTTATGGTTTTTTGATAAGTTATAAGTGATAAGTTATGAAGTTTAAAGTGAAACACACTTTAAAGTTCGGCCCAGCCGAACGTAATATTTTTTTACTTGTTACATATATTTCGGTTTGGGTTATGATTATTCAAAATCTTGGCCCTTAATTGAGGTCGTGTTGAAGGAGTGGGTAAATATTTTCATTTTGTATCTGACGTAAGTCTGATATAAATGTTACATCATTCAAGATTTGGAACATATCGACTGCATCCTTCTCTTATATGAGACATGCGATACTTTTTGGAAACTTGCATGAGCTTCCAGATGTCTCTGACTTATTTCACAAGTTATGAAAAATATAATTTTTGAAAATTGTGATTGTGATTGGGAGGTACCAGAATGGGTCGACAGATATATCTTGTCTTCATGACAGATCTTGTGTTAATAAAAATATTGGGATGTGTGAAATTTGAAAAGAATCGGATGCATATTTCACATTTTTTTGAGAGTTATAGTTATTCAACATTTTGATCTGTTGTGTGGGAGGTACCAGAAGGAGTTATCCGACATCTTCATCATCACAACAGATTTTGTTGATAGAAATACTAATATATGCCATGTTTAAAAATAATTGATTTCTCATTTTTCGTTCAAAATGTTAAACCCTTTGAGGGGGAGGTATAATATATATATAATATATATATATATATATATATATATATATATATATATATATATATATAATATATATATATATATATATATATATATATATCTCATCTTCACACCAATCTTGCGTTAATAAGAAAATTTTGAGGTATAATTATTAAAAATTCTGACCCCGTTATGGGGAGGTATTGGTACCTGACTAGCACTAATACTAAATATTGGGATTTGCTAAGCTTGTACTATATTGGATGACCCTTTCATATTCTAGACGTACATTATTTTTTTGTGAAAATTGAAAAATGTATGAAATGATATACTCCCTTCGAGAATTATCATGTGCACCGGGCAGTCATGCATGACGGACAGACGGACACCCATAGATCGACCCCAAATGTCCTGAAAAGGATTTGGTTAAAAGGGACCTAGGGTCTAACCCGTTATTTCGATGAGTTACGTTTTGGCCGTATCAAATGATACATACCCTCTTTAGTCATATGGCTGAGGGTATACAAATGTTTACCTCATGGATTATAAATAAGCATTTTCAAAACTTACAAAATGTATAGCATACACCTGTAAATGTATCAAAAATACCGCAACACTATCAAAATTTAACTTCGATTTATTAAACCATTGGCTGAAGCCGCAAATTTGTTAAACTTTTTAATTTATGCTGATAGCAGTTATTGCAGCGAACGCTGCTTTTTTTGCCTTTTTTTAATTCTTCCGACTCTGTATAGCAATCAATGAATTTGGCGAATTTACAACCAATTAAATAGTAACGACTAAATTCTCCACGGTATAGTTAAGTAAATTTTCACTTGTATTTTATTAAATCCATCATTGAAATGCACCTTCAGTGGGGCATGACAGCAATGCCAATAATTAATCTATTTGCGGACGATATTCGGCAGTTGCCAGAGATGGACGTGGCAGTGGCGTAGATGGGAGCACAGTTTTTGGCTTCTAAAACCCCATAACTGTGAATTTTAACTGAATATCGATACATCGCCAGGCAGTAAATGTTTCCTTGCAATGATATCTCCAAAAGGAACCCATAACCCTTTTTGCATGCAATGCAATGCCACAACACCCTTGTCTTTAACAATTCAAACGCTAATACCATTTGCGTTTTATTAAAATTGCAAATAAGTTTTCATTTTGTTGGAATCTTGTTTGGTTTGCATATCGGGGTGTGTGTGTGTGTGTATTTCATTGATATTGGATGTCTGTTCACGTGGAAGTTACTGGCTGCCGGGGTTTCCAATTTAAAGGATGAACCCAAAGGTAATTGCCGTTTTTTATTGCTCACATGGATGTCAAAAAGAACGAACATTTTAAGAATGCATATTGCACATGATTGGCATCCAATAGATATGGTAGTATTTTTTTAAAATTTCCTTAGCATTACTGCAAATGTATTTTTGTGCTCTGGATCATTAACAAAATATCGCTTAGTTGCTCATAGTTAAATCCGTCAATTATATTGTTTCTACTTCCTGTAATAGAATATCGGTCCACCTATTTTGTACCTCTCATATAATGATTCCTTCTGATATTCGATATTCCGGTAATTTTAGCCACATTTTTTTGGAGGAATTACTCTAGATAACGGGCAATAATCACAGTTTGAAGAAAAGTCGGGTAATCGTTGCTTTTGTGAGCAATGATTATTCAAAAGTTTGGCCCTTTGTGGAGGAGATACATGTGCTGTTATTGCCCTAACCTGATCTAAGTCTGATGGAAATATTCTAACATCAGGAGCTAACAATTTGTTTACTTCTGTATTTTAGACGTAAATGGGAAACAAATATTACCATGTGCCAAGTTTGGACTATACCAAATATTCTCTTCGCTTCATATGAAATCTATGTATATATTTTGGAAACAGTTCAACTTTGTTTAGGAGATGCCGCATGGAGTGTTCCGTTACATTTCATTTGGCTTCGATCTGATATAAATATTACCACGTATTAAGTTTGATCTGAATATGGCGAACACCCTCCACTTCATATTCTTTTTTTTTTTAAAGTTTGAAATTCTGTAGGAAAGGCAGGGATCGATTTAAGTTTGGCAGAAATATTATGACGTCGACAGCGCTACGTGCCACTACAAGATAGATAGATTTCCAAAAACAAAAAAAAAAAAAAAAAACAAATAATAATAATAAAATGTCTCGGATCCAGAAACTTATACTAAAATTGGCAGAACACTATAAGAATGTTTCCGATCCACTAACAACCTCAAATGGAAAATTATAGTCAAGTGTGCGACAGACGTTGCAAGATCCCATTGCCTGAAAGATTTCTAAATAACAAACAACTCGGTTCAAAATCTGCCTTGCCTTTCAAAAGGCCGAATATATTAAGTTGTACAGGTCGCAAAAAACTGCTAAATATCCGATTTATTTATATTTCGAGCTGTTCCCATTTCGTTTTTATGGCACTACAATCGGCCCAGCCTGTACATTGTGATGGACATACATACTCACACAACACATTGCCATGTGCACCAAAATCCAGTCAACGATATTAGCGGACCTGCACGCCTACCCATCGCTGCACTACAAATGCCATAGCTGTTGTGCTTTCTTTACATTTTCATATATTTGAGGTAAAGTGATTAAAATCAAAAGTAATAAATTTTTCACTTTTCATTTTGTCAAAACTAAAAAACGAGGCATTGTGGCCATTGCAATGCGAGAGTAGTGTTGCAGTTCCATTAATACTAAAAATGCAAATTAGTTTTTTCCCAGGCATTGAAGCATTTCCCGCAACTATGGCGTGAATGACTGCTGTGCGGCAGAGTGTGTGTGTGTGTTTGTGGAACACATCCTGAATCTGAGTGTAGTGCGGCGGCGTGTTTCCTGAAATTTGTGGTAGCGAACAGTGTTCCTTTTTTTTTGCTATGCCTTTGTCATTGTTCTGGCACATCTTTACACTGAACAGGTGCATTTTCATATTATGCCGTTTTATTAATCAATTAAGAGTGATGTTGTTACAACGATCGAAATTCCGTAAAGGTGTAAAGGGACATACGCTTGTTCGTGTAAAGAAATTCCATTATGCAAACTTTTTTGCTGTGCTTTTTTATGTCGAAACGAGCGGATATACTGATATACATATGTCGTGATTAATTGCAGCATTCGTAAACTCTTCAAAATGTTTCTTAAACTAGTGAATATCCTTACCATATTGTGAATATAGATCTAATTTTTAAAATGAACCTGAATATATTCAAACAAGAAGGAGAAAATGTTCCTTGTTTTCCTAATCATCAAATATATCACGTTATTTAGTAAAATTGAGTCAGCTATTCAATATGATGATAGCTCAATGATATCGGGGTTGAGAATTTCGGCTTGGTATATTCGGGATAATGAAGTCAGCTTGCCTATTCCAACACTTGACCATTGTAGCTGAGAATTACCGTCAACTAAACCACAATTTGTGTACGAATTAACATCAATAACTTATTTCTACGCAAGGGGGGAAACATATAGAAAGGTTCAACCAATACAGGATGAGATAAAAAAAAACTGCAACAAAGTTAAACGCCATCATTTTACAGTTTTTTATGTCGGAAATGCATCAAATTTTAGAAAATGTTTAGATTTCTTCGAATTGGTCACCTTTGGCATGAATTATGGCCATCAAACGGCCACTGAACCGTCCACCACGCTGCCCCAACTTTGCCTGCGGTATTTAGCCCATTCCCGCCGAAGCGCTAGCTTGATTGTGATCGAAACTTTGGTATTTTTTAGCGCCAACCTTGCTTTCCAAAATACTCCCAGGCACAATAGTCCAACGGATTGGTATCCGGAGATTTTGGTGGCCATTGTGCCACGAGAAACCTATTTTGTAACCATTCTTGGGTGGGCACGTGCTTAGTCCTGTTGAATGTCCAAGATCTGCTGCCAAAATGTTTGCGTGCCCAAGGCTTTAATACACCCTCCAGAATATTTTCGCTACAATATTCGGCATTATTCTGATGTCACGGTCGATTAAACGAGCGGGAGAGTGACCATCGGCTGTTATGGCGGCCACACCATTACCATGGCCGGCGCTTGAGTTCTGGTGGCCAACCGACGGTGCACATTTTCAGCTGACCTCAACAGCAAGTAAACACGATCATTTTGTTTGTTTACAAACTGCTGGACAACGAATGTTTTCTCATCGGAAAAAATCAAATTCGGCAGTTCACCACTTTCGGCCAAGCGAAACAACTCTTAACAACTCACGAATAACTTTTTCTTTCTAGAAAACTCTCACCAAAATTCTTTTGTAAAATGACAGCAGTCTGAAGTCGGTTGCAGTTTTTAATCTCACTCTGTATGTTAAGTCGGTTTTATGAAAATTTTCCTGCAAATTATGATTTGAGAAGAATATGCCATATACAAAATGTTTGTATATCAAATTAGCCAAAGCGCTAATATATTTTCCACTTCCTTTTTTACTCATCATATTTATCCTCAGCTTTTTTTCGACTTTATGTCAAAGAAAATAATATTCTACACAACTTTATCTAGGTGTAACTTTGTTAGGGCATCTATTAAGGCTTTATCATATACAAAGGGTTCCGATTATAATAAGATTTACTGAGTAATATTTAATGTAGAGAATTTCAAAAATGCATAGAGAATACTTCAAGAATTATTGCTTTAAAAATGGGTCGTCTGGGTCCACTTATGGTATAGTCCCCATATGATGATATCGGGGTATATCATCATATGGGACTATACCATAAGTATTTTGTTTACGTTTCTGTTATGTTTTCCATTTAATTTCGCCAATATATGTCCACATTTTTGGTACAGCCCTTGTATAAAGATACCCCAGATTTTATTTATTGCGAGGATGCTGACCATATTTTCAACGACTGTTCGTTGTGTATTTTAGATTCTTAAGGACTAAAAAAACCTTCCGACAAAAGGTATATAATATATTCTAATATTTATAAAGGGCCGGACAATTAAAATGTATCTTCAAAGTTTGCCTTTTGACTTAATTCATACCACTCCATTTATAATTTGTCACACACGCAACCAAATCGGTTGGGAGAGTGAATTTCTGGTGACTCACATGTACAATTAGGTATACACACTATGAAAAAACTGCAACCAACTTCAGACTGCTGTCATTTGTTAGCCATTCGTCCGACAGCTCATTATATTGTTTACAAGCGTACAAAAGCATCATCGGAGAAAACCAAATTCGGCAGTTTAGCACCTTCGGCCAAGAGAAGCAACTCTTTAGCTCTTGGAGTCTATTTTCCTTCTCTTGCGGTGTAAGTTCTTGTAGTTTTTGGAATTTCAATGGCTTTACCTCGAGCTCATTTTACAATATTGGCCGAATGGAATATTGCGATATATTTGGCTCACGAGCCATTTTTCGGTCACTGCGTCGAGGGTTTCGATCAAGTCGCTTCTTTATTTTTAGAACCATTCTGCTGATGTTGCTGTTTTCTTCCGTCCACTTCCTAGACGTTGAACTACGCTATCAGTTTCACGGTAACAAGCGATGGTAGGAGACGCAAAAGATTTATTCACATTTAAATGCTGGAGTGCTCTAACGATAGTCACTTGTTGTTTTCCAGCCAAATATAAAAATCACACTATCACGCTTGAATTCCATCACGAATAACTTTTTTTCTGGACAATTCTCACCAAAATGCTTTCGTACGCTTATAAACAATAAATGAGCTGTCACTGAAATAATTTAACAGCTGTCGGACGGCCGAGTGGCTTAGAAATGACAGCAGTCTGAATATGGTAGCAGTTTTTTCACCCATTTCGACATTCTTGATCGAATGTAGCAATGACCTGTCAATATCCTATCGTTATTCGTACATTTTATGCCTAATGGAGACTGTGTTCTATTCAAGGATATGAGATCTTGTCAAGTCTATTATGATACCATTCACTTTGATTCTGGAATGTTGTTGTAAAGCTCTGCTTAAATTACAAGAGAAGGTTTTAAGATGGTAACGACCATAAGGTCTGTTGACTGATAATTCAATATAGCAATGACCAGGTTACCCTGCAAAGCCGGAGAACAGTGTAAGAGACGTTTACCTATCTACTATTCAAAATAAGTAGTCTCCTATATTTTTATTAACTCTGCTGCTCTAATGATGGCAAAGATCTTAGCCTGGGAGAAGGAGTATGCCATTTTAGATGCTCACAAAAGTCTCCGGCTCCCGTGCCTCCTCCTTCTTTGGTATAACTGTATACATGGCAAACCAATTAGAGTTAGATTGACTACGTTTCATTCTGTGATTCCTTAATGATGGAAAAAAAAATAATTATAGGTTTGTATGTTTATTTATAAAAAAAAAAAACATGAAATATTTGTTAAGGCGATAACTTTTTCAGGATTCCGGAACTTCTTAAGAAGGACCACTTTTTCCTGAACACTATTTGAAGAAATTCTGCTTTGCCGACATCCGTTTTCAACTTATTAATTACTTATAATGTTGTGATTTCTTATTTTATTTTTTAACGTTGATATTTTTTCTTTTCAGGACAAATCTACCAAATTAAGAACAAAAATTACGCAATGATGACTACTTCCCAGCATTTCTTCAACAACCCATACGCCATGTTTCATGGCCCTCCGCCCAAAATGGGGCCGCCAGAAAGTCCGCACAACAATTACGCTCTTGACCTTCATACAACCACAAAGCCGAGAACCCTTGACAGAGAGGAGAGACCACCACCATATACGCCGCCCCCACCACCAACATCACCTAGGTAAGGATAATCCCGAACCGAACTACAATCAACATACCCAAAGAAACAGACCCCCAAGCATATCTTCAATCAACACACACATTTTACAAGTAACTCTCGTCTGGGAATAACTGAACTACAAATCATTTGAGAGAAAGTTAAAGTTACTATGAAAATCAATTTGTTTGCAATTAAAAGTTTCAGATTTTTATTGATTTTCAGATATAGCAAAAAAAAAATAATTTTTTAAAATATTCCAATTTTTGATAAATTTACGTAAAAATAAACAAAAAAAAAAAACGCCGCAAATTAAATTGAAAACACATTTCGAAACATAATGAAGGAAGCTATTTACTTAAATTACACATTTGCCTTGAAGCGCAAGCTAATTTGCAGATATCTTACAGCTAAATATAATTTGATTGGTTGCAATAATTTCCCTTCAAAGAATATTCATATGTTGCAGCACATAGTATGCAATATGTCTGTGTGTATGTGTTATTATTTAGACCTTAGATAGTGTTGATTACTTAATTAAGTTATATTTATGGACAGCATTATTTATATATATATGTGTATACATGTATTTCAATGGATCTGAATGAGAGACTAGCAACTCATGTAGAGTGTGCCAATGGCATAATTTGTGAATTTGTTTAAACTCGTTCAGAAGGACTCTAATCCCAACTACATAACAAACATACATTATATTATTTAACTATATATAGATATGTGCTTTTAATATAAAGCAGATAAATAAAGGTTTATATCAAACCGAAAAGGTAACTATTTTAAATGTCTGTGAGGAAGCAGGGAAATACTAAACAATCTTTACGTAAATCGACCGAAAAATATCGACATTTTTTTAATTTTTGTTTAATTATTCAATGTACCATGTATTTAATTTTTATATACTTCTGCCCAGATGTTGGCTGTGCAGTTTAGTCATATCGAATCTAAGTGGATATGACAAACTTCTGAAGGGCCCTTTGAATTGGCTTCTAAGCATAGGTTCTGGTTAAACCAAAGTTTACAACCATGACTCCCATAATAATTAATATCAATATCTAATTTACAAAACAAGCCGTTGTTCTCCTATGTCATGTAATATTCAAAAAAAACTATAGTCAAAATTATCATAAAATATGGTTTTTTGTTTTGTTTGAGCGATTGTTTAATTAATTTATTGAGACCTCATTTGACTATAGATTTTTAAGTATTTTTTTTTTTTTAATAATGAATTTAAAATGTAAAACTAAATAATTTGCAGTATATTTATGCAAACACTAATAATAATTGTTACTAACAAATCCTAGATTGAATACAATCTGCTGTTGCAATTATTTCATTTGAAAACTTTATGTAATTTTAACTTAAATTAGTTCACCAATCTGGTGACAAAAATCAGCAGTAAGAAATAACGCCAACAGAATTTTATATAAAATATATAATCTATACTAACAATAATTCGTATTAAGTATACTAAATATGTTAAAAAAACTCATATTGGAAAAATAAATTTAAACAAAATATTTTATTAACAAATTTTTTCGTCTATTTTTCCAATTAATATATAAATCAAACTCATAAATATTAATATCTAAAACTCCAAAAAGTATTTAAGAAATGAAATAACTGTAGATTGTAGTAGAGTTATATAATAAACAAAAGCTATTGCAGAGCTCGTTTGTTAAGCAACATCGTACATATTTTAGGGATCATGTAGGATAAGAGTTGACATTTCATTAGAAACTATTTTTTCATATCAAACATTATTCAA